>NC_000068.7:64522833-64870333 GCF_000001635.26 Mus musculus | reverse complement strand
GGTTTAATTTTAACTTACACCCCTTTTGTCTAATGACTGAAGAAACTGTATTTCTGGAAAATGTCTTACATAAATTTAAAGAACGTTTTCCTTTACATGAAATCAAGCTAGCACAAATGCTTCTCCTTTGACCATGAGCAGATTTGAAGTGTGTCTCTGTCAGGGCAAACTCCAAGTACCTACTCTACATAAATTAATCTCTGAAAGGAAAATGCATTATGCTTATAATTAAAGTTATCATTGCTAATACCACCATTAATGCTGATTGAATCTTAAATTTGTGTTGGGATCATTTATTTGAGGACACTATTTCTCTTAAAAATTCATGTCAAGTACACCCAATACAGGTTAATCTATAGTCTTGAAGCTATTTCTTAGACATTGGCAACCTGGAGAAGGTCAGATTATGAATCAAGACAAAAATAAAAGCTTGTGTTTTATGAGTAGAAGGGGGAATCTACTTTACAGAAAAGCCAGAATTCACAATTTAGCTTCAGTGTTTGGTATTATTATTATTATTATTATTATTATTATTATTTTAATTTTTTAAATTCCAGTTGATGGCTACCTCCTGGTCCACTCTCCCACAGTTACTCATCCTATAACTCCTCCCTCCTGTTTCCAAGAGGATGCCATGCTCCCTCCTCCAGATCTCCCTACTCCCTGAGGCTTCAAGTCTCTCCAGGGTTAGGTGCATCTTCTTCTACTGAGGCCAGAATAGACAGTCCTCTGCTGTATATGTGTCCGGGGCCTTGGACCAGCTTGTGCATGCTGCGTGGTTGGTAGCTCAGTGTCTGAGAGATCTCAGGGGTCTGGGTTAGTTGAGACTGCTGGTCTTCCTATGGGGTCACCCTCCTCCTCAGCTTCTTCTAGCCCTTCTCTTATTAAACCACAGGGGGCTCCAACTTTAGTTCAATGGTTAGGTGTAAGTATCTGCATTTGTCTCAGTCAGCTGCTTCTTGGGCCTCTCAGAGGACAGCCATGTTAGGCTCCCATCTATAAGCACACCATAGCATCACTAATTGTGTTAGACCTTAGAGCTTCCCCTTGGGATGGATCACAAGTTTGGGTGGTCACTGGACTGCCTTTCCCTCAGTCACTTCTCCATATTTGTCCCTGCAGTTCTTTTAGACAGGAACAATTCTGGGTCAGAGGTTTTGACTGTCTGATGGCATTCCCACCAGTTCACTTGATGCCCTTTCTATTGGAGTAGACTCTACAACTTCCCTTTCCCCACTGTTGTGCATTTAATCTAAGATCCCTCCCTTTAAGTCCTGAGAGTTTCTCACTTCCCATGTTTCTGGTACTTTCTAGAGGGTCTCCCCACCTCCCACCCCTCAAGATTGCATATTTCTATTCATTCTGCTGGCCCTCAGGGTTTCTCTCCTGTCTCCCCACCCCATACCAGATCATGTTCCCCCCTACTCTTCCTTGTCCCCTCTTCCACCTAGGTGCCTCCCTCTGCCTCCCTTGATTGTTTTCTTCTCTCTCCCAAGTGGGATTGAAGCATCCTCACTTGAGCTCTTCTGTTTGGTAACCTTCTTGAGCTCTTTGGATTGTATGCTGGGTATTCTGTACTTTTTGGAGCTGCCGGTCCTTGGCTCGGAGCTCGCGGAATCGCGGACAGGCGTCCTCAGCGCGAAGAGGCAGGACTCGGAGTCGTCGCCTTGAGCCTTGCATCTGAGAAGTTCCAGGTACTTTGTACAACTGCATCCCAGAACCTGTGTGTTTTCAGCACCTTTATAAGTGACGGCTGCCATCAGGAAGAAACTGGTGATTGTTGGTGATGGAGCTTGTGGTAAGACATGCTTGCTCATAGTCTTCAGCAAGGACCAGTTCCCAGAGGTCTATGTGCCCATGGTGTTTGAAAACTATGTGGCAGATAGGATATCGAGGTGGATGGGAAGCAGGTAGAGTTGGCTTTATGGGACACAGCTGGACAAGAAGATTATGACCGCCTGAGGCCTCTCTCCTATCCAGACACTGATGTTATTCTGATGTGTTTTTCCAATAACAGCCCTGATAGTTTAGAAAACATCCCAGAAAAATGGACTCCAGAAGTCAAGCATTTCTGTCCAAATGTGCCCATCGTCTTGGTTGGGAGCAAGAAGGACCTTCGGCATGATGAGCACACAAGACGGTGTTAGCCAAAATGAAGCAGGAGCCGGTAAAACCTGAAGAAGGCAGAGAGATGGCAAACAGAATTGGCGCTTTTGGGTACATGGAGTGTTCAGCAAAGACCAAAGATGGAGTGAGAGAGGTTTTTGAGATGGCCACGAGAGCTGCTCTGCAAGCTAGACGTGGGAAGAAAAGGTCTGGGTGCCTCATCTTGTGAAGCCTTGTGAAACGCAGCCTCATGCGGTTAATTTGAAGTGCTGTTTATTAATCTTATTGTATGATTACTGGTCCTTTCATTTATCTATAATTTACCTAAGATTACAAATCAGAAGTCATCTTGCTAAGAGTATTTAGAAGCCAACCATGATTATTAATAATGTCCAACCTGTCTGACCAGCCAGGGTCCTTCTGACACTGCTCTAACAGCCCTCTCTGCACTCCACCTGACACCAGGCGCTAATTCAAAGAATTTCTTCTTGCTTCTTTCTAGAAAGAGAAACAGTTGGTAATTTTTGTGAATTAGGCTGTAACTACTTTATAACTAACATGTCCTGCCTACTTTCTGTCAACTGCAAGAACTCTGGTGAGTCACTACTTCAGAGCTTTCCTTGTTAACAGACTCCAATGCCAGAGCTCTGGGGTGGGTATTCAGTTTTTTGAAATCTTGCTCAGCCAGAAAGGCCCAAGTCCATGCAGCTGTGGCAGAGTTACAGTTCTGTGGTCTCATGTTAGTTACCTTATAGTTACTGTGTAATTAGTGCCACTTAATGTATGTTACCAAAAAAATAAATATATCTACTCCAGACTAGATGTAGTATTTTTTGTATAATTGGATTTCCTAATACTGATATTTGTCATTCCCACAGAAAGTGTATTGCTTCTTTTTCTTTCTTTCTTTCTTTCTTTCTTTCTTTCTTTCTTTCTTTCTTTCTTTCTTTCTTTCTTCCTTCCTTCCTTCCTTCCTTCCTTTCTTTCTTTCTTTCTTTCTTTCTTTCTTTCTTTCTTTCTTTCTTTCTAGAAAGTGTATTTGGAAATAAAGTCAGATGGAAGAATTCATTTTTAAAATTCCCATTTTGTCACTTTCTCTGATAAAATATGGCCATATCCCTTATTCAGCCCTATATATCATTTCAGTACCCCTTTCCAGACTGGACTAAGTAGGAATTTGGTTTCCCGCCTGAGGCAGTTATACTTTGGAGGTGGCTTAGCCTTTCTCACCTGGACTGCAGGGTCTGACTCTAAGTCACAGTGATCCTTTCTCCACACTGTATCCAAGTTGCCTCCCAGAGGAGCCACCAGTTCTTATAGGTGGCGGTGTGTGTGTGGGGGGGTCTCTTCTCTCCAGCTGACTAAACACTTTTCTGTACCAGTTAATTTTTCCAACTAATAGAATAACTAAAAGAAAAAAAAAAGAATTGTGTTGGAATTTTGGTGGGGATTGTGTTGAGTCTGCAGCTTGCTTTCGGTGGGATGGCCATTTTTAAATATGAAGAGGTGTTAGACCTTTAAAAAATTCCTTATCAGCATATTAAATCAGAATTCTCACTTTAAACCATTTTTTTTTCAATTCACTTTATTGAACAACATAATCCTTTGTAATTTATTCTTGTTTTAAATTCTTTTTTCTTTTCTTTTGAGTTTTGACACTGGCATGATCCCAATTCCTCTTTTTTTTTTTAATGCAGAAAGAAGGACCCTCTTCAAGCCTATCCTTCTTTCTTTTAGTTATATCCAGTTATTCTCTAGGTATTTCCCCACACAATCTAACAAAGGCACAGACAGCATCCTCTTCCTGTTGTTTTAATGGAAACAAAGCGTTAACAACTGAAGCAGAGCCATGTATAACTGGCACTTCTAGATAAAGATATACATTCTGATTTTTTAGTAAAACCTAAATTATTTCTTTTTAAAATTGCTATATATTGAAGTTAGATATACCTGAATAATACAAATATAATTGTATTTTGATCTTGTTAACTGTTTTTGATGTTTTTTCCAAACCTAAGATAATATACAAATTCCTTTTGAAGGGTTCTACATTGAACTTTTTAGCATCTCTTTTTTGCAGTTATTGACTTTGCAACTTTGTATGTCTTCTTGTCTTTTGTGTGTGTTATTTTCTGCAGAAGAATTGTCCCCACTGCCTCTTGGTTTGGTTGCTTCCAAACTACCTTTTAGCTTTCTCTAGCAACCTACCCCAGGCACTCTATAGCTCACTTAATACAACCTTATTGTTGCTTTTTCAGATCTTGTATTCGCCATGTTACATAGTGGTAAGGACTATGTACTTCTGTTTGAAACTTGGACTTCCAGTGGGAAAGCATGATGTATGCTAAATGTGTGTTTGGGCAAGTTAAACAATTTTTCAAATTAATCTCTGCATATATCAAAGATGAGGATAATGAGAGGAAGTGGTGAACATGACACAGTATCTTTGCAACAGGACTTTCTGGCAGCCTACTCTTGTTTATACATCCTCCCTCCAAATATTTCTCAATCTTTGTCTATTTTCTTTTACATGGGAACTTCACTGTTTTGCCCTAGAGCAGATCTCTGCTTGGATGATACATGGGGACCAGAATGAAAGGAGAATCAAGCGCAGCCATCCTTCCCACCCTCTATCTAATTCACATGTCTAGGACTAGAGTGATATGCAGAAGGTGATGTCACTCCAGCAAGGGACTGTCCCTGGACAAGAAAGGCAGCACAAAGTTTGAAAGGAGATTTCCTTGCCCTTTTTCTAGTAGTCCATAGTTTATTATCCTCAGCAGATTGGGACCTTGAGTTTGCAATGCTCAATTTATAGGGATTTATTGTTAAGGCTACAACTGGCAGTTAGAGAGGCAGCAATTGTCTTATGGGAATACAAAAGTAGTACACAGGACATGCCAGTTTTGCAGAGACAAAAACTATCTTTAAAGATGTTTAAGATACTTTTATGGCTGTACATTTCTGTGTTCTGTTAATGGCACTCAAAGGTGTCAAAATTTCTTGTCTGTTCTATTTTGTTTCAGCCAACGCGCTTGATTATTCTGTAGTTTCTGCACCCCTTTAAAATCATGTACTCATTCAAAACATCAATTTAGAGTAAAAATTATCCATAAAATTTATTGTCTTGGGAATCCTTTGAGATTTCCCTGCTCTCCATTTAACTGTTGATTATCTTCTTTCTCACATCATCTGAAGGTGCACTGGCATCTTCTGCTTTGGCTCTTGTCAGAGCTCCTCGGTGCTTCATCCCCTCCTCATCGAGGATCAGCTGGTCATTGTGGATCAGTAATATTTTCTCTGGGAAGTGAACTACAAAGAGGAGCGAATGCAGCCATGTCCACACAGGTGTACTTGTGTTCAGTAATTGGTTCCTATCATGCTAGTCAACCTCACTACAAAGCATCTCTATGGATAATTTCAACTCTGTGTTTCAGGCTAGTGAAGAAGTCTTTTGGTCACCAGGAAATTTTTCAAATAGTTCTTGAATTCTATCAGCTACAAAGTCAATAAAGAATACTTTATTGAAACTCCAACCAAAAACCAAATAATCAAAAATCATGTCTGTTTTTATGTTGACTGTTGCTTTTATCCTTTGTTATATTGAAAGAGGAAGTACTCCAAATCTTCAAAGCATTATTTTCCAAATGTTGGTCATTAATAACTTAAAGAACTGTACAGGGCTTTCTTTTGCTTGACAACATTAAAAACAGAGTCTTTACACCAGAGAGAATGACTCATTGGATAAAGTATTCCCTGTGCAAATATTCAGACTGATGCTAAAACCCCCAGAACTGAAGGAAAAGAAAGGTAGGCACATCATCTACTTGTGATCCCAGCACCAGGAGGCAGATACTGAAGAACCTCAGGACAAGCTGGCTAGATAGACTAACTAGAACTAGTTAAATCTGCGTGCAGTGAGAGAAAGGAAATTGATGAAAGACTGAGGAAGACACTTGATGCTAACCTCATCCTCCATATTCCAATGTGTGCGTGCGCATACCACACACACACACACATTCACACACACACACACACACACACACACACACACAGAACCCTACAAACACAAACATGCATGCACAAACACACACATTTGTCCATACCTCACCCTGACACACAGGTAAAATAGAAAGGAATCTTGAGTAAGACCTTCATGTAAAACGGGACCTATCATAAGCAGATAGCTGCTTGAGAAGGGGAGCAATCCAATTAGGGCATGGCGTTACTTATTATCTGGCTGTTACTGCCTTTCCGTTAGCACTGTTTTACCTTCAATATCAGGGCACTTATTGCCTGGGACCCCAAGATTCACCACTGTGGGAATTATTGGTTACTGTGAGGGCAGAGATGCCTGTACAAACAATGGGAGCCTTAAACCTTAATATTATCCAGCTGTCATTCTCCTGTCACAGCCCCGTTTAAAAGGGTTTGGGGTTCTCCTTTCATTACATATGCATAAGTTCCATTAGTGTTAATCACATGCTCCATTTTAGAGCTGTTTTGGCCCCTCCGGTTAAATGGGCGTTTAAGCAGTTTTTAATGCATTATATGTACTTATTTTTTAAACGAGTATTATATGCCCAATTGACTGGAATGAATACAAAGTCCATCAGGTGAATACAGATTTATAATTGTTTTTTAAAGCATGTATTATTGACTCAACCAACCATGACAACCCTTTTGGAGTCATTCCAGCCGAGAGAGAAATACATGTATATGTCAATAGCAAATAAACCCCGGTGGAACCTTCTAGCAAGCTTCTCCCTGCTAAGCTTCAAGCTTATCTGGTTAATGATTTTCTTTCAACCACTCTCTCTTTTTCACAAACAAATTCTCAAAATCTCGCTCACTGTTTTCAGCTTGCATGATCACTGCCTATAAACCAGATGAAAGTTACAGAGTGTCTCATTTGATTCAAATGTCTTCAACTAGATCATCAGGTATAGTGTATATACGTAGCATATAGTGTATATACGTAGCATTAAGCTTTAATACTGAAGAACAGGACCCTACTTCTTTCAAGCTTTATATAACCAGCCTACATAAATAGTAGATAAAAGCAATGATTGGGTATTAGAAATTATCTGAATTGTCTAAACATAATAAAACTAAGAAGACTCAAAACAAGTTAATATATTATTTTCTTTTCAGGGGCAATCCCTTTTTGCTCTTCCTTTCATAGATGTAATTCCATTAGGTTTCTCTTCTTCCCTGTGTGCCTATAGGGTTATTCTAAATGTATTTTCTGAAACTTCTGTATTTGCAGCACCTTTAATTTTTTTTTAATTTTTAAATATGGTAATACATCAACTATACATTGGTACATGGGAATTTATTTAACTTTGATTAAAGTTGAGAGATGCATCATGTAATATTTGGCAATGTGTTCATTCCTACACCAAATGAAAGATGGATGCCATCTTAAGTTAGGCGCTAACATAACTCAGAGGTTGTCTGGTAGCATTGAGTCCAGAGTTGCTTTGAGAAGAAAATGTGCTGCTTACTGTAACAATAGTAAGTATAGCATATAGAACTTCTGTCTCTGAATGAAATTTAAGTGTGCTCCGGTTTTGAAAGCATTTCACACAAATGCTACCATGTTTAGCATTTCAGAGAGAAAATGATAGTTTTCTGTGAAGTGGTCAAGGAGACGTCCTTCCAATGGTGTGCACATGTGCTGACGCTTCTGTGTATCCACTGTTAGCAGACACTGGTTGTGTTTTCAGCTTCTCCTCTAAGGTGAGCATGCAGCCCGAGGTTCTTGACTGAGGAAGCTGCTCATGTGAAAGTGCCCTGCTGATGTGGCAGGGCTTTGCCCAGGTGGAAGGGCTCTGAGCTCAGCTGTAGTTCTGGATGCTGCTGCAATCCGATGCATCCTACTCAGTGACTCAGCATTGCTATGGAAGCAATGACATAGGTCAGAAACTAGGCAGTGACAGGTGGAACCCGATTTCTTCATGTGAATGAGAACAGAAGCTCACCTTCATAAAATGTGTTGTAGGACTCCTTGGCAAACTTTTTTATGAACCTGGAGACTGAACCTAGGGATTGGCAAATGCCAGGCAAGGCCTCGACCCCTCCATGCTGAAATTCTTGATACTGGAGAAGCTGTCATCCCGGACACAAATTCACATACATATATGAAAGTGCTCCAACGTGATAAAGGCAGTTGGGTTTTGGCAGTGGCTTGAATGTGTAAAACTTTGTTTAATGTGGACATTTCTACATATGTGTTAACCTTTAGCTTGGACTTTCCTTTAACTGAAGGAAGAAATTTCCTTGCAGAATCAAAGCTATTCCATTAAAATTATTATAATTCTTTAGGGCCCTTCTCAGTGAGTAGATTGATTAATATGTTCATTTTAAAGAATATAAATGTATAGTTAATAAATGATGTACAATAAAAATATTATGTGCACAGACTCTCTCTCTCTCTCTCTCTCTCTCTCGTCACACACACACACACACACACACACACACACACACACACACACACACACACACACAGAGTACTAACAGCCTCACTCACTTCAAGCTGGAAAGTACTGTTTAAAGCATCGCAAATTCTATCCTACCAAAACTATAATTTACAAGAGAATAAGATAATATTTTACGATGCTGTCAAGAGACTATAAAAGTATGTATATAGCATTTCTGCCTCATTTTCACTTTCAGAGTTTCTCAGACTTAATCAAAAGCAGATCCCTGGATGAGCAGAGCACACCACCCGTCTGCAGTTCTATACCAGCTGCATATTTGGTTTTCCAACCAGTATGCTTTCTCTACTATTTTATAAACAACTCAATTCCATTTCTAGGCCTGTGTGCCATAGAGTAATGCCCTTTGTGAATAGGCACAGATACAAATTTCAACACAGGAATCACACAGAAGAACTGACCTAGGCCACTAATTAACACACTGGAAGAACTCAAGAAAGTTTACAGGAGAGGCGAGGAGTGTGACATTGACCGTGACAGTTTCTTTTCCGTTTTCTTTTTTTCTTGTATTTTAAAATTTGTTTTCTATCCCCTGGTTATTTACTCCTTTGAACCGCAATATGACTGAAACGTTGTATTAGGCAAAATCTACTTCTGTATTCAGTGATTTCTCAAAGTACACAAGCCTTTCACTAATTGGAATGATCGTTAGGCTTTACTGAGTCTTGCATTAGGAAGGCAGCAGGCAGAAGAAGACCCTCCTCCTGATGCCTTCTATGCAGCCATTAACATGAAAATAATTAAGTAAAAGGCACCAACATTTAACAGTGTGGCAGTTGCATTTCAGAAAAAAAAATAGAGAAGATTGTGTGTGTGTTTTATTGCTAGTAACATTTTGGGCTTCTATTCTCTTTGATGCCAGCAGAGCAGGGATTTATTTCATAATGACTTCATTGCAACACACAAGTAAGACCTTACTACCAAACAGATGCTTTGCAAAAAGCAAGAAAATGAACAACAATGAACCCAAATAAGTGATATGTGCACATTGCTCCCATCTTGCTTTTTAAAGAGCATGTATTTGTGATACACATATCATATCATTCTATATTGCTTTTTATTAAAGATAAGGATAGATCTTAAAAACTTTATTTTTATATATTTCTCAATGCCCATTTTGTTAAAATATTTCAAACCCTATCAATTTATTAAAAACAAACAAACCACATTCTAATAATGGCAGAGATATTCCCCCTCCAACCCCCCCAAAATCTTTTGCTCTGAGAAGGCAGAACATTCATTCATTCATTCATTCATTCTTGTTCTCAAGCAAGAGGGATAGCAGATGCTTTTAAGGAGTATTCTGCCTTTCTCTGGCTCTCAGAACCCCTGTTATCCACACTGCAGCTGGGCTGATGTCATGGCAGAAAGCTGCCCTAAATGCACCCTGGCAGAAGGGATACAGGGCTGTCTGCTTTCCCACATGCTACCCCGTACACTCCCAGGTTCTGCATTGTTAAGGAGACCCTGTAAGAGTTCTTTGAGCCAGTGCTTAAATAGAGACTCATGGGCTGACCAGCCTGCATGTCTTCAGACTGGAAACAATTCACCTGTTATTTAGTTTCATGTGTATTAGAGAAATTAGAAGCGCTCTCTGCACACAGGCCAACAAATACGATTCTAAAAAGGAGCTAATGCTGTCTTAACTTGCACAGCACATTTGGCAGGTGCTTTCATGGTTTCTCTGGAAGACACAATGAAATGCTGAGAGGAATCTCCTGTGATATAAAGACAGAGGGTTCTGCATATGTTTATTGACTGTGACACAGTCTAATCAAAGAATGAACATAATTAAGTGCTGTAGCTCAAAGCATCTTTGAAGTCAGAATTCTGCTGAATTTTTTTATTTTATGTGATTGCTTACAAATTAGTTCTCTATTTGCTCCTAAAGAATATCCTTAAACACTCAATCAATGAATAACCTACAGCAGTTTGTTGTAGATTCAATAATGGGGAATGGTGTATTGTACCAGGATAGTCAGATATACCCACAGGGAGTGTCAGTGGTCAAAATGCTTCCATTGCCAGAAGGTAGTCTGAAAATGGTCTGGAAATTCAATACCGCATTGACCCTACATTGTAGACAGGATCCACAGCCAGTTTCTCAACTGTATGGGAAGTTTTAAAAAGAATGATTAAAAATATACAAATTTAAAGAATATATTTCAAACTCACTTTTTGTTTGAAATAACTTTAATTGTGTTAGTTTAAATGAAATACATTGCAAAATGCAATCATTTTCTTATAGGTGAAGTGTTTTTAAAATTTTTTAATAATTTTTATAAAACATGTAAAAATAATAAAAAATTAAAATTAAAGTTAACTAATATTTATATTGGTATAAATATAGATGAATGTTATCTACATTACTTCCCCAAATTCTTATCACACAATCAACATTCTATTATAAGCACATAACTAGTGATATAATTTTTATTATTTTTAAAAATAGTTATCAGTGGATTAGAAATGATAATGGGTATGATTTCTAAGTAAACAGATTATAGCAGTTCACCAAATGCCATGTAAGTGTGTTTGTGTTGCCTTTTATTCAGAGAACTGCCAGCTTATTTTTGTTAAAACACACATCAATTTCACACTGCATAACTCTTAGGCCCATGCCATTGGTATCGTTAGTCTAAATCACCTGAAGAGGACAACTTTGTTAGCCTATGGTTGGAATAAGGCTAAACATTTTAGATTTCCAAGTGATAAAAAGCAACACAAATTGGAATGCTCTTAGCTTGGGGAAGTAGACATTTCTTGTGGCTTTTGTCCTTACAGTCTCATAAATTACAAACACACTTTAAAATGGTTTCCTAGCTTTAAACCATGGCCCTGACTTTGTGCATGTTAGATCTCTGACTTGTAAAATGATTTCATTTGAAGGATAACTTGTATCCTATTACTGTAGTAAGTGTTACACATATGTGCATAATTCCTGTGTGGGCAAACATGCACACCGAAAGATGTAATTTCTACATTTCCTTTGGTGAATAAAACACGAGATATAAATTGGCTCTGTTTGGAGAAGCCAGCGCTAAGATATTGGCATGAAATTTATGATAATTTGGTCTAATAATGTAGAGAAACCATAGAACCATTCTTCAGTAATGCCGAGGCTAAAAGCTGGAGAAACATAGAGCCATCCTGCAGTGATGCTGAGGGTAAAAGTCTTCTATGTGCTTCACACACAGCGGCTTGCTGATTTTTATTTATTGATTTTAATTGATTAATTAGTTTTCAGGCACGTTCTAGACTCAGCTCACGTTTCTCAGCCCCAGATATCTGATGACGTTTTTTAAGTGCAAATTTTGTTTGTTTAGATTTCACCAATGCCTGGGAATGATAATAAATGATGAAATTTTCCATACTGGCTGACAGGTTTGTTCTTTTGTTTTGTGATTTTTCATGTAGGAGTTACTTCTTAGGGAAGTTAAGGCATCATAACTTGTTAATTATTATATAAATCCATTAAGACCTATTCATAAGATCTCCATGAGAAAACAGTGCCTATCTGTCTGTGGTAGGATATATTCTGGTACAACATGAGTTAACTCATAGACACAGAAATGTGGTGGCTTAAATGTTCCATTGGGTCTGTCCTACCTTGGACCCTATTCTATTTTAAGATATACTATGCTATGCAATAAAATAATTTATCTGATATGAGTCTGCTCAGGGACATTGTGGATACTAGCAGTAAACACAATGATGCTTGCATATAGTGAACTCATTTGTGTTGGACATATGCAAAGTGCCAGGAACTGGGCTAGGCACCTCATTAGATGCGTGAAAGCTGCTAAGTCTATTCTGCATTCTATATTCATCACAAGGATTCTAGTATTTTTTGTGCCTTTTTATGAACGAAGACTCCATTTTCTAATTTGGCCAAACCAGCTGGGAAATTAGAATGTACCTTAAAAATAACACAAGGTACAGAACAAAATTTGCATAAGGACTGAGCTCACGAGGGTTTAAGGACTAAAAAGTACGAGGGGAAAAAATTGCTTGTTGACTAGCTCATAATTGTAACCTGGTAGTAATTGTCCTAAAGCAGAATTTTCAGTTAAAATTATACAGGCTCCAAGAGGAGAGGGCGTGACTTTATCTTGTTTAGAGTTGTTTATCCAGCTCCAAGCACACAATAGGTGCCTGCCCTGTAAATATGCACTACATTCGTGCATAAAGAGATATATTCTTCTTAGTTTCCATCTTTACAATGGTGTAAGTTAATTAAGCATTAATCTAAATGCCTTTTAATTGCTGTTTCTTAGTGCTGGGCATTGTATCTGGGGTCTTATTCGTGTACATCATGCATTTTAGCAAAGAGCTACATCCTTAGACTGTTCAAACAGTTTTGCTTCCAGACAGGGTCTCACTAAATTACTTAGGTAGTGTTGGAGGCAATCCTTCTGCCTCATCTTTGTGAGGAGCCTGGGATTACAGACTTGTACCACTCAGTCTGGCTATGGTATGATTTCAGTAGCAGAGCATTCAATTTCAAGCAGACAAAAATGAATGAATTCTTTGATTACTCACCCCCTCTCCCATAACAGAAAGTCAAGATTTAGGTTCCTTAAATTGAAGACCCTCTAATTTGCACTGCTTCCAATCTACTCAGCCTTCCAGGCTGGTTTTGATCCTAGCTGATTATTTCTACCTTGGCTGTGGACTCATACAAACTTACAGTTTTAATTTATAGATATTCATTTTAAATTCTATTGCTTTGAAACAAAGGCCATCACCATTTTTAAATTGAAAAAGGTATATGGGTGGGACAGCAGAAATCACCTTCTCACCTAGATATTACTCATTTTTTTTTACTTTTACTGATTGTAAATATTTGCTAAAATAAAAAATTAGAAGGAAAAAGAAAATAACCTTTTCCCTCCCAATACACTTTCCCCCCTTTTCTGAAAGCTGAAAGCATTTTGTTTTCTAGAGCTTTATAAAGTTCAACACATAAAAGGTTAGGAGCCTGCCTTTTTTCTGTCGTATACATCTTTGAAAAATTGGTTTATGAAGAGTCATACATCATGTAGCCAGACGTATGGGAATAGTTAAAGATTAAGGTAAATAGACAAATTGGACTGCTTTAAATCATTTTCCTGGTTTCAGTGTTATGAAAGAGCTTATGAACAAAAGCTGACGTTAAGCAATCACAATGGGCTCTTCTATATGTTGTAGACACTGGTAAAGACTTTACTGTCAGGGAGTGCCGCATCACCAATACGTACATCAATTTGATCGGTGTCCAGATCTCAAAAATGTTACCTTGTCAAACCATAACCTTTCCCAAGTCTCTCATTTGTCATTGTTTTGTAGATTATATCATTTATTTTACATTACCTGTATCGGAAAGCATGAATCATGGATTATAAGATTTTTTTTATTACATATTGGTTTGTTTTTGTTTTTCAAAATAGAATTAATAGTGAGGCATTTATGTTCAAAAAAGGATAATCGAATATTTTGGAAGCAAGTTGGATTTCCTATAACTTTACCTAGAGAGACCTTTTGTTTGCTTTTTGCTTTAAAAAAGATTTTTCAGAACCATCAGTAGAACATTTTTAAAATAAATTCAGTAAATATATTGAACTTTTCAGGCTATCTGAAGCACTAAGCAGCGTGTGGAGAGATGCTGCCTGCTAGACTTGAAGGTAGGTCCCAGGAACGCGCACAGCAGCCTGGTCGTAAAACCTTGCTCTTCTGGAAATGGATCAGGCATCTTTAATGTCCACACAGAAGGGGAACTATTTGCCATTTTGTGGTCTCATTTGAAAGACCCCTACATGGTAACTGCATGGAACTCACTTTGTCTACTCAGAGAGGAGACGGCTTTGTAGCGCTCATACTCGCAAATCTAAGAAACTCTGTGAATATATGCCTTCATATTCATGCAGCACAAATCCCTTCCTTAAAAATAATAAAAAAAATAACAAAGTCTATGATCATCAGGTTGATGTAGATAAGACTCCATTAACTTTTCATCGTTATCACAGCTGGCGTATCAAAGTGCAAATGTCCGTGGGGTGAGCGCGCTTCCCCTGGTGTCGGTGCCAAGGCAGATGAAGATCTTTTACATACCCCTTTGTTGGTTTGCCTTTTTTAATGTTTGTACTTGATTTCAGAACCACTGATGGTAAAAAAAAATGTCATTTAAGATGACTGTAAGTATTGGCTCACAGATACGCGTGCCTAACTTATTAGACATCCAGTGCGCAGCGTTGTCTGCATTCCGCGGAGAGTGGTAGGAAAAAGAGAAACCCCTAGGAAATATTGGCCAATGATTTTTCAATGCTTGATCTAACTCTGTGTGAGACAATGAAGAATTGTTAACTTTCCTAGAGAATGACCATTTAAAAATGCATAATTTTATTATCTTTCTATTTTTATTTTTATTGCTTTTGCTAGAAAGATATATAAGAAATAATCTAGTAAACTTTGGGGGAACCTCAGGATGCAGAGGTGGGGAGTGTTTTTTTTTTCTTTAGGAAATTTGGGTGTAAAATAGAAAAATGTATTTTGATGAAATCCTAGTATTTCGGTGGGCAGCATCTCTCTCCTGGATCAAGTGGGTACCTGTAGCTACTTGGTTTTTTTTTTATTACTTCCTTCTTATGTCTCTGAGCACAAGACTTCCTGAGTCTGTCCACTTTGCTTCATTTGAAGATTTTTCTTCCTCTTTGTTCCCTCCTTAGGCCAGATGAGCTAAACAGTGCTTCAATTATGAACATAGTTTATAGCTGTATAAAGTCTTAGTATAAATTTGTGGTTTCTCATTCCTTCATTGAACAATTAGTCCACCAACCCAGGAAGCTACACTCCTCATTTGAAATGGAATGCACACCTTCTCTGTGCCTGCTACTCTCTTCTTCACGAGTCTCCATTAAAATTCAACCAAATCCACCACATTGTGTATTCCATTTTAAAATTTTTCTTGTTTTTTTTTTCCCCCGGGGGGGGCGGGGGCGGGGTCAGGCTTCTTTTAGTCAAATGGGGCGGGGCATCTTTTTTGTGAAATGAAGAAAACCAAGAGAAACCAAAAGTGATAAATGCATCATTTGAAGGGCTGCTCTTTGGGTTGCCTTTACAATTGGTTCTTTATTAAATCGTATGATATTAATTAAACATTTGGATGCAAGGTAAAGGTTTTTTTTTCTCCCACTGTTACTGGAAACAATGTAAATTCCACACTCCTTGTACATTAAGGCACCAAATGGGCAATGACCTTCCTTCTTTAGATGCTGTCATTGGTTAAGACTTCCCTAGGTATTCCAGAAATTCAGACAATGAAAATATATCCCGAAATATCCATAAAATTTGACAATGTATCATTGTAGTAATACTGTAATAAAACTAATGCTCTATTATAACTTTAAAAAATTGTAGATCACTTAACAATTTTCTGGTATGGTTGGTCACAGAATGATATTAAAGCATTTCTAAGTTTAAGAGCACATTTAGGTCATTTGCAATGATAGATATACGTTTTAAAGTTCCTTAATGTTGGCTCTAAAGCAAGTGTCAATGAGCTTGAACTGCTCACAAACGACTTATCTGCCTTTCCACGATGTTGTAAAGCGGTGGGCACTAGAGGGCGCTCTTAGCACTGCTACTAGCAAAAAGGCAGCTAAACTTGTTCTTTTAAATCAGTACTATCAAGATTCAAAAAGGCTTCGAGTGAAACACTATATTGTTATTAGTTTGTGACATTGGTCCCTATGATTGTCATCAGCACAACTTCCAAAACAAGTCTCCAAAACAGTAATACAAACTAAGGCTTCACGGCTTGACAATTTGTTGGTATAACCACGTTCCCCACTTCCTTTACGTTTTAATACCCTCCCCTCTGCATTTGCACGCTGGGGATGCCTTTTTGCAAGTGGTAAGGAAAATGGGTGCATCTGACAATTAATATCCTTGTTTGAATTTAAAGCCACATGGTCACAGTTTTTTTTCTTTCTTTTTTTCCCCCCATTATTATTATTTAAATGTGCAGACAGGCTGCAGTCTGTGACATTTGTGAGAGACGAAGGAGCGTTCAAAGATACATGTAAAAGATTCTTATGTTGAAAAATGTTGTTTTATACGAAAATGGAAGAATCTGGTCCCGTCTGCCAGCCCCCGTAGTTATTTATAAAGGCGTCATTGGTAGTTGCCTCTCATAGACCTTCTCGGCTTCCCCGCAGGCATGATCAGACTCAAGCAGGCGGCTATTTCCCTTAATTTCCCACAGCAAGCCAGTAATGCTTATGATTATTGTGAAGTCAGGAAAAGTTTAGTTTCATCAAGTGACATGTAGTGATACAATTAGTTACTTAAGCGCTTCTCATAAAACCTTCCACCATGGAACCTGGTTTGTCAGCTGCAGCTAAATATTAGCATCTCATATTAAACACCAGCAGAAAGCCGCCTTCTTGGAAGGCTCAGCTGACAGCTCTCAACGCGAGCTGAGTGATCACTCTCAATTGTAATCGATTGTGTAAGTACTGAACACAAACCCCCAGGCAATTGAAGAAAATAGGATGATGAAGGACTGCAAACTAATATGTTACACATCTTCATTGATTAGACATTGATTAACCATTATTTTCCTCAATGACAAACAGCCAGTGGTGAAGTAACTGAGACCTGTGATTTATTTACACCTCAGACACAGATGAGTTCTTTATTCAGCTGATTGTGAGCTAATGCTGAAGCAGGAGGCAGCGACAGTTTGACAAACCAGGCTTCTCTCTCTCTCTCTCTCTCTCTCTCTCTCTCTCTCTCTCTCTCTCTCTCTTCCTCCCTGACAGAGCAGTCTTCCTAGGTTTCTGGCTTATTCCTATTAGAAATAAATTTAACTAGATTTCAAAATGATCAGCCCAATTTTCAAAACAGGGATAACGTGTTCATGTGATAGAACTGCATCTAAAGGGAAGATCATTTTATAGACTTGGTATTTACAAGCATATTGATCAGTGTTTATTGAACTTTTAATTTAATTCTCTCTTCTCTTCAGTGCCTTATTGGCAATTACATACAATTTCAGAATGAGAGGAATTAGAGTCTGTTGCTTAATTTATTTTTATTTTTTTTATGAATCCCATTGCTTCAGAACTATGTAGGTGTATTGATATATGATGTATGGGAGCAACAATTTTATAATTTGAATAATCTAAGTTTATATCAAACTGAGATATTATGGATAATCCTGGATTTATGTGACAAAGTCTTATAGCAGAACAGTGAAAAAAATCTTAACTTTATTTCAGTAGATCCCCTGGGAAGACTTGATCCTGACATTTAGCACAGTCACCAAAGAAAACAGGACACACATTAGGTCATAACAAGTGAAGCTGAATTATACTGAGACAGGTATTCTGTTTCTTTCTAGAGTTTTCTGTGCATTTTGAAGATTTGTAGGAAATATTATTTACAAGCTGGTAGTTAAGATGTATTGTCATTTTGCAACAAAATGGGTAAGATAAGGATTTTCAATGCTCAAGAAAGCGCAATTTGCTTCTACATTGGTTTTTATTGTATATCAGCATTAATTCATGTTCATTTAAATGTTACAGATGTGCGGTATAGCTAGTCTGTTAACAAAGGAGTCACTATGTAAGAGTTGTTCTGAGAAAGTAAAGTCTGTGAATTAAGATTAATAACTACAGTACCTGTCCAAAAGGAGAAGAGAAATTCCTAACCATTTATTACCAGGGTTATGAGTCATTTTTAACATTTATGTGATTTAGGCAAATATAAATTAGCAAGCCAGATCATTTAAATTAATATAGACAGTCAACACTACTCTGACTAATGACTTATTAGAAATGTAATTGTGAAATCTCATTGTCTTTTACCTTTTAATGTAATTTTAACACTAGGACAATAATTGTGACCTGTTCTATGTGGACATGAACAATGTTATAATAAATACACGAATATGTTTTTCTTCATGTAACTTTTGCTTGTTTCACTGAAGTGTGTGGGCCTTTGTATACATGAATATGTACGCAAGCCTCTCAATTAAATATCTGCTGTATCGTCGAGGATTTTAACAATGGGATGAACAGGAAATGTGTGCAATTCCACTTCTTCTAAAAATTTTTGACACCTGGACACCTGATTTACTTATTCAAGAAGCCCAGCTGGACTTTAAAGGAAATTGATGTCTGTGTTAGCTGAGGAAGACCATCCAGAGATCACACATGGCTCCATCCTTTCCAAAGACGCCTACCATCAGCCGGGCTCACTGAGTCATCCTTAGTTGAAAGCAAATCAGTGGGCAGACGCTAATGATAAATCACCTGCTTGGCGTTACTTTTGAGGGCTGATGTAAGTTCCCCCTTAGCTCTACACAGTGCTCAGAACTGAAGGAAGGGAGTGTTGATTGGCCAGTGGAGCATGAAGAAAGAACAAATGAAAAACCATTCAACAGCCCTGTCCCAGAGGGAGACTGGAACCCCAGAAAGAAGCCTAATAGTGTGCTGTTCCCTTGTCCATCAGCACGCAGGTGAGGGCAGCTCATCAGGGGGCTGTGTGCAAATGTGAAAATCAGAAACCTGTAGTGTTGCAAAGGTGCAGGGGAATGTGAGGGCTTCTATAGCAACTTCCTTCTCTGGAAATAAAAGGCATCTCCTTGGCGTTAGCTCTTTCTCTGTATGTGTGTGTTTGTATCTATGTGTTTGTGTGTGTATGGGTATGTGTGTCCGTGTATGCGCACACATGCATGAGAGTGTGTACACACATGGCACATGAACTTCTCCGCCCAGCTTCTTCAAGCATATTTAATATCTTTACATTTTTAAGTGAAAATGGAGCTGTCAATTTTAAACTAATTTGGATGGACAGCAATAAAATGCAAAGCTCACTTCAAATTAGAATTTTCAGTGAGGATTTCTAATGGAAAGTAATTGCTGACAATAGGAAATGACAAATTACTAATTACTTAGTTCAATTAGACTTTTGTGCCTTTGGTCCTAAGTGGCAAGCATACAGCAAATCTTGCACTTTTATAACAATTAATGACACTAAAACTATTCAAACTGCCAACAGATGTGAGTAAGAAGACATGAATAGAAACTTACTTAATTTACATACTATCCCTATTCTATATCAAGTAAATGGTGTTTGAATTTTTATGCTACAATTAAATATTACTGGTACAGTGCAGTTTTCACAGAGTTTCACAGGGCAAAATATAGCTGTGCAGAAGCTGCCTAGCGTTAAGGAGCCCCATTCTTCATCCTGGCAATATTTCTCAACAGTTTCTTGGAGTATAGATTTCTGCCTTCACTGTTTTGGGGCTGGGGCTTCCTTCTTAAACAGCGGGGCTCCTGTAGTTTGTTTTGTCTGCTTCTTTATTGTCTGTTCTGTTCATCTTTCACTGCCCTGTGCTCTAATTTGAATTCGCATATTTCCTGTATCCTTCCTTTCTTGTAAGACTGATTCAAAGGTGGTTTACTGAAAATACTTGTCTAAAGAGTTTGGTTCCCTTCGTGGTCTCTGTACTGATGACTCCTGGCTAGAGCGAGAAGACTATTCAGTTTGGCACTTCCAGTGTTGTCATGGTTGGTGGTTTTGTTTGTTTGTTTGTTTTGTTTTTGCTTTTGCTTTCTTTTGCTTGTTTCGTTTCTTTTTCTTCTTTTTTATTTTTTTGTAATTTTGATTTTGCAAATATGGGACTAAACATATTCTCAGTTAATCAGGAAGATTTTTGTTTCCTCTGCAGGTCAGAAGGCGAGGAGAATATTGTAGATGCATTTGGAATTCAGAAGGGGGTGGGATCCAATTAAGTTTGTGATGGTCAATTTCCCTATTAAGGTTTGAATATATTCATGCTGCTTTCAAGTCACGTGAAGAAGTTAATTTTCTGTGCAATGGAAGCAACACTGCTGATCAGTATCGAGGCAAAGTCACCTGGCATCTTGTGTTTGCAGTGTAAAGAAAATGCTTCTACGCAACTAATCTAGCCATAAAAATAAACATAAAGGATGTAATAGGATCACAAAACACATAACAACAATCAAGACAGGAACAATTAAGATTTTCGGATCATAGAAAATCGAAGAAAGAAGTGGGTCAAATGTAGAAATGCAAACTGGCTGTTGCAGAATTTGTCTCTGGGAATATCTTGTTTGTAAGAGTCTCTGTAAGTCACTGTGCCTAAGCAGTAGGCACTAGAGTACCTTCCCCCATGTGTAGAAATGACCAGAAATAACTCATTGAAATGAAATACACTTCAATCTTCTAATTATAACTCGTGGTTTGAGATGGGATGCATTTGGAGTCATATTCTTATTGTGAGTTACATGCAACCAGTTAGTTCTCCAGCAGACAAGGGAAAATCTAAATGTCTTGTTTTATCAGATGGATGCTGGGAACTGGAGAAGGCCCCTGAGATTTAAGAGGAAACAAATTACAAGTGCTTTCTTGAAGAATTTTGCTTGATGTTTAGAGGGCTTTCCCCCTGACTTCTGAGCTACTAAGCTGTTGTCTAGAAGCAACACAGTAAACTAGATACAAATAACCAGGACTGGTTTTTGGACAAACTTGTGTTGTTTCTCCACAGCTGTAGCTTTCCTTTCTTAGGAGCCCTGTGAACTTTAAGGGCTAGAAATATAACAGAGAGCATACTAGATAATAGAGGAGAAAGGAAAAGCTTAGGCAGGGGGTAGGAGGCCTGGGCAGGGACAGAGGAAAGAAAGACTTTCACAAATCACAAGAAAAGCAGAGCTGGCATTGTGCCTAAAAAAAGATAAGGTAGAAGAGAGGCGTTAGCAGCGATAGACTAAGCTGGTCTATTTAGAACAAGAATGGACGGAAGAAAGACCCAGCCTAATTAGAAGAGAGGGGAAGGAAGAAGGGGGGGGGGAAGGCATGTGGAGGGGGCTTGGGGGGAGGGGACAGGTGCAAAAGAAATGTCAGGGAACCCAGAAAAGCAGGAGAAATCGGTGTGATGTACAGGGAGCCAGAGTGCACCTCAGTACGGTGTGTTTTGTTGAGCTAACATGTCCAAGGAACAGATAGCTGCTTTCCTCGTTTTCGTCATCGTTATTGAGACAACAAATGGGAAACGTTATGATCTAGATTTCTTGTCCTCATTTACTTAAAAAGATGTATGCCTTCCACGTTCCGTGTTTCAGGAGTCATATGAAATCTTTAGATTTGTGTTGCATGTTTGATATATTCATGGTCTGCGATGAGTAGAAAATCTGAGACACAGTTTAAGCTCAGGGAGCTTTCGATGTGGTTATATTTTATGTAGGCAAGCATATTACGTCACTCAAAATCTAGAGAAAACTGTGCTTTATATACTGTGCTAACTTGATGCATTAATAACATCAGCATGCAAAAATATATCTGTACATTATTATCGTGTACAGAGGACATGCACGTCTGTTTGACGGATTGCTTTTCAGGTGAGAACAGCAAAGCTTCATTCTGGCCCTGGCTGTCACTTCTCTGGAGTTGGAGAAGTCTTTTGGCTTTCTTTTCCTTTACCTTTCCTTCATTTCTTCCTTTCATCTCTTCCAGAATTAGAGGTCTAAAATGTCTACGATGTCTAGCATGGCTTTAAATGGATGATTTGAATGATTTGAAGTTGAGGTGTTTCCCATAAGCTGACAGTTTGGAAACTGGGCCCCCAGGTGTCTCTGCCACTTTGAGAGGTTGTGAAAACTATGGAATGTGTGCACTAGTTAGAAGTCTAGTTAGAGGGCCTGCCCATAGGAGTAGATGCATGGAGGAATATTATCCCAGGCCTCTTCCTGTCACTCTGCTTCCCAGTCCTCCACAAGGTGAACGGTTATCCTATCACATGTCCCCACCACAATTATATTCTACAGAAGCGCATGGGGCCAAATGCTTACGGACTGAACCAAACTGTGTCTTTCCTCCCTTAAATCATGCACTATTTGGTCACAACTATACAAAAGTAAGTTAAAAAAAATAGATTGCCTGTGGAGTGGGTCAGCTGTTACTCTAAATGGGAGGCTGTGACCTCATGGGGTAAACGAACCAGGACAAGATTTCTTTAAAATAATTTCAGGGGTGCCCTAGGACCTCAAGTACTTCATTCCCTGGGCCATCTGCCTGGGTGCTGGGTAGTGGGAATTCTTGATCTAGCTCCTTGGAGCTAAAGGAAGAAGATTTTGTTTGGATGTAGTGATGTCTTGATCAATTCTGTCCTATATGGTTCAACCCAAGCTGTCCTCTTGACAGTTACCTCTTTTTTTATTATTATTAGATATTTTCTTTATTTACATTTCAAATGTTATCCCCTTTCCTAGTTTCCCCTCTGAAGACCCCATATCCCTTCCCCCCTCATCCTGCTCACCAACTCATCCACTCCTACTTCCTGGCCCTGGCATTTCCCACATTGGGGCATAGAACCTTCACAGGACCAAGGGCCTCTCCTCTCATTGATGACCAACTAGGCCTCTAGACATATGTTAGAGGCCTCTGTTACATACGCAGCTAGAGCCATGAGTCCCACCATGTGTTTTCTTGAATACCCAAGGTAAAATTCGCAAAACACATGGACAGTTACTTCTATTGAAGAAGCTCAATTAACTATCTGAATAGAAAGCTGCCCAAGAGGAGGTAGCTCTTTAATGTATATCCATCATTTCTCTCCAAGCCTGAAAGTAACACAGAAAGGATTGAGATAGCTGCCAACTTCCCAATGTTTAATTTTTTTTTTCCTTCTGGAAAGTTTTCTTTGATCATAGTGTATGTAGACCCAAGACAAAGATGGAAAAGTGAAGAGACTTTTAGTGTGTGTGTCTGGCTAAGCATGGACTTTATCAACAGGGAGTATTATCTATGGATCTCTGCACTATCTACCATCAGTCTGCTTATAATCTGTCCACCTTGTAGTAAAATATGTTTTTCAATATAATTTCATATATCTTACTAAAATTATTAAGGCCACTTCAAATTTCCCATAGGGGTTTACTCAAATAATTATCAGTTCTGGGAGAGTTGAAGCTACTGCAGATGATGCACATGGGTATCATGTCCAGAGTCTTTACTTCTAGTGGGTTTTTTATACTGAGAATTCTGAAAATATACTGACATTGTAGTGCAAACATCTTAGTAGGGCAGTGCATGGGCTTACTACAAAGATAACATGAAATTTGAAATCACAGTTACTTTTATAGAACGTTTCAGTTTCTTCAGGTTCCTGGCCTTTAACATGACACTTGAGAGAGAACACCGAGTCATCAGCGTGCCACATGGTATATATTGTTCATCTCCTGCTGAAAAGGGCTAATGCACAGAGAGTAACTCAATTTATCTCACACTGAAACAAATGGCGAGACATCAAACTGTTGCATAACAGGAAGCATAAACAATGAAGTAATAAAAACCAAATGTGATTAGTGTGATTTAGAGAAAAAGAGGAAAAGAGGGGAAAGAAATAGGAACAAAGTGGGGATAAGGACCGAGTGACAGCATGACCAGAGATGACACGTGAGACCTTTAAAATAGTTTGCTATTACTCAAAAGATAAATGTATTAATATAAAAGTGATATTTAGGTACAAATGGAGGTCCTTAAGTATAAACACGGTTTGGTTGGGAAATTATTCAGGTTACTTGAGCAAGGGGGTTCACTAAAGATTTTGACTAACTTTCTATTTAATCATTAAATTTGAATGGCTTAAAATCTGCCAGAGTCCTTAAAATCAGGAACAGGAGAACCATCCTCATAGACGGCAATTCATGTTTGAAGGTACCTTTCTGGAGATGAGTGGCAGCTGAGGAAACATGAAAATAGAAAATGTCCATTGATCTTGAGAGTCAAGCCCAGAATATTGTATAAGTTCTAGAAGTCTATTCTGGCCCTTGGTTAAAAAGCAAATTCGAAATATTAGAATATCAGATGGAGATATGCAATAGATATTTTATTTAATTAAAGAAAACAAAACAGGACTTTTTGTTTTAAACATATGCATGGAAATCCTGAATAAAAAAAAGTACCCATGTATCAAGTAACCTTTCAAAGTTAGATGTGGAAGTTTTAAATGCAAGAACAAGGGCCAAAAATAAGGAGATCGTTTATCATGCTGTGGACAAGATATTACTGTTCTTCAACAACAAATTGCATGGTAGAGAACAGAGGTGGGATGATAAATACAACTTTTGAGTCAGTAGCAGAGTGCTGGAGTGGTGGCTCAGTGGTTAAGAGTGCCGACTGGACATTCATGGGTCCCTGGTTTGAATCCCACCTATCGCTTTTGTCTGCATCTGTGCAGTGAGTCAAAAGCAGATACTAGATGCTATTTAAAACGAGGAAGCTAGATGAACCATCCAGAAAATGAGTATAGTCAGAAAACAGAAGCATGGAGCTCTGGTACCCTTCAACAGGTCAGAGCAGGGATGTGGAGCTGAGAATGAAAGCTCAGAGTGACTGTGAGCTTTGGTAGTGAACATGTGGTAGAAGTCATTTCTAGAAAGTTCAGTGAATCATAAGGTCAAAAGAGATAAGGAACAGAGCTTGTCAAATGTGGCTGATAGATCAAAGTAAGAACTCAGTGGACCATAGAGTTTTGGCTACAGAAAAGTTGTTTGTGATTGTTACGGTTTGGATCCTTATATCAACTCCCAATTTATATTTTGAAATGATAACCTACAAGACAATTGTGAATGTACGGGCACACATACATATATGTATGTGGTACCAGTGGAGGCCAGATCCCATGGAACTGAAGTTACAGGTATCTGTGAGCTGTCTGATGTAGGTGCTGGGATTCAAATTCCAGTCCTCGTGATAGGGGAACAAGCACTCTTAACCACTGAACCATCTTTTTGCCCAGGAAACTGAGCCTTTAAAAAGGTCATTAGATCTTGAGGAATGGTACCACTCTTATAAAAGACTACATAAGACTGACTTAGTCCTGTCATGGTTTGAAGACATGGCATGCCAACAGTACTCTATAAAGTAGGAAAGAGGACACTTGTCCTCAGCACACACTGGCAATGTTCTTTGTCAACTAGAGTTTGCTAGAGGGACAGGAAAGAGAAGTTTAAGTAAAATGGAAGAAGGAAGCTTGGGATCCAGTGCATTATACAGATGGTGTTTATGCTCATGAGATTTGTCACAAAGGAGGGAGGACTGTGATGAGATGTAGAAGCCTTTTGATTTTTTTTTTTTTTTGAGATGGGGAATGTATGTAAATAAAAATGAGTCTGTTAAGAATACAGGCACTCAGGTGAGAGCAGGAGAAATTCCTAGTACAGATTTTTGAGTAGAGAGCCCTAAGGCAGATGTGCAGGTAGAGGGGTCAGCCATGTTAGGAGATAATTCTCCATATATTTCGCCAATCTCTGTTTGTCTTGAGAGCCGCCACTCATTGCCCTTTCGCACTGGACTATTTTCCAGGGATGTTTGTACAGCGAAGAACATGTGATATTAGACAGTATCTGCCTCCCCTTGGAGAAAACACAGGTTTGCTTGCTGTTCAGTATAATAAAGAAAATGTCTCCTTCTGAGGGAGGTCAGGGCAGTTTGCGTTTACCACCCATTATAAAATATTCAGGTTCCCCACATTCAAAATTCCTCTCATGAAAAGCAACCTACTGCAAACATTGATGTCACTTGGTCTTCAAAACACTGCCCAATGGGAGTGGGGGCTAAGGGAGCCATGTGAATGCATGAACACCAACTGAGCAAAAGAACTGGTTATGGAGCTGTCTGTGTGTCTGTCTGTCCCCTCTTTAATTGTTCCATGACACAGATTCTCATAATTATGGAGGTTGGGAATTATGTCCAAGATTCACAAGTGAAAAGCTGGAGAACCAAGAGAGCCGGTAGTGCAGCGGAAGACTGAGTCAGAACAGGATTCTAGCTGAAAGGCAGGTGAGCAGAGGAAGAGAGTTCTTTCTAAGTCATCCTTTAATTCAAGCATTGCACAACCTGTCCAATGCCCACCTGCATGGGGAGGACAGCAGGCATCAGTTAGTCCTAGACTCCAGCAGTCCTCTCTCTTAGAAACACCATCATAGACATGCCCAGAAAATATTTGAGTGCCTTGTGGCCTCACCAACTTGACACAATAAATTAACTATTCCTGAAGCCGTCAGAGACATAACCATAACAACTATATCACTTCTAGGGCCATAGAACTCAGATCTGTTCTGTAGAACTCAGGACTCTTGCAGCATTTATAAGCTACCTTTTCATATTTTCCTAATTTTGACAGATCCCATTTAGGTGCTTTGGACATGCTTCATATGGTCATACGAGTAAATCGGGTTTATGGGCGTAGGCACAGGTGGTTGACTGTTATTAATTCAATTATCTTACTTAAATCAGAAACATGGTCATGGCAATATAGCAAAGATAAAAGAGAAATTATTCATGTCCTAAAATATGTAAAACTGTGAAGCAATGACTAAGGAGAAAGAGTCATTCCTGGATCAGCCTAGAAGATTGAATACACTTTTGGGTGGTTTCAAGGACCACTTGCTTGTGAGTGTAAAATGGTAGGAGAGAACATTGCTATATGTAGTACAGATGAAGTTGTTTTTTGACTGAAGCATAGACTTCATGTTCAAGTGTGAAAGTTGAGTAATGGAAGCCAGGAAGAGGAGAGTAGGCCAAGCCTGGTGAGAGGATGATGGCAACAATAATGGAATTGCCAGCAGCTCTAGAAGGAAGGGAATGTACCAACTGGAACTCAGTGAATGACGGGAGAACTGGTTGACTGTGCAGCTCATCCTGAAAGTAGGCAAAGAACCACGCGATGGTGGTATCTGAAGAGTCTCTGGAATTTTGCAATCACAGCTTTCATTTTGCTTAGGGGAGGATAATATTTTCTGTGTTCTAAAAGGTGAGAAATTCATCTCAAAGATATTGAATTCAGGTGTGTCACATTTTCAAGAAAGAACATTTATTTTTCTGATGACCACTGCAATCTTTTTTATTGTATATGCGTTTCGCTTCAAATGTTCAAAAATCCCTTTTAGCATATTCTTGATTCTTGATATTAGTTTCATAAAATTATTATTTCAAAAATTTATACCTTGCAGATCAATGACTTGCAAACGTTTTTGATGGTGCATGACGTAAAGTAAAATGCTTTTATTAGTTTACATTCTGATGTATGTAACATTATGTATAAATCATGTACTTGTATTAAAATACAAATGCAACCAACTATGACTATAATAGATATATGATGAAACTTAGCCAGTCATAGGAATCGAAATGGAATGAGGAGTTGAATAGATTTTAGTGCAATACTTTTTCTTATTGTATTTTAATATGTATCTTGTAGACAATATTAACACCATCATGGCCTGTATTAATAATATTTAAGAGAAAATAATATGACTGTTCTAAAACTGATGAAATTATTATTGTCTTCTAACTCCCAAGTCTTTAGTCTCCAAGGACACACAGGACTAGCACTGGCTCAGTTGTACCTGCGTTCAGAGAACTGCTTTCTCTACATGGACTATTTTTGCAAAAGTCTTTTAAATTTTCTTTTTCACAAGGGGTGAGTGAATTTCATTAAAGCCCTCAATCTGCTAAACGGTTGCACTTAAATTATAACAGTTCCAACAGGATCAAAGGCCACTTGTCTTATTGAACTGTCACTGTTGCATGGGGACATCATGATGAACTAGACAGCATGTGATGGGCTCACATTTGGGCTCAGTGACGACATCCAAGCCAATTTGCACATTCCATATTGGAATAGCTTCAATGCTTTATTCCTTATAGGGCAAATAACAATAAAAAGGAAGTTCTAATATTTTATTTCCAACCTCAGCGAATCCTTCTTTTTCTGAGACCATGGTCTTTGCTGGCCTTTCTGTCGAGTATGTGGATTAGAATACAGTTTTCTTGATAGTGTATGCTTTGCAATCTACCCTAGAAGCTGATATGTATTCCATGCTTATCAATTGTTTGGTTACTAGGTACATCCATATTATCCCTTGATTTAGAAATTAGGCATCTTTATCTTGTATTTGCTACATCTTTGTATTCAATGACTTCATTCTATAATTACTAAAACCGAATCCCCTTATTTAGTGGTGTCCTTAAGCAGAGCATTGCTGAATCCTATCTCATGAAGAACTTCCATGTTAGCTAATAGCTAAAGTCCACTTTAAAATTATCTTTTCCTGCATGTGATGAATAGGAACCCTCCTATTGATTTTTGTTCTAAATGCAATCTACACTCAGCACATATATAGCACATATATAAAATTACGTATTTGATAAAAATCAAATCCCATTACAAAACCCTTCTACTTCGATTCTGTTCACCATCCTGATTCTAAGCATCTGGGTCCATTTCCCTTTCCTGCTTCCTCTGGCCCCAGCCCAGACTCTTCACATTGCTGGAGCTACCGAAGAGGTGGGCAGCCAGGTGTGGACAGAATGTTTTTTTGGCACAATTTTCCTTCACAGGAAAAAAAATGTACGTATATAAACCTTATCTGGTACACACTGTTGCAATCTGTGATGAAATCCTTCATGTCCCAACACATCATTCCTCAGAATGGTTCTCATATCACCTAAATTGTTTAAGAGGTGAGCCTTTCTCTTAGATCAACATTGCTTTGCCATGGGTTTCATACTCCTGATTTGATACCTACAGTCATCTTATTCAGTCTGTCTCTAATGGAGTAGGCTTATTGTCCTAGATAATTTTGAAATTTGCCATTAAGTTTTAAAGTCTTTAATAGGGGTGAAAGGAAATAAGAACCCGGGATGTGCTCCAACGATACCACTGTTGTTCTGTCTCTTATGGTACACTTCCATCCTTCATTCCTGTCCTGTTAGGAAAGTGACTTCTTACCTCACTCCTTCACAATCACCAGACAGACTTCGTACAAGCAGTTTGTGTCTTGTTTGTCCTGTACCCGCTGCCTTGATGACAAGCGGGGGCTTGTCTGTCAGCATGTGCACAGGGCAAGTGTGGCGGTGTCTCCCTTTTACACTTGCATTGTTTACAGAAAAAATAAATTTCCTCTTACTTTGTCAGAGTTGTGAAAACTCCTTAGATCTGGCAAAAATGCAACCTGGATTTCAGAAGGAGTTTGTGTTTCAACACATCTTGTCATCTGACAGTTCTACTTCGCAGTTGCTGGGAGCAGTTAAGTGATGGGCGAGGATGTGGAGGCAGGCTCTTTGAACAGATTCATTGGACGGTTCGGTTCCTGAGGTTCATGTTTTCATACAACCCTCAAGCCTCTGGAATCTTGTTCATTTAATAACGCTCTCAATGCATTCTCTACTCAGAAGCTAGAAGACGTCTTTGAACAGACTGTGGGATAGAGTCATTGACTGGATACAAATTTTGTTTTGAAAATGAAAATAATGTATGAGCCCTTGGCTGCCATTATAGTTTGTTGGGGTAGGAGGGTTGCAAAACCCAAATTCAGAATTCATTAGTAATAGTAACAGCTGCTGAGCTGAGATTATAGCTTTGACAAATAAAGTTCAGTGCCTTATTTCTGATTTCAAGAGCAAGATGTTGGCCTCAGTACTTGGGGAATAAAGAAAAGATGAAAATTACTTCCTCTCACCAGATGTCCATGGTCTCTCAAATAAAATTTGTAGAACAGGAACTTGAGTTCAATTGTGAATCCCCTTTCCAGTTCTTTGGAGATTAATAATTTATTTACATTTCTAAAGGTCTTTGTTCCATTTTAGTGATTAAACACACTAAGAATCTGTTATTGAAAATTTTGTATTGTTTGTTGTGTAAATTCTACCTAATGTTTTACTTTTATTTGGAAAATTTGCCTTAATCGCATATTCGTGTGCAAGCAAAATCAATATCTATTTTAATTTTAAAATATATTATTGTCTGTTTTTAATTTATTTCTTCCTTTCATTTATACTAAGTTATATGTTATTCCTCACCCTCTCACACCAAGCTACTGAATAAAATGCTAAGGTTGTTGATTGTTGACTTTTTACTTTTCCTTATTATGTAATGAATGTATTTTAGGGCTGTTTATATTCTCTGATCTCAGATGGTATTGGATGCTTCATGCTTTGTCACATGGCTTCTTTTACAGCAGTGGTTCTCATCCTGTGGGTTGCAACTCCTGTCACCGGCACCACCTAAGACCATTAGAAAACACAGGCACTTACATTACAATTCATAACTGTAGCAAAATTACAGTTATGGAGTAGCAATGAAAATAATTTTATGGTTTGGAATCATATTAAAGGGTTACAGCATTAGGAAAGGGGAGAGAACCACTATTATTTGTTCACATGAATTAAGATCTGTGCATTTTTCTGTTGTCTGGACAAGATGTCAAAGTAATAAGTGAGTATGTATTCCCTTTCTCACACAGCCCTACATGGTGAGGAGCTCTCAGAGCTAAGAGTCATAGAGGAAATACAGTACCTTGTTCTATGGTAGCTGAGGTCCTATGATGATGCTCTTGTGCTTCACCATATGGACCTAAGCAACAACACTTCATATGGGCCAACTCTTTTTTTTTTTTTTTTTATGGGCCAACTCTTAAGGATGCTTCCAACTGAAATTACTACTTCAGGAGTTCTGGGGTCCAGGGCCTGCCAGATTAGCTCTGGACCTGAACAAGATGAATGTCTTGATATACTTGTGTCCTGTTTGTTGCAGAACAGTTGGAGATTTCTATTTTGAGAACCAGTCAAGGCCACTTTTGCCATATTTCACATGGCCATTTACTTTCCAATTCAGGCAGTGTCAGAAGTCAAGCCTCCATATTTACCACTACTTTTAAAAAAAATCAGTTTAATTTGCATATAGTAAAATCCTTTTTAATGGGTGTGTTAAGTTTTTGAGATCTCATAAATTCAGTATTGGGAAGCCTCCCTCACAACTGAGAGGCAGAACATGTCTGCAGTTCAAGAACTTTCCAACAATGGACTTTAGAGTGTTCCAATATTAGTCCTGCACTCTAATGAGCTACTGCCCTGTTTTCTCCACTCTTTCTATCCACATTCTTTGGATCTTCCAGAGTAGAACCACATATTATCCACCCATTGGCATCTGGCTCCAAGCTTCACAATGCCTTTAAAAGTTCATATTCCTGCAAATATGTGCGTGCGCATGTGCATGTATGTGTGTGTGTGCATCAGGGATTCACCTTTTTCTTTGAAACTGAGGCTCATTGTGCGAGCAGCTGAAGTATGGCTGAGTTGTTTTAAGTGACTAAGAATAAATCTGTCCGCATGATTTCTGCACAGCACTTTGAGTGAGCATAGTTTTAATTTCTCTCGGAGAAAGGCACTTAATGCAATGCTGCTGTATAATAACAATAATTTGTGTACGACCATGGACATTATGCAAATTCAAATTTCCCTGGACTAAACCTCACGTAAAGACCTTTAACTCGCCTCTGAAAGAATAGAAATGAGCAGATGTATAATCTGTACCCTCCCACCACAGTCTAGTCCTTCTTCCTTTTTTTGCATGTATTGCATGAAACTACTTTTATCTAAGTCACCAATGACCTTTACGGTGTTAAATTCATGAATCTTAGTTCCATGTTTACCTTATTTTAGTCTCTTATTTACTACTTTTTTTGGCTATCTTTCTTCTGTAGCCAGAATATTGTCAAATTCGATTATTCCAGACAATTTAGAACATAATTTTACCTCCCAGAATGCCAATTTTTGAAAATTTCAGACCTACAGAAAAATTAAGAATAATGAAGGGGAATACTCATGTATTTTTATTCAGTTTTCAATTTTTAGTATTTAATCTCTTTTTTTATCTAAATCTACATGAAGGTATTTTATACATTCCAGCATCAATCTACACTTATACACACACATTTTTTATTATCCTCTAGGTTATATATTTAGATCTACAATTCACTTTTTCTACTTTACTTCTCTATTGCTTTAATGAAACACTAACCAAATCAACTTGAGGAAGGAAGGCAGGAAGGAAAGAAAGAAACGGTTTAATTCATATTACACTTTATAGTCCATCGTCAAGAGAAGTCAAGGCAGGAACCTGGAGATTGAAACGCAAAAAGAGAATGTTGCTGACGGATTTGCTCATCTGACTTTCGTATATAGTCCCGGTCCGGTCCACCTGTCTAGAACTGGGGGCTGTGGATAGTAGGCTGGGCCTTCCACCTCAGCTAGGAATCAAGAAAATGACCCACAAACATGTGCCGAGAGCAATCTGATGGGAACAGTTCATCAATTGAGACTGTGGGCTCTTCTCAGGTTTGTTAGGTTAACAACCAAGATTATTCATCCCACACTGTGAGTTAACTTCAGTGTGAGAGGAGAATCATAGTTCATCTCATGTTGCATACATGTCCATATTTTCCATCTCTGTACATTGGAAACTTATCTTATATTTGAATTTTTTTATTAATTTTGCTTAAAAATCAGTTGACTATATTAGTATTAGTGTATTTCTAAAACTTTATTGCTCGGTGTCTTCATCACACCATACCACCACCAGCCTTAACTATTTTAGCTAGTAACTGCATTCACATATAATCTCATTCCATAAATTTTCTAAACTCATTCTCTTAAAAAAATTAACCTTTCTGTTTCAAGCAATTTTAGATTTCTGAATTATTGAGAGCACAGTGCAGACATTCCCATAAACTTCACACTCAGTTTTTCTTATCTTAGTCTCAGAAAATAGAGTGTGACCTTTGTTGCAGTTAATAGAACAGCATTGGCATATTGTCATTAAATATGTAATTTTATTATTGAATGCACATTTATCCTGATTCCTTGGCTGTTTCTCAATGCCATTTTTTTTTTTTTTTGGTTGCAGGATCCCTTCCAGGAAACCACATGACACTGAGTTATAACTGGCAGTTCTTCCATCTTCCTTCTTGGCCATGACCTTGACAGTGTTGTGTATCACTCATTTCATGCAGTGTACAGTGTGTCTTTGCTGGGATTAGTCTAATGCTTTTCTCATGGTCAGATAGAAAGTAGGACCAGCACACAGGGAATATTTACTTCTTTCACCCTTCTATCTTCTACCCCTCCCTCCTCCCACCCTTCCCTCACATTTTGTGGTGCTGAATATGGAACCCAGGTGCTAGTACCAAGCTGTGCAAGCACTCTGCTACTGACCTGCATGCTCTGCCTTTCTTTCCCTTTTAGACCCATGAACTTGGCACTGTATTTATGAATTTGTTGCTAACTGAAAAGGCAGTAGAGTTTTCTTCTATTTACTTTTATCTGTTTTTAATTGCCTTTTTTTTCCCCTTAAAGAATTCTACATAAGTCCAAAACTTGGAGATTGCTTTAGTGGAAGGTATACAATCTGTTACTTTATTTAGACCTATATACACAATTCTTTCAGAAGTTTTAATTTTGTTTCAAAATTTTTAAAAATTTTATTTTTACATTTAATTGTGTGTGTGGCTGTGTGTGTGTGTGCACGTGTGCATATCTGTGTGTGTGCATTCAGGTGCAGGTACCTAGAAAGTTGGTTGTGAGCCACCCTATATGAATGGTGGCAGTTGAACTCACACCCTCTTTAGGTACAGGGCATACTACTAATTGCTGGACAATCCGGCCAGCCCTACTTCTTCATGTGGAATGATGGGTGAGATGCTGCTTATTCTTTTTCCCAGTGCATAGACTTTTTAAAAGATTTGATATTTACAAATTATATTGTTCCACAATTTCTAACAATTTAATCATTCTGCATTTTTTGACATGATATCTTACGAAGTTTATACACTTCTTGGTTGGTTCTAACCTGCCTCCCACATACGTTGACAGTTTTTTTCATATAAATCATATTTGAATTTTAATATATGTACACACACACACATATAATTATAGCAATAAAAACATTTAGAGTTTACTTATAAGATGGGTATTGTTGCATTGTGCCCAGTATTAGGAGAAAAGTATTTAATCATTCATTAATAGGTACAGTGCTCACTGTTTGTTTTTATAGACGGTCTTTATTAAATTGCAGAAATCTATCGAGTCAAAATAGTTCCAGTGTCCCTTCGAGTGAATCGTTTCAGCGAACACAATAGTAGACACAAGGAGAAAATGGACAGGTCCTCTCAATGAGAGGGATTTAAAGAATGTACAGCCATATTTAGTCTATCATGTTTAACTTGAACCTTAAGTAGTTCTTTTTTCATTCACATGGAAGATGTAAACATACATTGACTGCTGCATCCCACAGACTCTTACACACTTGCAGTGCTGCCACTGGGTCCCTTCTAATGACAGTGTGTCTGCTTTGATTCAGGTGCATTTTGTACTTTTACTTTATGCATAGGGGCCAAGTTACCCTCATCTCTTTCTGCCTACGAAGGACAGGTAAGACAGTTTTGGAATAATATTAATATAAATATATTTATTTAAAAATAAAAAGGAACTGTGTGTTAATTTCCTTTTAAAATTTTAAGTATTATTTTTAATTTTCTCATTTCATACATTTTAATCATGATTTTCCACTACTCCCCTCAGATCCCTTCCATGTCCATACCTATCCAACTTCATGTTCTCATTCTCTGTCTCTGTCTCTCAAGCAAAACGCTCCAAAATTGAAAGTCAAGAGAGACAAACAGAAAAACCAATAAAAGAAAACATGCCAAACAAAACAGAACAGAACAAAACAAAAACCAAAAAAAACTGAAATCAGAGTGAAACAAGCTTAATAAAGAACCATGGGGTTTACTGTGTGTCGCCCAACCACACTGGACAAGATGGTCCATTGGTGAGCACTGCTTTTCTCTCCCCAAGAAGCATCAGTTACAGATTGCATCTCGGCTAGTGGTGGTCCTTTGTGTCCACTTCCTCTTCTAAATGGGCAGATTTTGTCTGTCTTGTACTTGTGCTGGTCTTGTGCACACTGCCACCTTCTCTGGGAGCTCATGTGTGTGTTATTGTACTGTGTTGCCCAGCTCTCATCAGAGTGCTCTTGGAGTAGATGGGAATTAACACAGAGACCTGAAACTGGATAATATGGAGAGGGAGAGAGAGAGAGAGAGAGAGAGAGAGAGAGAGAGAGAGAGAGAGAGAGAGAGAGAGAGAGAGAGAGAGAGAGAGACTTTGCAGCACTCAGTCCTAAATTGGATGCCTTCATCCAACCCCTCCCCTCTGGGCTCATGGATCTATATGAAAGAGGTGGTGGAATAAGTGTAAGGATTCAGCAGTGGTAAATAACTCTAAATAATTTCTGATCAACAGCAATTCTGAAATCTAGCCAAGCCTATTGTTTTGGTTTCTTTCTGTTGTCGTGAACAAAATCTTGGGAAGGACAGGTTTTATTTTAGTTTGACCTATGACTCCAGGTCAAAGTCCCTCAATGAAGGACATCAAGGCTGCAATTTACAGCAAGATCTCGAAAGCAAGCTTGCTTCCTAGCCCACTCAACATGATCTTCAAATGAGGAACTCACTGAGTAGCCAAAGAGATGTAGTGGGAACCATAGAAGGTACTGGTTCCTGGCTTATAAACATTGTTTTTATTAGCTTGTTTTTTACATGGTTGGACTACCTACCTAGGAAATGGGGCTATCCAGAGTGGACTAAACTTCCCTATATCAATCAACAATGAAGACAGTACCCTGCAGATAGGCCCACAAGCCAATCTGATCTAGGCAATTCCTCAACTGAAGCTCTCTTCTCTTGAGTCTAGGATGTCAGGCTGACAGCTAAAGCTAACCAGGTCAAACAGGCAACTATTTAAACAATTGAGAGGCCAACACTGCTGCTTGGCAGTGATTCTCTAGGCCCACTTTTAAGGTCTTGGTTTTGATATTGAACATACTTTTCATTTTGGTAACAACCAGCCCATTATTAGAGCCAAATAATTTCCTTCGATTTAATTTTTGACTACATGAAAAATTAAAATAAAAAAAACCCCAAAACCCTAACACATCTCTCTCATTTCACAGTATGACTGTTTCCCATCCTACTTGTTTAGTTCTTTTAAAAGCTCTGTGATCTTGCTGTGTATTAGTTTATAATCTATTTCTGTAGAAAGCAAGCAATTCCTTCAAAATGCTTCTCCTTTCCCCCCGGGGTACTCTGTGAACCTAGAATAATGCACTAAAAATTTCAGAAGCCAAATATTTTTAAAGAGAGGACAGGGTTTGTCTAAGAAGGCCTTTTGTCCTTAGTAGTCATTTTGTCCAGATGAAAGGACCCATGAAGCACAGACTTTGGTCTCTCTGAGGTTGTGAAAAGGGTTTTACACTTTCGCCCTTTACTTCATCTTTCCTTCTAACCCATGCTTTATGGAGCGGGCCATGAATTTGATCTTTTCTCTGAGGCTATTTCTTACAGGTAGCGGTTTTTGTTGGTTAGGAAAGACTGTCTGTCTGTCCCGAGCTCTTCCTATTTCCTCTACCTGATGCTGCAGACACAGAAGGATTTTCCCCTTCTTTTGGTCTCCTATCTTTCATTTTTGTCACCAGCAGGTGAAGAATCTCTGCCTTGAAATCTCCTTACCATGATTTCAGAAAGCACAAAGCTTGCTCTTCTAGTCCCTTAGAACTATAAACAGTAGTTTTGTTAGCTGGCCACTGTACATAATTTGATTGGCCTTTTTATTGGCTTCTAATATTTCCTTATGCTCTTAAGGCTTAACTGTCTCTGGAATTCCTTCATGGATGTACACACTGGTTCTGCCAGCTCTGCATATCATGTAGTCTTAACAATGCTTTGGTTCTTAGAAGCTTTGCTCTCATAAACATTTACTTTCCAGGACCAAACTCTACTCCGGTTATTTGTTACAAAAGAAATCATTCCAAAACTCAGAAGCTTAAGACTGTAAGTGATTTACTCAAGATCTTGTATGGGCTTAGCTGGACTGTACTTCTCTATATAACACTGAACAATGCAATTTGATAGTGAATGAAATGGATGGGAGGGTTAAGATACTTCATGCACACATCTGGTGCCTAAGCAGAGGTGGCTCACTGGCCTGCTCCTTCTTAACGCCTTGAATATATTACCTATATGTTAGCTTCCAGGTCTCAGAGTTGAAGAAATTGATCTGGGACCATTTCCAATATATCCTAATAGAATAGCCCAGGTTTATCCAGATCCAAGGTAGTGAATGTAGGAGTACTTCATGGAGAGGATCAAGAAAGGAATTGTTGGTCTACTTCTCAGCAAACTGAAGCAAACTACCTCCTATCCATCAACAGAATTGTCTTGCAGTAAATGGAAGCATTTCTAAGCCTGGACTTTTGTTTACCAGTGAGGACTCATTTTGTTATGGGGAAAATCCTCTCTTTAAAGTTTGAAACAAGCCCTAAGAACAATCTAGCTTTATTCCTTGAGAAAATATGCCTTTAAAACCAAAGGAACAGAGGCTTCCTATTAATATCAGGTCTATTCATTTTATAATCTCTGCTAAGCATCTTGATTTCCATGGTTGTAAAATGGGACATTATGGTATCCACATAATTTAGTCTAATTTGGGATAGTTAAGGAAATTACTAAGAATTGAATCAGAATGTATCCTACTAAGAGTGGATCTTTCTTAGGCAAATTAGGACCTATCTGCCCTTGTATTTCTCAATGTTTGCATGAAATCTGGAGGAATAATTCAGCAGGTAAGAACACTTGCTGCTCAAACATGAGTTCAGATTCCAGCATTCATGTAAAAGGCTGGGCTTTGTCTTATATGTGCCTAGGACTGTGGTGCTATGGAGGGGTAAAGGTTGGGGTCCAGATAGTCTACAATTTCTTTTTCAAGCACATCTGCTGATGTGACCCTGTGTAGTGGCTATTCCTGGTTGTCAACTTGACTATATTTGGAATGAACTACAATCCATATTTGGAAGGCTCACCAGTGACCCTAATCTGGAGGCTGGGAAATAGAAGTTTCTAATCTGGATCTTGGTATGGAGATCTTGAGGCAAAGTGGCTATGGATTCCAGAAGATTAAGACAGGGAGATCTCTGAGTTTAAGATCATCTGGGATTAAAGTTGTGGTGGCACACACCTTTAATCTGGGCTACACCTTCTGCTGGAGACCATATAAGGACATTGGAAGAAGGGAGTCTCGCTCTCACTACTTCACCTGCTTGCTGTGTGGGACTGAGTAACTGCTAGATCCTTGGACTTCCATTCACAGCTACTACTGAATCATTGTTGGGAACTAGACTGCAGACTGTAACTCATTAATAAATTCCTTTACTATATAGAGACTATCCATAAGTTCTGTGACTCTAGAGAACCCTGACTAATATACCCTGTGACCTCAGAAATCTGCATGCATGAAATAAAAACTTGTTTGCCCACTGGGGCTAAACAAGATCACTAATGTAGGAAAGTGCAGAAGGAAGAAGTCAGATAAAGGTGACACAGATACTGTTTGATCAAGCTCTGTTTCAGTGCTATCTCAGTTAACTAGCTAAACAGTGTATTAGTATCAGTGGGAAAAACATTGTTCATTCTGGAAGTGAACCCAGAGTCTTGTGTCTCTGTTTACTGTTGCTCTCTTTCCAGGTTCCTGTGATTTCCATAACTGTTGGCATTGGCAGGTGAAGACAAGAGAAGCATTGGGGCTTTCGGGCTGCCTGCTTCAAGATGATATTTAAAAATCATGGCATAAGTTTTTCCTTTCCTGGGTGTGGTGCACCCATGTCATTGGTAATTTGATGCTGGGTTAGTTTAACACTATGTGGAGCTTGCTTATAAGTGTCACTTCCCTTTGATCTACAGCGTACTTTTATAGCTATGGATCTCAAATGTTTTCTATCAGATAAAACAAAAACAAAACCAGAATTAAAACAAAACAAAACAAAACAAAACAAAACAAAACAAAAATGATCAGTGGTGTTTGCTTAAGGGATATCATTTGGAATGGAGAAATGACAGCGTTTTGCATAATGTGGACAAGAAACTTCTAAATTATCCAGAGACATGTCAGTGTCACCACAGTTATAATACATAGAGTCATTAGAACTATTTTGTCCTTGTTTTCAAGGGTCGAGTTGAACTGCTTTTTCCCCACAACAAATAATAATTAAGTATTTCCACACTGTGTGGTTTTGTGCCAATATTTGTTATAGAGTCTGGTTGTTTTAAATAAATTCCTTGCAGTAATTTTAATTATAAGGGTCACTTATTTTAAAGTAGTTACAATATGTAAAGCTGGATTTCACTGTTTCAATTGTCCAGAGGGTGAAGCACACCAGGATGGAAAAAGCTTTTGGTCTGGCTATCCCTAGCTTTCACTTCTTTATGGCCACAGCAAATTTGTACTTAAATATTCAAATTTCAAGTAGTGATGTCTGTTTAGTACAGTGATTTGTATGGGAAATCAGATATGGAACATATTCCATATGGAAAAACAATTTAAAAAAAAACATTGCAGGAATGAATGAGATTTTACTAAGAAATCAAGAATGAAACAAGATTGTAAGGAAAGTGCATTTGTAGATACAGAATCTTGAAAATGAAAGAGCAGAGTGTTGTTAACACTTGGTAAAGGAGAGATCCCAGGGTGGGAACTGTGTTGTAAGTCTTCAACAGCACTACCCAGGACACACCAACAGTGTGTCTATGCTTGTCCTCTGCTTTAAAAAATATAAAAGGAAAGAAATTTACCTGTGTTTAAAATTGTAGTTTAGATGTTATATTTTAATATGTCGATACTGTATCTAAAATACATAAGGTCATTGTATTGACAGAATATTTAAAACTATATTTCTACACAGTAGGAGAAAGAATAATATATACCTAACATTATAATCTCAGAGAAACTGCATCAGTAGAAAATAAATAATAATATGTAAGAGCATACTATATACTATTTTGATTTAATTCATTTTATTAAATTTAAGTCTTAGTATTATTTCTAAGTTAGATAAGTCTTTACTTACAAATTTTTCCATTCACTGATAAAGTGCTTGTTAGTCTTGCTGGTATTTTAAGCTTCCTTCAAAGCAATATAAAGCATAGGGTCTTTGATCATATCAGCCTGCAAAGACTGTACAGTAAGAGGAGAGGAGGAGACACAGCCCATGTTCATGGATAGAAGCAGCAAGGCTAGAAAATGACAATTTACAGCCAACAGTTAGAGTAAGAAATTAGACCAGAACCTCCACAAAAGTAGAGATTGGTCAATAAAGAAGTGATCAATGAATTGGAATGGGGGAACTTATCATGTATACAACTCAAACCATACCATCCAGACTTTACTTAACTTTGGAGAACTGTAATTTACTGGGGGAAGGCAATGACCACAGCTGACATCTGCTGTCATTAAAGAAAATTTAGCTTAGAAAATACAGAACAGAAGCTGAGTAAATCTTGAGATGATACAACAGGGTGGGCAAGTCCTGAAGTGAAGCAACCAAATACTAGCTGGAGAGACAAAACCAAAAGAAACACAAACAAATAAACAAAACCAAGCAAAACCTTTGTTGCTGATACAGAGCTAACACTAAGAAGAAAATGCTCAACTGTGAATTTCACCCATTGTGAATATTAAAAAGGATGATTACACATTTCCAAGAAAGTGTACATTGAAATAAGTAAGACAAAAGTTGACTAAAATATATCTCCAGCCTGGAAAAAAGATTTTCAGATTGAATCACAAAGCGAAATCCAAGTGTATGCAAGTGACATAGCTTTAAGATAGTGACTCAGGTCCAGTAGTGAGAGCTAGCATCGATTATGTGACACAAACATTATTGTCATTGCACTACAGAAATTCTTGACAGTATATTATGTATCGAAACCTTAGTGCCCCACTGTTAATCTTTTCTGTTCCTCTTCTGACTCTGACCACAGCTATGTTTATGGGTGCCAAGTAAGGGGTGCACTTATATGAGCCCAGTGGTGCTTTGCATTGTGAACATGCTATTTGTCCTGCTTCTAACACGTTAACATATGTGGTTCTAGGAGCTAGACTACCTCAGTCAATCTGCCCAGCAATCATATACCACTATAACATACAGGGAATTAACACTTGTTAATCCTTTCTTAGAAATTACTGCTGTTAATAAGGGGTAAGTAATTATGAGATGAATTTTAAAAACTGTCCTAGGACATTCTGAAATTTTGTGACTCATTATTCATGGTTGTAGCCAATCCACAAAGCCAATGTAATTTGATTGTGTGGCCTTTACAACCTACCTTACGTTCAAGATTCAAAACATTAAACAAAAACTGAAAGAGCTTTTAAAAACCCAGAAGTTATAATTTGTATGTGTAACTACTATGAGTATATGTGTGTTGTGTGACAAACCTCTTCCAGTGGAGATGCTCCACATGTCCACACACCCCAAATAGCAAGCCCACAACAGACCAAAGCCTGTATAACACCAAAGTCTAAGTTGGTGAACCAATTTATTGGGGTTACTGGAAGAAATATAGGTAAAAGGTTACTTATAGGAATATGGGTGAGAAGTAATTTGCAGAAATATGGGTAAGGGGTAACCTGCAGAAATATTTGTGAGGAGTTACTTATAAGAATATGAGTGAGGGTACCTAAAGACTGCTGCATAACTGAGACCCATCCCAGAAGGTGTGACAGTTTAGTAAAATTTGGAACCTGGAGCACACTGAATAGTCTGCATGTAGCTCAACAGGTTGGAGACCAGCTCTCCTGGTGCCTCAGTTGGTCCAAACCTCTTCTATGCAACTCAGGTGGTTTATGCTTCTTCTAGGAAGCTGGTCTGGGCTCAGAGTCTTCTTTAGCATTTTTAACTGGATCTGAAAATCTTTGCAGTTTCACTTGTCTGAAAGGCAGTCTTAGCAGCTTTGTCTGTTTATTCTGGGAGAGAGGAGCCTAGTGAATTTGGTCAGTTTCAGGTACTTCCTGAAGCTGTTTTGAGTAGATTACCTTTCTGTTCAAGGAGCTTCCCTATTTGATAGAATCTTTCTGTCTCAGAGGGAACTGTTAGACAACCCTAGGTACCAAATAGCACAGTTACTGCAGATCACACATATATGAAATTTAACTATGACTGAGTTCTTAAATATTCTATACAAAGCCATTTTAAAATAAAATAAATATGTATGTACAGAATTTTTTAGCACAGATTATTCTACTTATTTTTTTCAGTATTCTATAAGTTAAGAACCTTGAAATTAAGAAAATATCATTTTTGTCAGTGCACATATACTTTAACATGCATCAAATCTGACTGTATATCCCAAGCAAATAAATAAAGAAAATAAAGAAACTATAAATGTCAGTACGTTTTATAAAACAGAAAATACATAAGCAATTCTGTGGTCAAATGAAATAAACATGAATATAAATATGTAGCTAATTACACATTTTATAGTTTTATAACCATCGTTTGAGATCTGCCAAAGCCACTGTTGAAACAACAAGTCTTGGATCAAACTGAAAAAGGATTTAAAAAGTGAAGAAAATGGAAACACAACATGGCTTTGAGATCCTGTGAAAACAGTGACATGAATTAAACAAAAGAAAGGAAAACATCCAATTAGACATGTAAAAAGAAGAAGGGAGAATGAGGCAAAGTCGGTGTTTGTTAAGTAGAAAACAAACAAAATTCTCAGTAGAACTAAGAAACAAAATCTTAAAAATAAATCAACAGTGAGAGCAAACAGCCATCAAAGGAGTTGGTGTGGTAGATATAGAATGCAAGGATGATCACGAAGTCCCACTGAATTAAAAGGTATGGTGTAAAAGGAAGACAGTTGTCCCCAGTCTTACACATACGAATTTCATCATTATGTTAGAATGACTAATTTCCCAGACAGATATAAGTTATCAAATGCTACTTTAATAGAATTAGAATATTTTAAAAATGTCTTTAGCTAGTCAATGCATCTCCCAGAGAAAAGCATCAGGCTCACACGTTTGTATCTCCCTCAAACAATAATCCTAGACAATACTTGAAAGTATCTCAGAAACTGTAAGTGGATAAAGTAAAGCTAGAGCAGTGCATAGGTCTTCATATGAAACAAGCACAATGTTGAATCTGGAAAGCAAGAAAAGCACCAAAGTCCTGTGTCACTAGCAACCGAGGACGCAAACACCCCAGATAAAATGATAGCAAACAAAACCTAGAAGGCATCTAGACTACTCTAATACTTTGTGACTAAGATTTAATCATAAATGCAAAACTTACTTGATGTTAAGAAATCTATACACATAGTCAACATATTACTTACCCAAGAAGGAAAGTAAAATGTATGTTTTATGGAAAATTTGAAGCCCCTTTGCAAACTCTAACCTTTCTGATTTAGCAAGCACATGGATATTATTTTGTTTTCTTATATACACAGTGCTGTGGCTCAGGACTTCTGACCACTTAGTATTGGCAGCTTGTCATGGACATTTTATTTTTGAGCCTCCCCTGGTGAGTAAAATGGCAAGGGGTGTCCAGAGGCTGTGTGTTAGAGACATCGTTGTAATCTGTTTTCAAGCGCTTTGGCAGCTGTACTAAGATGGGTCAAGGCTGGACCAACTTAGGTTCATTATCAGAGTACCCATGAACATCTACTCTATTGGGTTTGAGCTTCGTAGAGCCTGGTCCCAGTTTGGCAGTGTGTATACTTATGTGGGTTCTATAAAGTGCTAACTTAGAGGCTCTTATTGACCCTGCTTCAGAAGTCATACAGCTTCATTTTAGTCTCATTTTATTCAAGGCAGGTACAGATTTAAGGAAGATGCAAATAACTGCTCTCCTTGAGAAACTACCCATATCATGTTACAGAAATGAAGTCTGGATAGGCAAGTGTGTAGTGACTATTTAAAAAAAAAAAAAGGAGAGCCATTTCAATACTTTGTTCAATATGTAGGCATGAAAGGTGTACCTGCCAGAGCCAAGACAAGATGTTAATTTTCTTCGTTTTTCTTTAACTACAGATTGATAATTTCTGCCAACATAGAAAGAGCAAATAACAGGTTATATAGCACATGCCTTAGAAAGAATTTTCTTATGAATATATGAGATACACATTCGTACAGAGACAGAATGATAGAAAGAGAATTTAGAGAGAGAGAGAGGGAGGGAGAGAGAGAGAGAGAGAGAGAGAGAGAGAGAGAGACTAAGACAGAGATAAAGCAAAGAGGAGAGAAAAGGGTAAAGGAGAAAGGAGAGATGAAGGGAAGGAGAGAGGGAGGGGGAGAGAATTAGGTAAATCTGGGACAAAGATATATTATATATTAATATAGAGGTCATACAGATGTTTATGGACCTGTTTCTATTTATTAGGATTGCTAGACATGTACAACATCGGAGCAATATTCTTCTAGGCATGCAGAGTATGTAATAAAAATAGGCTTAGTCTTTGCCCTACAACAGATACCTATCCTACAGTAAAATATACAAAATATACAATTGACAAAGCAATATCATAAAATCTAAAACAACCTCTTTCAAAAGAAAATATGTGAAATGTGATTAAAGACACCCTGAGGATAACAGGCTTCCAAGAAGGAGGTGGAACATGAAGGAGTTTGGAAAAACACACATTAATTTGCCAGCAGGAGTGGAAAGAGACTTGGTCATGAGACTAAGTTTGCAAGAGGCCTATTGTTTGTATGGAAGTTAGAGCATATGCACATGTAGAGAATACTTTAAATGGGTCCAGGATGGAATGAGAGATTCAGGTAGACTTTCATGAAGAGCATCTATTCCCGCCATCCCCAGTTATTATACACTGTTTCAAAGTCTTGAGAGATGCGTGCTAGAAGACATGTTAGACAACAATAACAGAATCATCCTATATCGAGTCTACTGTGTGCTAAACACTGTGCTGAGTAAAAAAAAATGTAAGTGCTGGGCTGGATGATGTAAGTGTTTTCCTAGCATGCACAGATCTCTAGATTAAGTCTCCAGCACTACATGAAACCAGGCATGGTGGTTTCCGCCGTCTAGTCTAGCACAGTTCTTGGGAGGTTGAAGCAAAGTTCAAGGTCATCCTTGGTTATACAGCGTTGTTGTGACAGAGCCTGTTCCAGAAAAAGAAAGAAGAAAAACCCCAAACTAAAAACTAAAATGAAATGGAAGGAAAAAAGAAATGTTATGTTCACTGCCCCTAGCGGTATTTGCTGAAACACAGGCTTCAGTTTTCAAGACTCACGTGCGCCCTCTATGGTCATAAAACTCAGGGCAAGAGCACACTGGAGACTAGTGTCCCTCCTAGTGAGGAAGGAGCGAGTAGCGCCCTGTGACCCACCTCCCATCTGTGTCTGAAATTATGGAGGCGCAATGGGTATCACTGTACACGTCCATTTCATTAGCATTCAGCTTTGGTCTGTTGCTTATGATGAGATAGGACTAGCGTTTCAGGGTGTTCCATTAAATTTCTTCCTAACACAGGAATCTCTCCTCGATAGTGGGTAGATAAGATGTCCTTGTCCTCCGTGCCCTTCATTGTTCACTCTAACCTGGTTCTCCGGTGGCTCCATTCACCCATTCAGAAACCTTCTTTTGCTAATCTTTGTAGATTATTTCTCCATTTTTTTTTTTTTGAAGACTGGGCAGTTGGCTCTTAAATGTTTCCTGCAATCCTTTCATTCCACTGAATTTTAAATATTTCAGCCAATTTGAAGAGTTCATAATGATGAATAAGATTAAGCTTGGAGCTTAACCTTTTGAAACTGGGTGACGCGTTAACTCGGCTGGAACGCTGGTTAATTTAACAGCAGGAGTTGAATTAACTTGTCACAGCTCTGCCATTGTTAAATTTCCTGCTCCTGATCTGTGTCCCAGTCTTGCAGAGTTTGGTTGTGCTGGGACCAGAGGACAAGTCTGTGTGAAGAATGAGGTGGAAATAGAAACAGAAAGACGAAGATGTGCCTGTTAGGAGGCAAGAAGTGCCCAGACAGAGAAGAGGGCATCTTAGTTGGGAAGCTTAGAAATGTGGGAAGGGGCGACTTGAAAACTGAAAGGCAAATCACGGGTGTGAAGGGTAAGAACTGAGTGAGAAACAAAGATAAAGAGTTACCAAAGAGACAAGAAGAGCAGTCTTGGCATGACTTTAATTCTCAGGATGCACTACTTTTATCATGCTAGAAGCGCTTAATGCTGGCTGGAAGTCCAAGACTGGAAGATTTCTGCTTTAAAATTTCCTATGCACCACTAGCAGCGAAAACATCGAGCACGGGATTAACTTCCAAGGTGATCTCAACCCACAAGAGAGACATTCTTGCAAACTTTTTCGCAGTAGAAATATTTACCTGGCACACCCATTTGTAATTTTTTTATTTTTATTTTTTTAAATTGTTATCTAACCGTTTGGTGTGGTGTCTTTGGGGAAAGGAGAGACAAAAAAGAGAGAATGAACTGGGAAGAGATAGTCATTCAGGAGACATCAGGATCCAAGTTACAGAGGGGCAAGGGCAAGGACACACAGCTTCTTTTTTCTCCCCCCAAGGATGTTTGTGTCAGGAGAGGGGAGAAGGCAAAGGGCTGGCAGTGGTAGCTAGCAGATGTGCCTGAGGAGCGCTCTCTCACACAAAGTAAGTAGCCACCCTTGTTGGGCTGGGCTGTTCTAGGGCTGGGTTTCTTCTCTCAAATATGCATTATCTCAGGTTTGCTATTCACTCTCAAACGGGAAGCTGTGTGCAGTCGAGTAAGCTGTTTGGCCTGTGGGGCAGAGGCTTAATGACACCAGAAACGCAGGCAAAATAACCAGTCCTTTAAGCGCCAGCCACTTTGAGGCTCATCAATAGAGATCACCCAGAGCCCGTTTCCTTCCCAACCTTAACTTAGCATTGAAAGGACATTTTTCTTTTCTATTTGTATGATTTTTTGTTTCAGGGGCACACGTTATCCCTCTGATACTCTAACAGGTTTTCAATTTCTAAGGTAGCTGCCCGAGAAGACAGTTGGCTGTCCTGGAGCATAAGCAGTGCTCAGTGGCTGGATCTGGGCCGGATTACCCAGGATTCCGGGGCCTTTGCTTCTGTCCCAAATTACTTTAAAGTATAGAGAGGAGAGGGCTGGGTTTCGTCTCCTGGATCAAGAGAGGGAAGCAGGTAGGAGAAAGGTGAAGAGGACAAAGGAGAGAGAGGACAAAGGCATGACTGGCAAAAGGTGTAACAAGAGAAAGGGAACGAAGAATTTCTTTCTGTTTAGTTTAAGGATGGAAACTAAACACCCAAGGCATTTTGCTTTGCTATTTTTATTTTGTTTTCACACTGCTCATGCTTGAACGCAGGGCCTCACACCTGTCTCTGTTAAACCACTGAGCCACATCTCCAGCCCTTCAAAGCATTTTAAATTCACCAACTGGTGCTAAAAGCCCCAAGTATTTTAGATTCAGTGGGCTAGAAAAAAAACACGAGAAATCATTGTGTTCCATGGAATGCTTTTGGAGACCAGGATAATTCAGTCTCACCCACTATCCATGGAACACATTAAAGCAGAGATTGTGCTACTAGTGAACACTGGGTAGAATTTGGGAATGCAGATTTGCACAGTGACTTAAGCTGTGGTACTCATATCTCTCTCTCTCTCTCTCTCTCTCTCTCTCTCTCTCTCTCTCTCTCTCTCTCTCTCCAAAGATAAAATTTAAAATTAATGTTCCACTATCCCCAAAGACATACAAGGCTTAGAATAAAAATAGCATGTAGTTTCAGCTGGTCTAGCACTATTATCTAGTATAGGGATATAGTTTTTCAGGTTTCAGGAACGTTAAGTAAGCTGTTTCATAGATTGCAAGCTCTAAAGATAACCCTGGTAGAAAGTGTACTGCTGATCTTAAGAATAATAGCTCTCAGTATCACTTGGTATAGTCCAAGTTTGACTTGTCTTTAGTATATTGGTTTGGCAATACAATAGAATGGAGATAAGGAGATAAGTTTATAACAAAAGAATAAAAATGGATGGCCCAAGAATTTCCCAAGATCTACATGATTTACTGCCTCAAATGAACAAACACTGATTTTCAACCTATCATTTATAGACTAGTACACAGAAGTACATTCCAGGCATAATGGATGCCAACACTTTATTTCCTTATATGTCCCAGGGCAAAAGAGAATTCTCCAGACACATTGGTCACATAATCAACACCCCCATAAAATCTCACCTCCTATATTTCATAATGGAACTTAAGATTACTGCAGAAATCCTTTCCCTGATGTTTTCTGAAGGTGGTTAGAATTTACCTTGACTTTACCTATTTGAAATCAGAAGGCAATTCAACACATCTAATCTCTCCATGGAGTTTGATAGTATACATGTCAGATGAAAGATACTCAAATATTGAACTATTATACTATGTTGTCAGGGGCATGTCCTCAAGTTTACTGATTTTTTTGGTGGACAGGCATTTAGTGTGCCCTCGTTAAAGAGGTGCCACATAATCACTACAAGAAAGCTAAGCCTCAAGGGCTTCCTAGTTTGGCTGCATGTTGGGATACACATCTGTCATTCTAGCCCTTGGGGACTGAGGAAGAAGAGGAGAGGGTTCAGCCAGCCTGGACTCTACAGCATGAGTTGTCTTTAAAACCAAACAGAGTGAGGGGGGTGGTGGTGAGAGAAAGAGAGACAGAGAGAAAAGAGGAGAGAGGAAGAGGGAGAGAGAGAGACCAACAGAGAGAGGGAGAGATGGAGAGAGACAGAGACAGATACACAGAACGACAGAGAGACAGAAAGAGACAGGAAGACAGAGAGAGGGAGAGGAGAGAAACAGAGACAGTACACACAGACACAGAGAGAGGGGGGGAGAGGGAGAGGGGGAGGGGGAGGGAGAGGGACACACACACAGAGGAGAGAGGAAGGGAGGAAGAGGTAGAGGAACAGAGAGAGAGAGAAAGAGAGAGAGGAGAGAGAGAGAGAGAGAGAGAGAGAGAGAGAGAGCACACAAGGAAAAGATGAAAAGAAAAGATTTTCCAGGATCTTCTCCTGTAAGCTCTCAGCTTCCTAGGTAAGGGGAGGAGGACCCGGATGCTGAGGCGCCTCTAGGGAGAACGTCTGTACTCCGGAGTCAAATGACCATGTAGGTACTTTGCTGTTCCTTTATGTGCCTGTAATTTCCATTATGGCTTAAGACTCTCATCTTTCAGCGTATTTCCATTTATTGTTGTTGCTACAATCAGGTCAGTAATAGAAAAACAGTTCTAGGGAGTGTGCAGATAAAATATGTAGAGTCTGGCCATCCTGAGGTCTACTTAGCCACACCTCATTTTTTTCAGTGAGCAGGAACGCGTATGGGGCTTGACATAAGTACTCCCTGTTGTGTTGTTGCTTATGGCTCTCTAGCCCTTTGAGAAGACCTCGGGATAAAGGGCTGCAGAGGAGCTGCCATGCTGGCCAGGGTGCTTGGGAGCACTAAGGGAGGGTTTCCCGGTTTTCTCGCTAAAACTTTATTGGTTTTACCCTTAAGTAGTAACTGCATCTCTTCTCTCTCCAGCCCCTTCAGCCCAGTTTCTGTTGTAAAAACTTCTTTTGTAGGCATTAGTGAACTTGAAGGAACCCAACATGATGAGAATTTGGGGGCAACTTGAGGGCTGCTGCCTCCTTTCCTAGCTGGAGGTGTTGCTGAATGCCATTCACACAGTCACAGCAGGGCAATGGCTGATCAATAATTTCCAGGACTGTCAGAGGTAAACCCTAAGGAATGTCACCTACCCAGTTAGAAATAGCACCCTGACAGGAAAATTCCAGGGCAGTCAAAAGATAAATTGTAACATTTGGTTATATTACTATGTGCTAAGACTCGTTCTTGACAGGAGACATTTGGTTCCCATTTTAAGGCTGTGGAGGGCTTTAACTAAACATAGAGGCAGGAGTGTGATGAACGTGGGTTTCTAACAGCTACATTAAGAAATTGAAGTTGTCAAATCTACCCATGAGAGGAAGAACAATCATCCAGGTATATACTAAAATGTTCCATTAGGAAACTATTTTCGATGTTCTGAGCCTGGTAAAGCCACCCGCCCCTTCTTCGGGAAATGGAAGCGGCAGCTTTATTTTTGAACAGTTTTTGCTCACTTCAGCTGGATAAGTTTCTTATTCAGTGTAGCACAATTCTACCACTCTTAGCTTATTTAATTATTTTATTTTAAAATTTTATTTTAGGTCTATGGCTGTTTTGCCTGCCTGCATGCCTGTGCACCACATGTGTGCCTGGTGCCTGCAGAGGCTGAAGCTGCCATTGGATACCCTGAAATGGGAGCTATAGCTGGCCATGAACTGAACTCGGGTCTCTTTCAAAAGCAACCAGTGTTCTCAACTGCTGAGACATTTCTCCAGCCTCAGCTTAGCCTATTTATGAGTTATTAGTAGTAATTCCAATTTGTCAGTTCCAACACTTAGAATTCCAACAGTTCATTCACTAATGAAAAGAAAGCTTTGGTAGAGTGATTGTTCAGAAGAAGACTAAATAGAAGCAAGCCACTGTATTAGTATTTATATAAGAAATAAGATGCTTAGTCGATACCTGGAAGTCGGGTGGTGAAGAAACACACTGTTCTCCTTGTACTGGGTACAGAAATCGTAGGGGACAGACACACTGTTACCAACATCCCCGCTTAACAAAGGCGCATATTCATGACTGTAAAAAGCAATGACCAGCCTGAGTTGGATGGAAACTCGAATTTCTACACACCATCTATCATTTATACAAGTTGGAATATTGAACTCCAGACTCCATAAGTAGTTCTGTAGGTTAAGAACGGTCAAGGTTGAAGTTGTGATGAGATCTACTAGGCTCTGAAGTCCCCACACCCTGTGCCCTCTTCCATACAACACTGCTTTCTTGGCAGTGATGAAAATGGTTGAAGCTCACAGATTATCATTGTTCCTCACCTCAGTTATTTCATCCAAACTGTTGTAAAGAACAAGTGATGGGAGATATAAAGAAATGACTACTGGAGAACCAGTGGGGTGGCTTAGCAGGCAGAGGCATATGCTGTCAAGCCCAGAGACCCGAGTTCTGTGCCTGGGAGCCACATGGTGGGAAGAAAAGAATTGACTCCTGTGACTTTTTCTCTAATATCCCTAGACATGTTGTGGCACATACGCACATGCACATGCGCACACACACATTGTAAATAAGTGCAAAAAAGAAAATAAGTTACTATTGTAGACTCTCTGCTGATCTTTTTTATCATTTCAGTCATCATTATCCCCAACTAGACCTGCAGTGTGACATATGAAATTAGTTGGATTAAGGATCCTTCCAAAAAAAAAAAAAAAGACAAGGAAAAGACTGGCCAGCACTTTAAAAGGGTCTTTTACTCTGAGAGAGACAGAGAGAGACAGAGAGAGAGAGAGAGAGAGAGAGAGAGAGAGAGAGAGAGAGAGAGAGAGAGATGCTAAGTCAGAGCCAAAGCATTTACTTTAAATTGGTAGAAACTTTTAACAGCATTCCCTAGATAGGACTGGGGGGAGGGGTGAGTGGACATACACAATGGTGGCCATTTACTCAACAAACATTTAATTAGTGCCACTTTATGCCAAGCAAGGTAGAAGGTGTTGGATTGATAAGATTTATAAACCATGCTTCCTGCACTCAGGGAGCTCACGGTTAATGAGGCATCACATAATGTACCAATGCTCTTCGGATGGCAACGTGTTGTAAAATAGAGCTGTGTGCAAGGCACGGTGGTGGCGGTGAGCAAGGAGCTCTGCTTCCCCATAAGCCCAGAAAAAGCATTCTCTAAAAGGTGTGGTTTAAAACTCCACTTCCTTTTGGAACTGAAGTCTGAATTTCAGAGGATTATAGTCCAAGAGCCTTCACATTGAATTGAAGGATCAATGTACTTAGCAAAGAAATTCCTTCGCCTGTAGGATGGGGTGGAACATGGAATGGCAGACATATCTGAAAAGAAAATCAAATCAAAACCATTTCACATCACCTACGTGAAGGATAGACTGACTGTGGGTGAATTTCAAAACAATAATGGATGATGGGCACTGTGTCAAAGGTAAACGAAGAGACATAGTAAATATATTTATAAGCCTGAATGTTGTCAGAGATAATTGTGTCTTTGATGTGTACACAGAGAGATGAAGAGCCATGCAAAATGTCAGCTTGAGTGACTTAATTATTCCCAGCATAGAGAATTCTATGTTGTCAAGAAATAGAACAGTCTGGTAAAACTGAATAGTTTATAAGCATTTTCTGAATTGTGTCTGCTTCCTTTTTGCATAGTGTGCACGGGAATATTGTCTATGAAGATGCTGGGAATGGTAAAGGCAAGATTGTTTTTCTCTTCTTCAGTTTGTCAAGAAAAGGGAAATCTAAACAATAGTCCTCTCTCTCTCTCTCTCTCTCTCTCTCTCTCTCTGTGTGTGTGTGTGTGTGTGTGTTGTTTTTTGTTTTTAAAGGCAACATCCAAACACACTTTACAGCTTGAAATGGTCTTGTGTTTATTCCCTGGTCTGTCCTCCAAGATTAGTATCAATATGTGAATTGAGGTCATGTTTGAGAAGTTCTCACAACAATGCTTTCCACTGTTTCTTTAATGGGAATATGAAACCAGTTGTTGTGTCTTCAAGAAGTGCTTTCTCTTCAGTCACTTCAGTCAGGGTTGTTGTACTGAGGTATCCATGGTATACATGAAGTATGACATATCCATAGGCTTCATAGGAAGAGCTTCATATATTCTGGTTTGATTTTTAATTCATCAATGTTGGCTATGCCAGGACCTTTGGAAGAGAGAGGGGCGTCTTATTTTACCTTTCATTGATATGAAGATTGTTGTAGAAGAGCATATGATAACTGCTAATATTTTCTTTTTAATCCCTTGTTTTAGAGAAAGAGAATACATTATTCCTAAAATCACATGAAATAAATGCCCAGGTGCTCAAACAAAGCCAGGATAGAACATGGCAGCCACAGGGGATTTTAACTTGTTTACTGGGAATGTCAGTTTTCCTGACTATATCTTGAAAAGGCGTACAAATTTTAAATTGTTGACATGAAGAATGCATTCCTAGAAATACCAAGGAAGCCCAGAAAACTTACAACCCATCACAGGGTGGGCAGAGCACAGATAAACAAATCACCACAGTACAGCCAGACTATTTTGAGCTGAATGTGCTTGCTCCTGATGCACTGAGGCAGTTTCAGACTCCACGGGGGATATCTGGAACCCAGGGCTTACCAGGAAAGGACACTGGCTGACCATCAAACAGATTTGAACTCCAATCCTTGTTTACTTGAGAATTTTGAAACTTTGTGGAAACTATCATTTCTGCAGAGTATCATCAGTTCCTTCATTTGAGATGGTGGTGAGGATGAAGCAGAATGGGGTACACTTTCAGACTCCTGAACCTCGTTCCAGGCACAGTGACAGGTCAGTAATATGCTACTAACGTTGAGACTGTGAATTTCATTCTCCTGAGCCAACTTTGAGGGTTCAATCCAAATGAAACATTCCAGAATCCCCACCAGGAGATTTAGTTTAGCCCTCCCCCTCTCCAGTGGTTTTGTATGCCACTAGAGATATCAACAATCTTAAATATTTCCTTTTACACACTCAGATCAGTGTTCTGACCACTCTCCAAACTTCAGATGATTGACAGGCACTTAAAAGATGATAGAGTCTTTTTCCCATGCCTCACAGCTGCCCAGGGAAGTCTGGGCAGCTGAGAGAAATCTGCTTCCATTTGCTGGGATTGCCCTCCAGTCAGAGCCTGTGGACCAGTGGCTCTGAGACTGTGGAGACCAGTTTTCACTCCTTTCTGTGTCACTGTCTTAGCTACGGGTGTAATAGAGAATAGATATGGATCCATAGCTACAGGTCCCTATGTACAATTCCAACTCTGCTTCTTCATGCCTGTGGTAAAGAGTTGACTCACACAAAGTTCCAAGCACAGTCCACTAGTTTCTTATTTCCCATGTGCTTGTTTTATGAATAAGATAGAACGGTTTCTCTTAAGAAGACTGGTAAAGACACACGTTTCTTTTCTTACTTCAAAACCCTAAGCATACAGGGAAAAATAAACTTATCTCAATGCTGACTGGTCTGGGACCAATGAAAAGCATTCATTTCCTGTGTGGCAATGGTGTGGGAATGGCTGTCCCTCTTTCTTAGCATTATTCAGAACATTGCTTTTTGCCTCTATCCAGTGACATAATTGTTCTCTATCCACAGCATAGGGAGACCTATAGGTAGCAAGGCTTGCCTTTTAAAACCCCATCTACGGCCAATATTATGCACTTGAAAAAATACAAACATTGGATACATTTTTGGAGGGCAGTTTGTCAGGGTTCTGTCTGAAGGGAGCCATGTCTTTAGGGACTCACACCCAGTTTGAGTGACTGATTAGTCAGGAAATCAGAGCCATTCAGAATCTCCCAGTGTATAAATCACTGGGAGAAATGTTTCTTTTGCTTAGAATCTGTCATTTTGTGACTCATATTATTTAGGGTATTGAAGAAAGCCAAATTTGAAAAAAAAAAAAAAACAACCCTATTACCATAAGGAAAAAGGTGAATTATTGAGGAAATCAATGCTGACTGGAATGAGTGAGCCCCTTGCTGCTCCCTAGGAATCTGGATGGCAAAGGCAGAGGAAAACAGTTGATACATTGAAACAATTTCCAAGGCTTTACATTTCCTCTTTCCACTGAGGAACGGAAAATGTAATAATGATATGACCGTCATTTGAAATTAATTTCAGAAGCCTACTCACTTTACTAGTTAACATCAAAACCTACATTTTTCTGACATCCTTTTGATGCTAATTAGCATTACAGCTTAATTGACTTTCATCACGGAAGGACACACACACACACACACACACACACACTCACACTCTCTCACACACACACATGTGCGCACATGCACACGCACATGCGTGCACACACACACAGAAGTCAGTGCAGTGCTGTGCTTTATACACAAGACATATATGTGTATGTTCATTTATACTTACAATAGTATGGATATATGCACATGTATCTATAATGTACATGCATAAACATGGGGATACATTGGTACTTAATAAAAAGGTATGAAATAAGCAGGTTTCAGGAAAGCTACAATTTATTAAGAAATATAATTACTTTACCAAACAAAGTATACTAGAAACAGTATGAGAGTGAGTTCAAGAATTTTATAATCTCTCCATGTGAGATCTTTCTATTGTGTCAGATCTTTGTGAATCAGAAGCAAAAAGCGTTCTTCCAGCTTTTCCCCCCCTCTCCCTTTTTTCTTCGCATTTTATAAAACTGCAGTTTTATTGCTAGACTACGGTAAGAAGATTCATCGTAAGGGTTACCTAACAACGTTGGTGGTGTTGATGAATAGTTGCAATTAATACATTCCCTTAATTAGTCTGATACCCAGAAGATGCACCTGGCAGGTCATTTTAATACTACAATTGATTTATAGCTGCTAGAAATGATTTTACCAGCTATCTTCAGAGAGTACAATTAGAGTAGATTTCATTTTTTTTATGCATTTTCACAGAGGAATAAACATAAAAGGTCTATGTAATTCAGAACAAAGCAGCTATAATGTACTAATGGTTTATGGATTTTATTAATATTCAGCTAACATTAGAGGCAATTTTAGGAGTGAGCAACCTATTTTCTTTATGAAGTATCCAGTTTTTTAGTATCTGAGTGCTTTGTTTAAAAAATAAACCTTGATATCCTCTCATGAGTTGCTTCTATTTCTTTTGGAAAAAATATAAAATAAAAAAATTTAGGTTCTGTTTACTGATGGCATATACAGCCACTCACTTATGGTATATATATATATACCTACAAATATATATATATATATATATATATATATATATATATATATATATGCCTACAAATAAGTCATTAGGCATTCATATGCCTTAAATCAGGCTTCCATTAATATAATTGTTGAGCTAATGGATGGACTCTGTTAGTAATTGAGGGAGCTGCATTTTGTGGTTGAACAGGTAATAGAATATTTTAAGTACCTGATTATATATCTGGCTTCCATTCTTTTTATCTAGGATATTAATTTTACTAATCGGGAATCTTTACTCCTCTCTCCCCACTCACATCATGGGACCAATTTGCTTGTTTAGCTTAAGCTGGTAGGACAATGAGAAACCAGTGCCACAGACAAAGCCTAGAGTTCACTGAGAAGTGCGAATAGTTAAATGCATTATTACAACTCGTAGGAGTTCTACTCAAAAATATATGTAGATAGTATTCAGTCTTTCAAAGGGTCAGTGATGAAAGTTGTAAAGCACAAAATTCTGTTTAAAACATATCCTATAACTGTATTCAGATCTAACTACTTGTAATGATCGAAGTTTAAAAGTGGATTCCTGAGAGACAAACAAATGATTTCTCTCAGTGTGTAATCACACCATGATTTGCAGAAAGAAACAAGAGAACTCACCCACTGATTCACCAAGGGAAAACCAGAAGCTGTTAAACCCTATCCAGGAAAGTTGAGTGGGTCTGTAAAGCTCTGTAGCAGCGTTGCTTTAGATTTTGACCTGAAGTTGACTGTTTGGTCCAAGCCACACAGAACTTCTCCATACCTCAAATGTCCAAGCATCCCTCCTGTGAAAGAATAAAGGCCTTCTGAAATTTCTATCAACTCAGCTCCATTTGCTGCTTCTCAGCACCTCATGTTAGATTTAGAAAACCCTCCAGTCTCTCTTTCAGACTTCCCACCACAGCACATTTCCAAGACTGTGAGCTATGATCAGAAGTGGCATTCAGGATAGGGATTGGGACTGTTTAAAAGTCACCATCTGCATAGAGGATAATTTATCCAATCTAACAATATGTATGATTGAAATAAAACTCACTGGATGCCATTTTAGAGATTTGAGATTAATTCAAAATTAGAGTTTTACTTAAATTGATCAGAGCCATTAAGACTGAACTACCTGTGAGATTGTTTAAGATCTATGAGTCCGTACATCTTGTATAAAAATGACAAGTTAAAAAATGGTGTCAGTTCACAACCAATACAATATCCCACAGTGGTTCTATTATACTCTAGATCAGTGGCTCTCAACCTTCTTAATGCTGTGGCCCTTTAATACAGTTCCTCATGTTGTGATGACCCCAACCATAAAATTATTTTCATTACTACTTCATAACTAATTTGTTACTGTTATGAGTCATGATGTAAACGTCTGTATTTTCTGATGTCTTAGTTTACCCCTGTGATTGGGTTGTGTGTTCCTTCCAAAGGGGTTATGACCCACAGGTTGAAAACAACTGCAGTAGTGTCTTAACGCCTATAGCTAGCTACCTGATGGAAATCTTCCACACTTCTTAGCAGTCCTTCTTGCCTAAGAGTTCAAAAAGGATACTTGTTGGTTCCAAGTGACACTCAAGGCGTGATTTACCACGTCTGTGGTTGTATTGAAGGAGTCAGTACCAGCTTCTACATTACCATGATTGGGGCTTCAAGGGGGCATTTTATCCATTGCTGTTGATTCTAGAGAGGACAATATGTAACTATGTTGGCTTAGAGAGCAGAGCTAGTTCAGAAACCAATTGATGATGCATAGACACATTCATCTGCCTCAGGGAGGCCTCATTCTAGGTTGTTAGGTTGTTTTTATTTATCTTTATTTTTGGCCCATGAACATTTAGAAATGGATCTCTTTCCCTGCTAACTTTTATTAGCGATGTGGTATAAATTATATTCTGGTTTGCTTCTCATGCAGCTGGAGTTTTAGTGCTGACCAGGATCACCGAACAACCATCTGTGCCTGGCCCCAGGCATGGGGTCTCCCAGGAAATGTCTACACACCTGTCTGAAGCCCGATTTTAAGTTGCTAATCTCATTTGAAAACTTTGAATTAAATCAAAGAGCAGTAAAAAGTTAGCTTTGCACACAGCTTGAGAGTCATTATTCTTATAATTTGGGGGGGGGGCAGTCTTCTTTTACAATTTATGTAATATTTAATATGGAAACAACTCTAGTTGTACTTCATTCTGGTTTCAATGTCTGGTTTAAGCAATAAAGAGTTAATCGTCCTTATTGGTGCTTCTCGTAATTCCCCACTAACCTTCTTATGAGAACATCATTGTTACTTTTCTCTGTACTGTATAAAAATAAATGGCAAAATCAGTATAAAGGAGGAAGAGTTTATTTAAGCATGTAGTATGAAGGGATTTCAGTATTCAGTAGAGAGCACCATTGTGTTGGTAGGTGGTAGGGTTGAAGGTTCATTCACAGCATAGCTATGGACCAGGAAATACAGGATGAGATGGGAAGTTAAACAGACTACAGACTTGTGAGACCCAGTGTCAGTGTTCCACTTGCCTCCATCAGTTGGGCTCCATGGTCCCCAAAACCAGAGCTCCAAAGACAAGAGCTGCAGAACAGGTGTTCAAACATTCGTCTGTGTAGGAGATTTCACATACAGACTAGAACAGTTTGCCCATGGCCCCATGTTCTACAGTCATCTCTGAATATGAAATTCCTTTAGTCCAACTTCTAGAGTTCACAAATTCTTAACAGTCCTGACACTGGTGAATAAACCTAAAGTCTTTCCTGAGACAAAAGGCAAACTCTTAGCTGTGATCCCCCTGAACAATCTGAATTAAAACAAAAAAGTTAGAATGAAATGTCCCTATCCAGAGTGGAAGAAAAGCTGCCCTTTGAGGAGAAAGTAGACTTGGAAATTGCCAACACCCCAGAGTTTCCATTGCAGCTTAGGCTTATCCTCAGTGCTGCATGTACTGGATAGGACTCTTGGCAGGGACTCTTAACCTTGCTATAAATTGACAGGCTTCACTAGTTTCTACCTGAAATTTTGGTATAAACTTCCATGGCATAACCTTTATTTACTTATTCTGCGCAAGCTTAGTAATATGCTTTCACTCTTCATTATGCATGCTTGTAATTAGTGCCATATTAGAGGATAGTATATTCTGCTGATAGTTCAAGATGTAACATACGTGGAACATTGCTATGGCTTCTTTTGGATGTTGAAGCGGCTGAAACAGGACAAACACTTCCTTGGGCCACTGTCCCAGCAGTGTGTCTGAGAGACCCATTGATTTTAAATGAAAAGATCAGATTTGTACCTTGGAACCTTAGGTGGGTGGGGTCTAGTCAACAAGGTCCCCCTCTGTTGTCTCTGTGAAAAGTGTATGGCTTTTCTTTAAAAGAGGGACTATTTAATAATTACAGATTCTTTGTCTTTCTCCTCCTTGTCTGCCCGTGTTTTAGGGATACTATTTCTGTGGTGAAACTCTATGTTCAAAGCAACTTGGGGAAGAATGGATTTATTCTGCTTAGCCTTCCAGGTAATAGGTCATTAACAAAGGAAATCAAAACATACACTTAATGGCAGGAACCTGGAGGCAGGAGCTGATGCAGAGGCCATGGAGGAGTGCTGCTTACTGGCTTGCTCCCTCTGGCTTGTGCAGCCTGCTTTTGTATAGATCCTGGAATCACCAGCTCAACACATTGTGGCCCCACCTACAATGGGCTGGGCCTTCATCCTTTAATCATTAATTAAGAAAGTGCCCTATAGGCTTACCTACAGCCTGATCATAGGGAGGTATTTTCTTAGTGAGGCTCCCTCCTCTCAGATGACTTTAGCTTGTGTCAGGTTGACACAAAACTAGCCAGGACAGCGCTGGTGTGCCCTTGTTAAGCTGTATGCTCTTCACATCAATTTTCTCTGCTTTCTTTTCTGATGTCTCACTGTCAATCTGGACTTAAAACAGCACTCACTAATAACCATGCCATAGCCTAACTACAATGCTGTCCTGAAAATTTCTCTATCAGATAAATTAGTCAATCACATTTGAATTTATCCCCATGAGAGCTTTCAGGACCCATAGAAAAAAATAGCCTAGTTCTTTTTTTTTTAAATGTTACACAAATGGGTCTAAACAAATTCTTATTTTTTAAATTTATTTAAATATTTTTTATTACGTATTTTCCTCAATTACATTTCCAATGCTATCCCAAAAGTCCCCCATACCCTCCCCCCCCTCCCCTACCCACTCATTCCCACTTTTTGGCCCTGGCGTTCCCCTGTACTGGGGCATATAAAGTTTGCATGTCCAATGGGCCTCTCTTTCCATTGATGGCCGACTAGGTCACCTTTTGATACATATGCAGCTAGAGTCAAGAGCTCCTGGGTACTGGTTAGTTCATAATGTAGAGTCTTTGTTCCCCTCTGAAACCTCAAGAGCTCAGTGCTTACTGGGCAAGTGCCTATGGGCAAATAGTTTCAGATATCTGAAGGATTAGTTAGCTACATATCAAAGCTAGAACCTATAAATAACTTCAAGTTTTTTAAGTGTTGAGCAGACATCATTTTTAAAAATGGTTTTAAAGCCTTATTGTAGAAAGGCAGTGAGAAAGGAGAGAAGGTAGAATGAGAGAGAGACCGGCCATGGCCATGTGGAGAGAGAGGGGAAAGAAAGAGAGAAAGAGGGCTAGAGAGTAAGAGAGGTGAGGGCTAAAGAGCAAGCAGACATCATTTTAAGAAATTCCACCAATTACTAATTAAAGGTGCCCAACCTAGATTCTGGATAGATATTTTGCTTTCTTTTCATTTCCAGTAGGAACCAATATTTCTGTAGTAAAGTATGTGTCAGCTCTGTAGTCAGAAAACCCTATTTTTCAAAGCATAACTTGAAGAATCTTGTTCATACATTGAAATGAAAGTATTAAAAATGTTTGAAAGTCCCAAAGTATGTTAAAATATTCCCTGTACTTTCCTGTATTATTAGATTTTGTTATATACTGAATATGATTTTTCTAAAGGAGTTGCCACAGGGCTTCAACCAATGTTCACAAGTGTTTTGAAGGAAAACTTGGCTGGGTGAGTTAACTATGTTGACACAAGTCATATTTCTTATCTCAAAAAAGAAATAAAGTGTTTTTTTTCCTGGCACCAAACATGAGCACCCATGGCCCCAGAACACAAATCAATGTTTTTCCAAATAATATATTTGACTGCAAATGTGATTACATAGGGTTTGTCTTACAGAATAAAGAAAGCCATCAATTCAAGTACTTCCACAATACACTGTTGGAGACCACAGATAGACAGCAACAACTCCCTATCCCCTGTACCTTTCAAAGGCTGTCTGATAGCATTCTTAGCTTTTAATTTGATGAAAGCTCGTGGTCTGTTAAGAATATAGTGTAAGGTATTGATAGACACAAAGATGTTAGATCAGTACAGGTAGAAGGAATGTATGGCTTACAAAGCCACTGAACATAGCCTAAGATAGTTTGGGTCTATTCTACCGCATTAGTCTGGAGGACCAGTTATTTAGCCTTATAGAATCCTTAAGAATGCTGCTGCACCTCTCTCTCTCTCTCTCTCTCTCTCTCTCTCTCTCTGTCTGTCTCTCTCTGTGTGTCTCTCTCTCTGTGTCTCTCTCTGTGTCTCTCTCTCTCTGTGTGTGTGTGTCTCTCTCTATCTCTCTCTGTGTCTCTCTCTGTGTCTCTCTCTGTCTCTCTCTCTTTCTCTCTCTCTCTCTTTCTCTCCCTGCCTTTTCCCCCTCTCCATCTCTGTCCCTATCTCTCTGTGTCTTCTAGGGAAGTACCTGCAATATATATCTTGAGATGCTGCTGCCATCCACAGTGATTGCTTCTAGTAATTTGTCGCTCTGGGATCAGGACAAATTAGTGAATTATAATAGATAAACATTTCTACCCATCCAACATTTTGTCTGGGAATTTTTTAACTAAACAGTATACCACCATCAGCACCTGGGAGCTGAGGCTTTTCCACAAGCTCACTGTGCACAGGTTCCCGCTGTGCACGGATCCTGCCAGGAGAGAGCTGTTCTCTCAGGAGTGCTCTCACTCCAGGGCTCCGAGGTGAGATCTTCACTTTCTCTCCAATAACTGTCTGAAGTGAGGTGGTGAGGAGCACACGGAGCTCAGGAACAGTGGAGCAGCTGGGATAGGATCCTTCCAGTAGCCATCTGCACCCAGAGCTTGGGCTGCTCTACAGACCTCTGAACACAAGTTCTTCCAGGAGAGCTGGTCTCCCAGGAGTGATGACACAGGCTTACAGACCCACAGGAGGGACAAGCTCCAGCCAGAGACAGCAAGACCAACTAACACCAGACATAACCAGATGGAGAAAGGCAAGCACAAGAACCTTACTAACAGAAACCAAGGATTCTTAGCATCATCAGAACTCAGTTCTTCCACCACAGCAAGTCCTGGATACCCCAACACACCGGAAAAGCAAGATGTGGATTAAAATCACATCTCATGATGCTGATAGAGGATTTTAAGAAGGATATAAATAACTCCCTTAAAGAATACAGGAGAACATAAGTAAACAGGTAGAAGCCCTTAAAGAGGAAACACAAAAACATCCCTTAAAGAATGACAGGATAACACAACCAAAGAGGTAAAGGAATTGAACAAAACCATACAGGATCTAAAAATGGAAGTAGAAACAATGAAGAAATCAGAAAAGGAGACAACTCTGGAGATGAAAAAACCTAGGAAAATGATCAGGAGCCATAGATGCAAGCCTCACTAACAGAATACAAGAGATGGAAGAAAGAATCTCAGGTTCAGAAGATACCATAGAAAACATTGACAAAACAATATAAGAAAATGCAAAAATTCAAAAAGATCCTAACCTAAAACATACAGGAAATCCAGGACTCAATGAGAAGGCCAAACCTAAGGATAATAGGTATAGAAGAAAGTGAAGCTTCCCAACTTAAAGGGCCAATAAATATCTTCAAGAAAAATTATAGAAGAAAACTTCCCTAACCTAAAGAAAAAGATGCCCATGAACATACCAGAAGCCTACAGAACACCAAATACTTTGGCCCAGAAAAGAAATTCCTCCTGTCACATAATAAGCAAAACACCAAATGCAAAAAACAAAGAAAGAATATTAAAAGCAGTAAGGGAAGATGATACATTGTTTGTCTATAATTTCAAAATACTTTGAAATTACTAGACATCTCCAAATATCTGTAATTTTTGCCGCGATCATTTATATTCATCAAATAACTGAGCTTTGACTAGACCCTAGAGACCATAAAGTTAAAAAGCATTAAGCATTCTTAAGTTTGGATACTTTGTAAAACTCATTCTTGGTGATCAAATAAAGAATAAGCAGCAAAAACAAGCTCTGATTGCTTGAGGTGGCATAGTTCAGATATGTCTTTGGAAGCATCTGTAGGGCTCTGTGTCTGGGAGTCTGCAAACTGTTTATGTGTTTTGTGGTCATGAAACAATCTGCAGTCTGAGCCAAAATGTGATATATATATATATATTTTTTTTTCTCATAGTACAACATGTCCCACTGAAATACCACCTTGTATTATTATCATGTAATATATTCATTCACATGTATTATTTTTGTGATTTTTGTCTGTAGCATTTAGAGGCAGTTGCTTATATTAAAACAAAGGGGAAAAAAGACACTAAATGGCCTGCCTATGTGCCTGTCAATAGAGAAGGCCCAAGCCAGCTTTTGACCCTTAGCTAAGAGAGTACAAACCTCAAGTACTTTCTATTCAACAGGGCTATACATATTAGCACAAATAGCTGACAAGCTGGAAGTCATTGTTAACTAACGGAGCAATATTGTATGATGATCAAGAGGTCAAGCCCTTGACATTCTGTCTTCCAAACCTGCCTCTGCCACTTATTAGACTGGAGCACTCAAACTCTCTGTTGGTTCTGGGTAAATATGGCTGTTTAATGTCTACCTCATAGATTAACTTGAAGTTCAAAAGCGTAGCTATGGGAAAAGCACTCACAACAGGCCTGACAAGAGTAAGCAATCACTTTAGAGAGCTTACCTTAAGCCTAGAATAATCTAGGACTTTCATGTGCACAGCTAATTTCTACTAATACCATGAAGAAACATGTTTTGAAGTTCCAATTTTGTAGAAAAAGGAAGCCAAAAACTCAGCAAATATAAGAAATACGCAAAAATATATCATGAATCTGGGATTGTTTTTAAACTCAAGTCTCACATAGTTCAAAAGCCCTTCCTCTCAACTATATTTATGTTAAAAATCATAGTTTCTGGCCTGGTATACTCTTGGAGATGGGGGGGGGGTGGGATGAGGAATTATGAGAGGGCAGTCCAGGAGGGGGGTAATGACTGGACTATAAAAAATAAAATTAATTTTTAAAAGAATGGAGAATATTTAATGAATTATTTTCTAAATTTTTTAGGTAAGTAAAGATAATCCCTGAGGGTGGGGAGGGTTGTAAATCTTAGTTCTTTGGCTATTTTTAAAAGTATATTCTCATTTAATAGATTGTGGGCGAGTATATGCTATTTATGTGTTTGGGTATATGAACACACATGTCTGCATGTGTGTGTAGACTGGAGGTGGACTGCTGATGTTTTCCTTAATCACTTGTCAACTCTGAGGTTTTTGTTTGTTTTTTGGAGCAGTGTCATTCACTGTGTCTGGAGCTTGTGAAAAGGCCTCAGTGGCCAGTGAAAGAACTCCAATGGTCTGTTGTCCTCTGTCTCTCCAGCACTGGGGTCAGAGACGTGCACCACATACCCTGGATTTTCATATGGGTTTTTGGAAGGACTCAGACTCAGCTCTTCATAAATGTACAACAAGCACTCAACTCCCTGAGCATCTTAGCAGCCCCTCATTAGGTTTTGTAATAGCCCTATAAAGTAATAGGTAAAAGCTATCCTGTAACAATAAAATGTTATTGAAAACGAGTATATGAAATAAGAATCAAAAGTAATATCATTTTTCATGGAAAGTTAAATATGTAAAAATGTAAAGCTGGGTAGAGATTGTATTGCATCTTTGGGAATTGATCCTTATAAATTCCTATTTAATAGACTAATAGATTTTCATTTCTTCAATTATTTCTTCTCTTCTGAGACACTCTATAGAATACCTGGAAATATTTAGAATAGCTATTGTCAATAACTGGCCTCTCCTGCAGTAACACTGAAATTGAGCAATATTTTCCTCCAATTTGATACAGGAGATTTTGGGGGTGTCTGAGTTTGATGGAGGCTTTATTGGCTCTTGATGAACTTAGTGTGAGAACCTAGGGTCCTGAAAAACTTAACATCCACCAATGCTGCTCGGGAACATTGCTCTGAAGTTTTCAGCTCTTGTCTCAAAATAAAATTCAGTGTTCAGAAAGGCCGAGTGTATAAAGAAGTTTATTATAGGTTCAAGAGGGAAAGGACGGAGCTCCTGCATAGCAGGCATCGTGCCAGGATGCATAGCACTGAGCTGCTAGTCTAGAGGATTTTTAAAGGACTGGCAGAAATTGGGATAAACAGTAGGGAAGGGAAAGCGTTAGTCAGCCGTATTGGCCAAACCAGATACCTCTTCTCAGGTCCTTAGATGTAGCTTCAAGTTGATAGTAAGAGATAACAGTGAAAAAAGAAGCAGAACTCTTGTTGCTTTTCTGGCCTTGAGCAAAAAAATATCCTTGGAACTGTTGCTTTGGGGTCCCTAGTGCACTTGACCAGTTTCTATAATTGTTCTCAATACAATGGTATTCCCTGGAGAATTCTCTCTCCCTCCCCCCTGTCTCTGCACACATAGGATTCCTTCTGCTAAGAGTAAATGCTTTTTTACTTTTTAAATATGTAAACAAGCTTTAAAGAAATGTAGCAGAAAAGGCTATGTTTCTCTAAGAAGAAGCAACCAAGCAATTGAAATAAAGTGGGAAAAATAATGGGTTTGGTTTTGGCAAACTATGTCCTTGTACTTTGTCAATTTAGCCACCATCTAAGAAGAGTCATGACTTCCCAGGAGTGGCTCTTAGGCATTGTGTATTAAGTCAGGGAATGGAGATATAGTTACAACTAATTGTTACCAGAAAAGTAGATGTTATTCCATCTAATATTGAAACTTGCTACATACACTTAGCAAAGTTGACCAAACTTTAATAGAGAAAACAACTGGTCTATACTTTCACCAAAGAAGTTGTCCTTTTCGTTTGGGATTGAGGCACGTTTCCTTTATTGCAAAGGGCAGTTCATATTGAGGCTGTCATTTATATTGATGTTCTTTTTTCAAAATGACACCTCCATGTAATTTTTTTTCGGCAGAAAAATTGGACTTCAGTGTTCAGGGTCATTGGTAAGAGATCTTTCACTGATTCTAAATTCATTTAAAATTTTTAGGAAGAAGGAGGGAAAATAAACAACAAAAATCAGCCTAGGAAAAAGAAATATGTTTTTGACTTGGAAAACCCAGGATGTTTTGAATGGGCTCACTGAATAGAAAACACTTGGGGTTTTCTCCCCCTTTCCATTGGCAATTTAATAACAACATATAAGAATACTTTTCCCTAGAATTTTGTGAAAACTTACAATTATCTTAGGGCTGAGTCCAGTTTGTTTGCTCCCCTCAAAAGCAGAGATGATTTTTTATTGACCAATCTTTGATCTGAGAGATTAAAGAAAATACTGCATGAACAGCAAAAAGGATAACACTACGTGGGTCAATAGGAATTACTCGTATCGGAAATGAAAGGGAATCACTCCTTTGGGAGATGGGGTAATTTAGCGTTCTTTCTGGGAACCTGAGAGTTATTCTTTTTCTTCCTTCCTTCTTTTCTTCCTTTTTTTTTTTTTTGTTGTTGTTTTTCAGAAAAGAATCAACCATGACTTAATCCCATGGCCACATGTGAGGTCATTTAGAGGGCACCACGCTCACCAACATAATTCTATAAGAAGCTTTTTAGCTGAAATGGTCTTGGCTGTCCCATTCGCACACCCTTGATTGAAATGTCCCTGGCAGACTTTTGGAATGCAGTTGGAAGGCTTAGTGACTCCATATTTTAACAGTGAATACATTTCCAATCGCATAGAAAGTTGCCACTAACTACTGCAGAGGTTATATCTCTCAGTTTTTCCCTGAAATTGTGAATGAAGTGGAATTCAAGTTTAGCTGAGTGTGGGGAAATCAGAATATGATCAATTCACACTGCCATTATTTGCCATTTTAATGCACTTTTCTTCACTGGAAAACGATTCGGCCTGCCATCTTTGAAATGATAGTCTGTCAGAGCAGTTACCTTCTTTGCCCTTATTTTCATAAATAGAAGGATGCTTTTCCTTTTATTTTTACTATGTACCTGAGAATGAGAGTTGGATGTGTAACATCTGGGATGATTGTGACCAGGAGTAATACTGAATTTCCACAGCGTACAGAATATTTACCAGGATGTTTGAGGCCCTGCAGAAGGCCCCTGTTGTGCTTTGGCAATCATTTCAAGGACTAGCAAAGAAATAACTAGTTGTATCTCTTTCAATTCACTAGAGTTCTAGGTATGGGTTGGGCAATTTACTTTGAGTTTATGTTGAGTTATTTGCAGCAAAGTTCTTATTTGCAAATTTAAAACCCCATTGCTTTTGCTGTTCGAAAAAAAAAATGGATGTGAAAATACTCTCATTATAATGTCAGCCACTGAGCACCTGGATCGATCCCGATCTTGTCCTCTAGGAATCTGCAGGAGATTTGGCATTGCGATTACATCCACAAGCTGTAAAGAAGAGGCTGAATTCCCTGTTTCTTCTCATCTCAAGGCACCAACCCACAGCCCTTAGCAGAGGTCTACAAGGATATTCTGTATCTCATCGCCAATTTCACCTGGTCATTCTAATCTAGCTGAAGATTACCGTAATGATCTTCACGTTTCTCTTCTCCAGAGAGTGGAATCACATTCTCACAGCATTAGCAGCGATATTGTTGCCAGCTGATATGGTGGGTTGTGATTTCTTCCTTTTTAGGGAACCTGATTTTACTCTTACTTACCTGGATTAGCCAGTTCTCGCTCACTATTCTATTCCTTGGAAACACCAAATGGAGACCAGTTGGTTTGCAATCTCCTTTGCAGAGCTCTTGCTTTGGCTGTTATTAAGAATTTTGTGTAAAGCAGTGTTCCATTAAACACTATTAATATGTTAAAGCTGACCACTGTTTTAGAATGAAAATTAATATGAAATGTTAAATAATCCAGGTGATGGAAATTTTAACGACACATTGACTTACTCTTGACCTGAGGCAGATAATTCAGTTCCATCCAGATGTGTGGAATTTGGGAAGCAGTTTGTATTGAAGAGGGAACCTGAGCAATGTTTTATAAAATTTACAGATTTCTCATCCTCCCCCCTCTCTCTCTCTCTCTCTCTCACTTCTTTCCATGTATGTGTATGCTTCTGTTAATGACTGTTCCGAAGTACACAGGTGCATGTGTTTAGAAACCAGATGTCAATTTCCAGTATCAAGTGCCTTCCACCTTGATTTTGTGTGTGTATGCATGTGCATTGTGTGGTATAAACACATGGGTTATGAGAGTCACCCTTGCACTTTCTTGCATGTGGAGGCCAGAAAAGAACATCATGTGTCTTTCCCTATAGTTCCCTGTTGTACTACCTGGAAACAAAGTCTCTTATAGAACTTGACACTATGTTGTAGCCAAGGTGGCCTAACATCTGGAATCTGCCTATTTCTGTTCTACTATGCTGAAATCAGTTAATTAATTAATTAATTAATTAATTACAGAAGTAGACATGCCCAGCTTTTTGCCTGGGTCTTGGTTATTCTAACTCAGGTTAGGTTTGTACAGCATGTATTCTGACTCACTAAGGTATCTCTCTCTAGCCTATCTTATTCTTTGTGAACAGTCTCCCACTGGCCTGGGTTAGGCCACTGCTTAGGTTAGACTGCATGGCTATTGAGACACCTGTCTCTACTCTAGGGAAGGGATTACAAGTATGTACTTCTATGTCTGGATTAAGACAATATTTTTTATTTAGACCTAGATATTTATGTGGGTTCTGGGTAATGCATTCTGGTCCTCATTTTTTGCATGCCCAGCATTTTACTGCCTGAGCTATACCTTCCCAGACTCCAGATTTCTCTTTCTTACTATGAGCAAGCTTTGATTATTCTAACCAGTAGTGGAGTAGCAGTAGTATTATTGGCTAACAGAGCTATCATTCTCATCTTGTTTTGTGGTTTGGACTCAAATCAATTGTTGGGTTTATGTTTATCTGGATGCTAAAGGACCACATGATGAATACATCTTGTGTTGCTGATCCCTGGGAAACTAAGGTACAATGCTATGGCAATTAAAATAACAAGAGAATAACTCATGTTCACTGAGGCCTTGCTGTATAAGAACATTTTACTAAACGTAACATGTCATTTGATCTTCAAGAAAAAGTGTCTGATCATAAGATGAGGAAAATTGGTGTGATAGGAAATGAATGTACTTATATTATACAAACTGTATATTCATTAAACAAACTAAGAAGGAAATAATTAAGTAATTAAGTGCTGCAAAGGATACGTATTCAACCTCATTTGGAAGCAAATTGGATTCAAACATTTATAATTATAGAATATACAAGAGATGCTGCAAACAACATCCAAGATTCTTCCCCATGGTAGATTTATAGTTTATTTATACTTTTATTTTATTTTCTCATTCATTGTTATGATGTTTAGATTTTTCACTTTGTTTTTCAGATACGATGTGAACAAAGGCAAGGGACAGCGTGCAAGTGATGCTAGCTTTAGGTGGAAGTTACTTGTATTCTAGAAAGACACAAAGTCGAGTAATTTTAAAGATTTGTATATTTATATTGATTCCTCAAAGCCCACACTCAATTGTCTACATCAGATTTTAGCTAGGGACCTAAAAGCACAAGGGAACAGGGAATATCTTCAAGAGATAGGTGGCCAGCATGTTTTCTACCCACGGGTATTAGAATGAACATGAACTTGGGCTTCAGAAGGACCACCTAGGTTAACATTTCTGCTGTGCTCCGGAGTGGTTGTTAAGACATCTGAGAGATCTTTCTGATGTCTTTTTGCTCAGATGGGAGTCAAGCCCAGGTTCTTACACACAACAGAGAAATCCTCTACCACTTGGCTACACTTGTAGGCTGATCAATGCTCATTGTTTTATCAATGCTCGACAATCGTGGACAAGTAATCTTTCCTCATTGTTTTTTTTTTTTTTTTTTTTTTTTTTGGTAAAAAATAGAAAAGATGCTACTTGCCTTATAGAACTATTTTTATTAAGGTTAAATGAAATAAGGTATGAACATGTTTATCATGTAGATTTTGATGGTACATAGCCATTGTTTTAAATATAGTTTTTATAAACTGCAGAGATAGGATAGAGTCTTTGCTATAACTTTTTGTCATGGTATCAAGAGGTCTGACTTCCACTTATAAAGATTCAAGTGAAAGAAAGCGTGATTCTTCTCTGGCCAATGAAAGAGCTGGGGGCAAAGTCCTGTGCCTTCTTCATCCTGCAGAATCCACCTTGCACCTTGGCTATCAATGTGAGCTGTGTTATCTATGTCAGATTCCTTTCGTTGCTTGGTATCTTTGGCATCCTTGTGATTAGGGCACCTGTGTAGTTAATGCTGTGCTGCTGCACAAAGAATCTGGGATTCTTTAAAGATTTGATTATTCCCCATTTCTTTTCATTTTTTTAAAGTAAACATTCCACACAATTAGATAAAAAAAAAATGACAATAAGATTGTTTGATCCACTTCCTGTAGGGACTCTTGTAAGGATCAAAACTTCTGCCTTGATTGTAGCCCATGCATCCCTTGCCATGATATGCTATGTTTTAAACTCATACCTATATTTTGAGCTATGTATTTCTTTACTTTGGCATATTACAAAGAGAAAGTGAAAATAAATTGATTTTTTAAAGATGCAATTGTGGCATTTTTTTTGAGAAAAGCAGGGACTCTTTGATAAATCATAAAAATTTCTTTCTTCATGAGATTCAGGCAAACTCCATGAATTTTCTCACATTAAGAAAATATTTGTACTTTCATTGAAATAAGCAACACAAGAGAAAATGAGTCCCATAGTCAACTGCTGCCTTATTACAACTTTTCTCTTTATTTCTCTTTAAACCTCCTAATATTACCATTTTTGAGTACAGGCAGTACATACATACATACATACATACATTATAGATATGAAAAGCCACTGCTTTAATACACATAGCTTCAGATTATCACCATTCTTGTCCATAGTTTGACACAGGTAGGCATTATGTAGGTTATATTATTATCCAACTTAGGCACTTTTAAGAAGAAAGGGCTTTCCTGGAGAAATTCTGAGTTTGTGAAATAATACCCCAGGACATGCAGAGCCTCTGAAGGATGGCAGCTTTTATTTCTTCAGACTAAGCTCTAGTGATGCACTGTATTTATTTCCTATGCCTCTGAGTGATACAAGATCAAGTTAACTTTGTGGTTAAACTCTATTTGGTGGTTTTATTCTATCTTACTAATGAAAGACCTCTCTATGGTATAAATTTTGATTGATTAGTATCTTGGAAACGAAACTCTTCTTAACATTTCTGGTAGGCTAGTGAGTTATGAGATCTGCTGTTAAGTTCATGCAGATCCAAGACTCTGCACAGAGCACAGCACAGATCTCCCTGTAACTATATGGGGGTATGAGAAACTTCTTAGGTCAAAGTTAGAATCTGCAATCAGATTTGCCTTGTTTCACTTTCTAACTGTATGTTCTGAATGCTCAGGTTGTCTATATTTCTGGCCAACTGTCTGCACATTCAAGAGTACTTCCTGAGGCTCAATAATTCACTAGGATGGTTAATAGGACATAAGCATTATTCAATTTATGATTATGGCTTTATTATAAAGAATGTCAGATGAAGACATATGGAGCAGTATATAAGAACGCTCAGCTGTGCGGCCCCTGTGAGCTTAGGAAGTGCCACCATCTGTTGCCCCAGCATATGTCACTATCCTTAATCCCTACCTGAGCTTCAATGTATAGGTTTCGTTAGGATTTCACAATGTAGAGCAAATTGATTAAATCACTGGCCACTTCATTGAATTCAACTTAGCCTCACTTCTTCTCTTCTCCTTCAGGAGACTCAGAGTCTCAATCTATTAATAGTGACTCCTTTGTTTCTGTCCATCTATTATCCAGAAAATATATTTAAAGGCTCACTTTGAGCTACTTTGCTATGTGTAATATCCCAGTTCCACCATCAATAACAAATACAACCTGCACCATGACTTGAAGAACTAAAACCTGATAAATTCATAATTCTACACTATTTTAAAAAATGTTAAGGACTGTGGTTTGTATTGTACACATTCTATATATTGTACTAAACAAAAATACATTGTCAGTCAGCATGCTTCTGAGTTGGTCCATCTTTATTATGCCATGATGAAATGTCTGGGAAAATCAACTGAAAGAAGAAAGGTCTATTGTGGTTCAGAGTCTGGAGGTTCCAATTCATGGTAGCTTGGCTCCACTGATATTTAGCCTTGTGACAAAAAACAAACCTCATGACAGAAGGGCATGGAGGAAGAAATTGTTTAATGCACCAAAATCAGGAAATGGAGAGGTAGAGAACTAAGGGCAAGCTCTATCTTTCAAAGGCAAGCGCCTAATGACATACTTCCTCTAGCTGGGATCTACGTCCTAGTACATCATTTCTGTTATGGACTCACCAATAGCTTAACCCACTCATGAGGCAATCACATCTGTTATTCAATCACCCCTCAATGGTGCCAGTAATGGAAGAATAAAGCTTCAAGACCAGAAACGTGGGGACATTTTATATCCAAGTCCTATGTCCTTCTTACAGTAAAGTTAAAGCCATTTTACTGCAGTAAACTAAGTGTGCTTTCTTCATTCCAGTTTATGCTGTCACTTCATGTCCATGGTCCTTTCCCAGTCTTCTATCCTCGCAAAATGTATCCTCTTAAGTTCCTTAAAAAACCCAAGGCTCACCTCTTCTAAGGAGCCCTTCTGGTTTACCTCACCTTGTACCAGCATTTCACTTGTACAGGCTGAATTTTACAGTAGTCTGAATTGCGGGTCAAATGTAATCACGTGATCATCATGTTTTGTTTGTTCCTGCATCTTGCAGACATGCAGACACTGGGTTCTATTAGGACAGAAATCTTTGAATGTGAAAAATTCAGTAGATTGAAAAATGAAGGTTCTAGGTAAGATGCAGGAAGTTCTGTATCTAGTCTATAACCTATGTTTTCAGCCTTTTAAAATTCAAGTTACAGTTCAGTGAATTTGTTCACTCTGACGTTCTACTCCATTCGACCCGGCAGGGATATTCAGGATACACAGGGCAGACAAGTTCCCAAGGACCACATATGATAGAGAAATCAGGGAGATGAAAAGTAATCACAGCTATACAAACTGCTTAGATAAGGAGAAGGATGTAAGGATGAGGTGAGGGGTGTTCTGGGACAGGCAGGTTTAGTTTGGGAGGCTTCCCTGCGGCTGTGTGAGGTTGAGCGGGATGACGTGGAGTGAGCTGGGCAGAGCACCAAAAGATGGAAAAAGTATAGGACCAGTTTCAGGACCAAACTGTATTTGAGGAAAAAAAAAAACCCACAAAAACCAGAGGATCTCAAGATAAAACAGGGAGAGCAAGAGAAATCTGAAAGAAGGTCACAGACAAAGTCAGAAACTGTCATGGTATGGGACAAACTTGAATCTGAGTTTATTAGAGACTGTAAAAACTACAGAAGTAGAAAACTAGCCCACAGCTCAATAGCGAACACTGACCGTGGATAAGATAGTGACTCATTAACCTTTAGTCCACTTTTCTACATGTGTAAAAAGATCAGGAATGCAAATGCAGGTTTGTGGCTTGCTTGTGTGTCACCTAACAGTATACCATAAAGACTTTCACAAGGCTGCATATTATTCTCTTTTTTTTATTATTTTTTAACGTGCTTGCAATGTTTTACATTTTATTAATATTTTCCCAATCATTTAAAATTAAGATGTAGTTACATCATTTGCTCCTCCAATCCTTCCCATGCCCTCCCCCCCACCCCCACCCTGTAGCTCTCTTCAAATTCATGGCCTCATTTTCTTCAATTATTATTGTTACACATACACGTAAACACATGAATATATAAATAAAACCTGCAGAGTCTTTTTAATGGTGCTTATGTGTGTATGATTTCAGGGGTGGTCAGGTGATATTGAATAAACCTCCAAAGCAATACTCACTTCATTCTTTGTACCAAGGTTTAGATCGTTGTTGCAGTTTTAAATCATAATGTTAAGTGAATAATTAAATTATTGTATTTTCCTATTAATTGTAATTTTTAAAAATTTATTTATTTTTATTCTATGTATGTGGGTATTTTACCTACATGTGTATATGTGCATTACATACATGCCTGGTGGCTGCAGAGGCCAGGCATCAGATTCCCTGGAACTGGATTTAAAGACAGTTGGGAGCCTCCATGTGGATGCTGAGAATCAAGTTTGGGTCCTTTGGTAGAAGAGACAGTGCTCTTAACTCTCTGATGGAGCTGGTCTTCCACTACTTACTTACTTTCTTTCTGTTTTTGTTTTTGTTTTTTTTTTTTGTTTTTTTTTTTTTTTTGTTTTTTTTTTTTTTGAGACAGGGTTTCTCTGTATAGCCCTGGCTGTCCTGGAACTTACTTTGTAGACAAGGCTGGCCTCAAACTCAGAAATCCGCCTGCCTCTGCCTCCCAAGTGCTGGGATTAAAGGTGTGTGCACCACAGCCCAGCTAAAAATTTACTTATTTATTTTTATTTATATGAATACACTGTAGCTGTCTTCAGACATACCAGAAGAGGGCATCAGATCCCATTACAGATGGTTGTGAGCCACCATGTGGATGCTGGGAATTGAACTCAGGTCCTCTGGAAGAGCAGTCAGCACTCTTTTTTTTTTTTTTTTTAAATGTGTCACAAAGGAATATATATTAATGTCAATTTTTTTCTTTCCATTTTTTATTAGGTATTTAGCTCATTTACATTTCCAATGCTATACCAAAAGTCCCCCATACCCACCCACCCCCACTCCCCTACCCGCCCACTCCCCCTTTTTGGCCCTGGCGTTCCCCTGTTCTGGGGCATATAAAGTTTGTGTGTCCAATGGGCCTCTCTTTCCGGTGATGGCCGACTAGGCCATCCTTTGATACATATGCAGCTAGAGTCAAGAGCTCCGGGGTACTGGTTAGTTCATAATGTTGATCCACCTATAGGGTTGCAGATCCCTTTAGCTCCTTGGGTACTTTCTCTAGCTCCTCCATTGGGAGCCCTGTGATCCATCCATTAGCTGACTGTGGGCATCCACTTCTGTGTTTGCTAGGCCCCGGCATAGTCTCACAAGAGACAGCTACATCTGGGTCCTTTCGATAAAATCTTGCTAGTGTATGCAATGGTGTCAGCGTTTGGATGCTGATTATGGGGTGGATCCCTGGATAAGGCAGTCTCTACATGGTCCATCCTTTCATCTCAGCTCCAAACTTTGTCTCTGTAACTCCTTCCAAGGGTGTTTTGTTCCCACTTCTAAGGAGGGGTATAGTGTCCACACTTCAGTCTTCATTTTTCTTGAGTTTCATGTGTTTAGGAAATTGTATCTTATATCTTGGGTGTCCTAGGTTTTGGGCTAATATCCACTTATCAGTGAGTACATATTGTGTGAGTTCCTTTGTGAATGTGTTACCTCACTCAGGATGATGCCCTCCAGGTCCATCCATTTGGCTAGGAATTTCATAAATTCATTCTTTTTAATAGCTGAGTAGTACTCCATTGTGTAGATGTACCACATTTTCTGTATCCATTCCTCTGTTGAGGGGCATCTGGGTTCTTCCCAGCTTCTGGCTATTATAAATAAGGCTGCTATGAACATAGTGGAGCATGTGTCCTTCTTACCAGTTGGGGCATCTTCTGGATATATGCCCAGGAGAGGTATTGCTGGATCCTCCGGTAGTACTATGTCCAATTTTCTGAGGAACCGCCAGACGGATTTCCAGAGTGATTGTACAAGCCTGCAATCCCACCAACAATGGAGGAGTGTTCCTCTTTCTCCACATCCTCGCCAGCATCTGCTGTCACCTGAATTTTTGATCTTAGACATTCTGACTGGTGTGAGGTGGAATCTCAGGGTTGTTTTGATTTGCATTTCCCTGATGATTAAGGATGTTGAACATTTTTTCAGGTGCTTCTCTGCCATTCGGTATTCCTCAGGTGAGAATTCTTTGTTCAGTTCTGAGCCCCATTTTTTAATGGGGTTATTTGATTTTCTGAAGTCCACCTTCTTGAGTTCTTTATATATGTTGGATATTAGTCCCCTATCTGATTTAGGATAGGTAAAGATCCTTTCCCAATCTGTTGGTGGTCTTTTTGTCTTATTGACGGTGTCTTTTGCCTTGCAGAAACTTTGGAGTTTCATTAGGTCCCATTTGTCAATTCTCGATCTTATAGCCCAAGCCATTGCTGTTCTGTTCAGGAATTTTTCCCCTGTTCCCCTATCTTCAAGGCTTTTCCCCACTTTCTCCTCTATAAGTTTCAGTGTCTCTGGTTTTATGTGAAGTTCCTTGATCCACTTAGATTTGACCTTAGTACAAGGAGATAAGTATGGATCGATTCGCATTCTTCTACACGATAACAACCAGTTGTGCCAGCACTAATTGTTGAAAATGCTGTCTTTCTTCCACTGGATGGTTTTAGCTCCCTTGTCGAAGATCAAGTGACCATAGGTGTGTGGGTTCATTTCTGGGTCTTCAATTCTATTCCATTGGTCTACTTGTCTGTCTCTATACCAGTACCATGCAGTTTTTATCACAATTGCTCTGTAGTAAAGCTTTAGGTCTGGCATGGTGATTCCACCAGAAGTTCTTTTATCCTTGAGAAGACTTTTTGCTATCCTAGGTTTTTTGTTATTCCAGACGAATTTGCAAATTGCTCCTTCCAATTCATTGAAGAATTGAGTTGGAATTTTGATGGGGATTGCATTGAATCTGTAGATTGCTTTTGGCAAGATAGCCATTTTTACAATGTTGATCCTGCCAATCCATGAGCAAGGGAGATCTTTCCATCTTCTGAGATCTTCTTTAATTTCTTTCTTCAGAGATTTGAAGTTTTTATCATACAGATCTTTCACTTCCTTAGTTAGAGTCACTCCGAGATATTTTATATTATTTGTGACTATTGAGAAGGGTGTTGTTTCCCTAATTTCTTTCTCAGCCTGTTTATTCTTTGTGTAGAGAAAGGCCATTGACTTGTTTGAGTTAATTTTATATCCAGCTACTTCACCGAAGCTGTTTATCAGGTTTAGGAGTTCTCTGGTAGAATTTTTAGGGTCACTTATATATACTATCATATCATCTGCAAAAAGTGATATTTTGACTTCCTCTTTTCCAATTTGTATCCCCTTGATCTCCTTTTGTTGTCGAATTGCTCTGGCTAATACTTCAAGTACTATGTTGAAAAGGTAGGGAGAAAGTGGGCAGCCTTGTCTAGTCCCTGATTTTAGTGGGATTGCTTCCAGCTTCTCTCCATTTACTTTGATGTTGGCTCCTGGTTTGCTGTAGATTGCTTTTATCATGTTTAGGTATGGGCCTTGAATTCCTGATCTTTCCAGAACTTTTATCATGAATGGGTGTTGAATCTTGTCAAATGCTTTTTCTGCATCTAACGAGATGATCATGTGGTTTTTGTCTTTGAGTTTGTTTATATAATGGATTACATTGATGGATTTTCGTATATTAAACTATCCCTGCATCCCTGGAATAAAACCTACTTGGTCAGGATGGATGATTGCTTTAATGTGTTCTTGGATTCGGTTAGCGAGAATTTTATTGAGGATTTTTGCATCGATATTCATAAGAGAAATTGGTCTGAAGTTCTCTATCTTTGTTGGATCTTTCTGTGGTTTAGGTATCAGAGTAATAGTGGCTTCATAAAATGAGTTGGGTAGAGTACTTTCTACTTCTATCTTGTGAAAAAGTTTGTGCAAAACTGGAATTAGATCTTTTTTGAAGGTCTGATAGAACTCTGCACTAAACCCGTCTGGTCCTGGGCTTTTTTTGGCTGGGAGACTATTTATAACTGCTTCTATTTCTTTATGGGATATGGGACTGTTTAGAAGGTCAACTTGATCCTGATTCAACTTTGGTACCTGGTATCTGTCCAGAAATTTGTCCATTTCGTCCAGGTTTTCCAGTTTTGTTGAGTATAGCCTTTTGTAGAAGGATCTGATGGTGTTTTGGATTTCTTCAGGATCTGTTGTTATGTCTCCCTTTTCAGTTCTGATTTTGTTAATTAGGATTTTGTCTCTGTGCCCTCTAGCGAGTCTAGCTAAGGGTTTATCTATCTTGTTGATTTTCTCAAAGAACCAACTCCTCGTTTGGTTAATTCTTTGAATAGTTCTTCTTGTTTCCACTTGGTTGATTTCACCCCTGAGTTTGATTATTTCCTGCCGTCTACTCCTCTTGGGTGAATTTGCTTCCTTTTTTTCTAGAGCTTTTAGATGTGTTGTCAAGCTGCTAGTATGTGCTCTCTCCCGTTTCTTCTTGGAGGCACTCAGAGCTATGAGTTTCCCTCTTAGAAATGCTTTCATTGTGTCCCAAAGGTTTGGGTACGTTGTGGCTTCATTTTCATTAAACTCTAAAAAGTCTTTAATTTCTTTCTTTATTCCTGTCTTGACCAAGGTATCATTGAGAAGAGTGTTGTTCAGTTTCCACGTGAGTGTTGGCTTTCTGTTATTTTTTTTGTTATTGAAGATCAGCCTTAGTGCATGGTGATCTGATAGGATACATGGGACAATTTTAATATTTTTGAATCTGTTGAGGCCTGTTTTGTTACCTATTATGTGGTCAATTTTGGAGAAGGTACCATGAGGTGCTGAGAAGAAGGTATATCCTTTTGTTTTAGGATAAAATGTTCTGTAGATATCTGTCAGATCCATTTGTTTCATCACTTCTGTTAGTTTCATTGTGTCCCTGTTTAGTTTCTGTTTCCATGATCTGTCCATTGGTGAAAGTGGTGTGTTGAAGTCTCCCACTATTATTGTGTGCGGTGCAATGTGTGCTTTGAGCTTTACTAAAGTTTCTTTAATGAATGTGGCTGCCCTTGTATTTGGAGCATAGATATTCAGAATTGAGAGTTCCTCTTGAAGGATTTTACCTTTGATGAGTATGAAGTGCCCCTCCTTGTCTTTTTTGATGACTTTGGGTTGGAAGTCAATCTTATCAGATATTAGGATGGCTACTCCAGCTTGTTTCTTCATACCATTTGCTTGGAAAATTGTTTTCCAGCCTTTTATTCTGAGGTAGTGTCTATCTTTTTCTCTGAGATGTGTCTCCTGTAAACAGCAAAATGTTGGGTCTTGTTTGTGTAGCCAGTTTGTTAGTCTATGTCTTTTTATTGGGGAGTTGAGACCATTGATGTTAAGAGATATTAAGGAAAAGTAATTGTTGCTTCCTGTTATTTTTGTTGTTAAAGTTGGCATTCTGCTCTTGTGGCTGTCTTCTTTTAGGTTTGTTGAGGGATTACCTTCTTGTTTTTTCTAGGGCATTGTTCCCGTTCTTGTATTGGTTTTTTTCTGTTATTAACCTTTGAAGGGCTGGATTCGTGGAGAGATAATGTGTGAATTTGGTTTTGTCGTGGAATACTTTGGTTTCTCCATCTATGGTAATTGAGAGTTTGGCTGGGTATAGTAGCCTGGGCTGGAATTTGTGTTCTCTTAGTGTCTGTATAACATCTGTCCAGGCTCTTCTGGCTTTCATAGTCTCTGGTGAAAAATCTGGTGTAATTCTGATAGGCTTGCCTTTGTATGTTACTTGACCTTTTTCCCTTACTGCTTTTAGTATTCTATCTTTATTTAGTGCATTTGTTGTTCTGATTATTATGTGTCGGGAGGAATTTCTTTTCTGGTCCAGTCTATTTGGAGTTCTGTAGGCTTCTTGTATGTTCATAGGTATCTCTTTCTTTATATTTGGGAAGTTTTCTTCAATAATTTTGTTGAAGATGTTTGCTGGTCCTTTGAGTTGAAAATCTTCATTCTCATCCACTCCTATTATCCGTAGGTTTGGTCTTCTCATTGTGTCCTGGATTTCCTGGATATTTTGAGTTAGGATCTTTTTGCATTTTCCATTTTCTTTGATTGTTGTGCCAATGTTCTCTATGGAGTCTTCTGCACCTGAGATTCTCTCTTCCATCTCTTGTATTCTGTTGCTGATGCTCAAATCTATGGTTCCAGATTTCTTTCCTAGGGTTTCTATCTCCAGTGTTGCCTCACTTTGAGTTTTCTTTATTGTTTCTACTTCCCTTTTTAGGTCTAGTATGGTTTTGTTCATTTCCATCACCTGTTTGTATGTTTTTTCCTCTTTTTCTGTAAGGACTTCTACCTGTTTGATTGTGTTTTCCTGTTTTTCTTTAAGGACTTGTAACTCTTTAGCAGTGTTCTCCTGTATTTCTTTAAGTGATTTATTAAAGTCCTTCTTGATGTCCTCTACCATCATCATGAGATATGCTTTTAAATCTAGGTCTAGGTTTTCGGGTGTGTTGGGGTGCCCTGGACTGGGCGAAATGGGAGTGCTGGGTTCTGATGATGGTGAGTGGTCTTGGTTCCTGTTAGTAGGATTCCTACGTTTACCTTTCGCCATCTGGTAATCTCTGGAGTTAGTAGTTATAGTTGACTCTGTTTAGAGATTGTTCTTCTGATGATTCTGTTACTGTTTCTCAGCAGACCTGGGAGACAGATTCTCTCCTCTGAGTTTCAGTGCTCAGAGCACTCTCTGCTGGCAAGCTCTCTTACAGGGAAGGTGCGCAGATATCTTGTTTTTGGACCTCCTCCTGGTCGAAGAAGAAGGCCCAAAACAGGGCCTCTCTCAGAAGCTGTGTTGCTTTGGCAGTTCCCAGAAGCTGTCAGCTTCTGTGGTGCAGACTCTCACCTGTGCAGACTAAATTCCTAAGTTCCAGGGAGTCCTGGAACTAAGATGGCGACCGCTGCTCCTGAGGCTGAGGCCGCCTCCTGAGCCAGGCGGACACCTGTCCTCTGGTCTGGACGGTGGCCGGCTGTCTGCAGCCTGCAAAGGGTACTGCCTCAGCAGCTCTGTGCTTCTGCCTGTCCCCGAAGCTGTCCGGTTCTCTGGCGCACCCTCTAACCTGTTCAGACTAATTTCCTAGGTCCCGCGGAGTCCCGTAACCCAGGTGGCGACCACTGCTGCTGAGGCTGAGGCCGCCTCCCCATATTATTCTCTAATGTGATATTTATGATAGTAGAGCATTCCTTTATGTGATGGGATGTAGTTAGTTATTTATTCTACCTACTATATTTGAATATTCAAATTAAATTTAGATTCAATGACTACTCTTGTATATAAAACCTAAAATGTGTTTCTGGTTATCTTCTGTACTTGAATTTTTCAAGTATAAAATTACTAGACTCAATAGTATAAACACTTTAAAGATTTTTGACATATTTCTTTCCAGTAATATTAGCTTGCCTCCTTTGTACGTGGTTGAAGTTTTTGATTCATTGGACTGGTCTGGAACTCACTATGTAGAACATGCTGCCCTTGAACTCAAGAGATCCACTTGAGCCTCTGTCTCATTTGTGCTTAGATTATAGGCATGCACCACCGCACATAGCACTCAGCAAACATTTTGAAAAACTCTTTGTCACTTTAGTAAATGAAAACCATTGCCTTGAGCAGAGAACTTGGCTTTGGTAAGAGGACAAACTTACTTGAAGTTTCTGTCACTGGGAATTTCTCCCGTTGAGAAGGCTCACTCACACGTGAGACTTTTGCTTTACTAGACCAAGAGTGTTCGGAGGGGAGGAGAGAGAACCGTGGGGAAGGATTTCTAGAGTGGAAAAGGAAAGCGAGCATGTGTAGTCAAATGAGTGTCGCCAAATCACTTGCCCCTCCAACTCCCCAAAGGGAGAAGGTAGCAATATTAGTACCTGAAGCATCTCAGAAGGGGAAGCCATGAAAGAACAAACTGCCGGCGAGGGCAATAGAAGTCTTATAGGGGTGTTAACTTCAACAGAAATTTAAAATCCGTGCGCCAGCTTTAAGTTGGCATTTTCAAGCTCTCTTCACTGTAGTCAACGCAGCGTCTTCACACAGTCAGTGAAACAGAGACAAAGAGAAGCCTTGCAACTGGCCGAGAGAGAAAAGAGGCCTCGGAGATGAAATGTTCACGTAAGAAGTGGAAATGGTTTGTCGTCGTTGCCAATCGGCTCTTTGGGGGTTCACCTTCCTACGGAGAATGAACTGTAGAGTGGTACCCTAGCTCTAAAGTCTCAGTAAAATTAGAACCATCATTTAAAAAGGGCAGAGAGGGGTGGGGGTGGGGGCGTGGAGAGGGAAGGAGAGTGAGTTCTTTCTTTTGTGTGTGTGATAAGAAGCTTAACAAAAGTGGGGGGAAAAAAAGAAGTGTTTTATATGGATGTGCCAGCAGTCTGAAGCAGGCACTCTGTTGCCTTTATTGTAGACTGAGCAAGCTACTTTAGCAAGCAAAAGATAATGGAGAGACAGAGAATACTGGAAACAACAGTCAGGTGGGGCTGGGGGAGACCTTTGACAGGAAGGTTTGGTAACTAAAGCAACAACACACGTTTCTTTTGTATTTTCACACACTGTGTTCCTTATAAGAAAGGAAATTGGTATGTTCGTTTCTCCAATAGCTGGATTCTTGCCATTCTTTTGAAATGTGGTTTAATAGAAACATTAACTTTTACATATAAAATAATGTCATATTTCACACTTAGGGTCAAAAACCCTCATATACATATTTAAGAGAAAAATACCACTGCTGGAGTGTACTAAAATATTGATCATCAAAAAAATATTTCTTTCCAGTATATTACTGTGGAAAAATAAGAAGGATTTATTTCTTTGGGGAGAGGAGCGTCAATCAAGTTTCTTGCTCTCTTAGTTTCCTAAAGGTGCGCAACCATCCCAGTGATGGAAAAAATCAGAGTTGAGAAATTATATTAAACTATCTGCTCCTTTCTTCCAAGTGTCAGGCTGAATACTGTTCATGCTTTAGGGGTCTGTTTTATTCCGACTCATATAAGAGTCAATGTTAGCACATAAAGCAAATTTAAAGAAACATGTATTATGTACCTCTCCATTTTGAATTAAACTCAAATCTGACTCTAGTCTCTATATAATGTTCTTCTGTTTGCTGCATACTAACCTTTCTGAAGCTAGGGAAGGTGTTCAGGATTCCAGTCTACCTGTCAGGTCCTTCCTCACACTGTGTGGGAGCTTTGGAGTCTGTCTGTCCATTGCAGAATAATGAAACAAATCCTTCAAAGCAATTTGAAACTCATTGGCACTTTATGGTGTTGACTTCTTTTGAATATTAGTTTTCTGTTCAGGAAATGTGTCTCACCTCAATGGGAAGTTCAGAAAATTGAGGTGATGATATGGCCATGTTTGCAAAAATGTTTAGCATTGTATCATGCACATAGGAACAGGTCAGGTCCTGTTATATTTTTTTTTAATATTTCTTTTAATGAAAATAAACAGTTTTCATACAAAATTTTATGACTATGTTTACTTCACATCTAACCCCTCCTAGATATCCTCTCTGCACCCCATCACTTAGATGCACCCCCTTTCAATGCAAACAGGTGTATAATAAGATATATTGATAATAAAATAAATAAGATAAAATAAAAACATACAAACCTGAATAGGAATTTCATAAATTCATTGTTTTTAATAGCTAAGTAGTACTCCATTGTGTAAATGTACCACATTTGCTGTATCCATTCCTCTGTTGAGGGACATCTGGGTTCTTTCCAGCTTCTGGCTATTATAAATAAGGCTGCTATGAAAATAGTGGAGCATGTGTTCTTATTACCAGTTGAAACAACTTCTGGGTATATATGTGCCTAGGAGAGGTATTGCTGTATCCTCTGGTAGTACTATGTCCAATTTTCTGAGGAACCGCCAGACTGATTTCCAGAGTGGTTGTACAAGCTTGCAATCCCACCAACAATGGAGGAGTGTTCCTCTTTCTCCATATTCTCGCCAGCATCTGCTGTCACCTGAATTTTTGAACTTAGCCATTCACCTGGTGTGAGGTGAAATCTCAGGGTTGTTTTGATTTGCATTTCCCTGATGATTAAGGATGAAATTCTTAGGCAAATTGATGGATTTGGAGGGTATCATCCTGAGTGTGGTAACCCAATCACAAAAGAACTCACATGGTATGTACTCACTGATAAGTGGATATTAGCCCAGAAACTTAGAATAACCAAGATACAATTTGCAAAACACATGAAACTCAAGAAGAACAAAGACCAAAGTGTGGACACTGAGCCCTTTCTTAGAACTGGGAATAAAACATTCATGGAAGGAGTTACAGAGACAAAGTTTGGAGCTAAGACAAAAGAATGGTCTATCCAGAGACTACCCCACCCGGGGATCCATCCCATAATCAGCCACCAAACCCAGACACTATTGCATACACCAGCAAGATTTTGCTGAAAAGACCCAGATATAGCTGTCTCTTGTGAGGCTATGCCAGTGTCTGGCAATCACAGAAGTGGATGCTCACAGTCAACTATTGGATGGAACATAGGGCCCCCAATGGAGGAGCTAGAGAAAGTTCCCAAGGAGCTGAAGGGGTCTGCAACCCTGTAGGTGGAACAACAATATGAACTAACCAGTACCCCCAGAGCTCGTGTCTCTAGCTGCATATTTAGCAGAAGATGGCCTAGTCGGCCATCATTGGGAATAGAGACCCCTTGGTCTTGCAAACTTTATATGCCCCAGTACAGGGGAATGCCAGGGCCAAGAAGTAGGAGTGGGTGGGTAGGGGAGCAGGGTCGGGGGAGGGCATAGGGGACTTTTGAGATAGCATTTGAAATGTAAATGAAGAAAATACCTAATAAAAATTGGGAAAAAACTGAATAGGACAATAACAACAACAACAATAGCAAGACACCCCAAAATAAAAACCCAGAAATAAAAAGGAAAGAAAAAGCAAATAAAAAGTGCAAGAAACATATACAACTCAAAGGCATATATAACACAGAGAAAACTTAAAAAATCAAAATCAGAAACTACATGTATAAGCAAAAGATCTGTAAGGTAAAGAAAAAAATGCCCTGACAAAGAACTATGAGGAAAACAATCCTCCCAAAATACCATTCAGTTAATTTTGACTTGGCCATTCTATTGACGTTTGTATACCCTGTGAGATTCCATTGGAGAAAACTAGTTTTTCCTTTGTAAGCAGCTCTGAATTGTAGATAACTTGTGGGTTAGGGATGGAGGCTCCTCTCTGCTTCCCTTCTCTGTGCTTGAGCCCCATATGGCCTATCCCTGTGCAGACCTTGTGCATGCTGTCACAGTCTCTATAAGTTCATATGTGTGTTAGTCCTGTTGTATCTAGAAGGCTTTTTCTTTTCTTTGTGTCTCTTTCTCACTGGCTCTTAAAATCATTCTGCCCCTATTTTGCAGTTACCTGAACCCTGGGGAAGTGTTTGTTGGAGACATCTCCTTTAGGACTTTGTGTTCCGAAGCATCTCACTCTCTGCATATCTCACTCTCTGGCTCTGGGTCTCTGTATTTGTTCCATCTCCTGTTGAAGAGACCTTCTTTGATGATGGCTGGGCAAGAAATATATTGATCTGACTATAGCAGAATATTGTTAGAAATCATTTTATTGCTATGTTCTTTTAACAGAACAACAGCATTTGGTTTCTCCTCTAGGTCTATGGCCTATCAAGTCGCAGGCTCTTGGCCACTGGTCAGTGTTGGTGATGGGATCTGCCTCATGGGGCAGTCTTAACTTCAACTGGAACATGATTAGCTACTCACACACCTTTGTGTCACGACCACCATAATGTGTCACCATTGTAGACCACCGGGTTTGTAGTTAGTTGTTTGCCTTTCTCACACTAGTTAGGTACCAGCTTGACTCTATATGTTCAGTGAGATATACAGGTGTTGTCCTCAGCAATAGAAACAATCAAACTCAGGGATAAAATCAATAAAATAGAAACAGCAACAACAATAATACAAAGAATCAAGGAAACAAAGAGTTTGTTCTTTGAGAAAATCAATAAGGTTGAAAAGAAAACCCTTAGCCAAATTAACTAAAAGACACAGGGAGACTATACAAATTCATAAAATTAGGAATGAAAAGGGAGAGATGGATACAGAAAATCTAGATAATAATCAGGGCATGCTTGAAAAATCTGTTCTCTCCCAAATTGGAAAATCTAAAAGAAATGAATAAATTTCTTGATTTATGGCACCAATTTCTTACTTTTTCTAATCTTTTGATTTGAGGTAATAACTATTTGTTTATTATATTTTTAGTCTAAAATACAGAGAAAATGTGAATGGCTTAGAACATCTTATGGTATATAGGATTCAGTGTGAATTTACCATTGCATTCAACAATACTTACAACAATTAATGGTACTCTGGAGCTCAGAGGCAGGTGCATAAGTTTGTAGTCACTTTTACTACATGTGACACAGTTGCTATATCATGGTCATGACTATGATTCCCAAGAAATGCTTCTAATTTATATATTTTAGTATACTTCTAGTATTTTGCTATATATTATTTAATTATTACATATTTCAATGAGGAAATATGTATTTGCTCATTGTGTACTTCAGAGAAGAGGAAGTAAATAAAGATGCTTTATGCTCTAGTAAATTACTAACTAGTTGGTGTTTTCTAAAGAAATCACTGATTTCCAAAGAAACTAAAATTACTATTTTAGAAGAGTAAAGAGCCCTAAAGATCTTTAAGTATTAAAAGTTTCTTTTTGTGAAAAATACTTATATTCCTTCCTACTCTACCATATTGTTCTCTATAATGTGAAATAGCTTATTGTGTTTCAGAGAAACACAAAGCCTTCTCTGGGTAGGAATGGCTTGAGAAAACAGGGGTGGTAGAAAGAATAGAGCCAACTATGGAGCAGTCAGGCTAAAGCAGAGGCCATGGACATGGTTAATTGAGTAATGTATAAAATTAAAGGTTGGGCATTTTTTGGATCATTTTCTGTCTATCATCTATCTATCTATCTATCTATCTATCTATCTATCTATCTATCTATCTATCTGTACATATATTATCTACTACATAAAATATGTTATTTTGTGCACTTTCATTTTATTCAAAATATTTGCAGCTAGTTATTGCTCAAACTCTTCAAACTAATTTTCACCATGTTTATATTGATATTTATTAGAATTTACTAAAATAATGAATGATGTATCATTTGTTTTCTTAGATATGAATGTTCAAATAAATTACAGTTTTTCTTAAAAAATAAAGCAGCACTAAAAAAAATTACTGCTGAGTACTTAGTTCCAAAGCAGTGGGCACATGGGTTCTGTTTCATGCCCTTCTGTTTTCCCATACTGAAGTCATTGGCTTATTAAATATTGCACGTCCTACCCTAAAAATCACCACCGACAAAATGGATTTTCAAAGGTTAATGCCATCCATGTGGAAGCCAGATATGATACACAGGGTAAGCCCCACCATGGTGCCTTGGAGGTTTTAAAAAGTTTTATATTTGGTGGTGAAAAATAGGCTTTGAAAATACCAAGGAAGACTCATAATACAAAAGGGTCATACAAGGCATGTCAGTATTAAAAATAGCAAACACATCCACACAAAACCTTTTTGTAACTATCTTGTTTTTCAATAACCAGTAAATTCCTTAGTACACAACAGGCATGCAATAAAACGGCTTTTGAAGAACTAAATAAACCAATAAAGTTGTGAGTATAATTTCCCAAAATGCACTCCAGAGAACAGGCTGTTTTCTCTCCTCAGGATCTCTGTCACCGAACTGTCTTGTAAATAGACAGTACTAAGGTTAATGGTGACTCAAAAACACTGTTTATAATTCTGCATAAGCTAAAGTTTACTCAACAGTGAAATTTGTATAGGAATGAAAGTCCAGTCAACAAGTTTGTTAAATGATCTCTGATCATTAATCCAAAACATATCTTACAGATGGAACACATCATAGAAACCATGTAGCACAATTTACTAATTTAAAAATAAATTTTGTTAAAACAATAAAACCCTTTTAAATAAAAAAAAATCACACACCAAAATTAGCAGGATCTAGAGTTAATACATGTTAATGAACTTCTATACATTTAGAATAGCCATGCTAATGTTAAGGAGTTATTCATTTGATTTTACACTTTCATTGTTGGATATATTTCTATCTAGTTATCTACCACCAAAAATTGAAAGTCCGTGGCAGAATTAGAACCAGAAAAACAATCCCTATTATATTCTCCTCACCTGCATTTATTTTTTCTCAGTCCATAACATTTAGTCCTTTTGGTCTCTCTTGTACATGTTATACTGTTCTGAAACACACATCATGCATTCTCTTCCATTTGTAGAGCCTACCTAATAACATAGGAATACATGCAAACCACCCATTCGTCTGACTACTGGAAGTGGTCTCTTCAGGTTCCATATTCCCAGATGTCTGGGACTTCCTAGAGGTTCCCTCCAAGTAATGGAGGTTGTGACCTTGTTGGAGTAGGTGTGTCACTGTTGGTATGGGCTTTAAGACCATTGTCCTAGCTGCCTGAAAGCTAGTCTTCTCCAAGTGGCCTTCCATGAAGCTGTAGAACTCTCAGTTCCTCCTATACCATGCTTACCTAGATGCTACCATGTTCCCTCTCTTGATGATAATAGACTGAACTTCTGAACCTGTAACCTAGCCCCAATTAAATGTTATAAGAGTTGACTCAGTCATGGTGCCTGTTCACAGCACTAAAACCCTAACTAAGACATTCCACCTCCCAACCCTGGCAGCTACATATTTCCATTCATTCTCCGGGTCCTCTAGACTTCTCTCCTGTCTCCCTTCATATCTGATATTGTCCCCTTTTGCCCACCCCATCCAGATCCTACCTTCCCTCTTCCTCCCATGATTATTTTGTTGCCCCTTCTAAGTGGAATTGAAGCATCCCCACTTAGTCCTTCCATCTTGTTTAAATTATTAGTTCTGTGGAGTGTAGCATGGTTATCTGGTACTTTATGGCTAATATCCAGTGAGAACATACCATGCCTATTGTTTGCGTCTGGGTTGCCTCACTCAGAATGATATATTTTACTTTCATTCATTTGCCTGTAAAATTAATGATGTTCTTGGTTTTAATAGCTGAGTAGTATCCCATTGTGTAAATGAACCACATTTTCTGTATCTGTTCTTAAGTTGAAGCACATCTGAGTTGCTTCTAGCTTCTGGCTAGTACAAATAAGGCTTCTATGAACATACAAAATGCTTGTTTTTCGTTCTATTACCCATATAAGGTGGGTTGGCTCACAATATTTTAACTCCAATTCCTCTTCTGGCCTCTTTATGAATGTGCACATCAAGGCACATACAATTCTATTCACATAGACACAGGCAAACATCTATTTTTAAAATCCTAAACAGTTAATCTCCAATTGAAAAACTAAGAGATTCCAGGGAAAAATGCTCAGTGAAATACTTTTTTCAACTAGTCCCACCTCCTGAAGTTTTCTACATATCCAAAAAAGTACCACCAGCTGACGACCAGCTGACGACCAAGCACTCAAAACATGTCCCCGTGTAGGAGATTGTCTATTAACATGGTCTTACCATAGCATACAGCTCGGTATAGATGGAAGTCAGTCTTCCAGAGTCCACTTCCAGAGTCTTTGATCTCCAGTCTACATTTATGTACATTCTAGTCATACAGCTAAATCTTATTTTAAGTTTCTTGATTATCATCCTGGTCACACATTCAAAATTGATATGAATCTATTTTTAATGTACAAATATTTAAAACTTACCTGTGCTGGGGGGGTAATATGAATTGAAACTTAAATGAGTGAATGAGTGAATGAATGAATGATAGGATTGTGACAATCAGTTGTTGCCTGTTACAATGAATATTATCTTTGTCTCATGATATGTTGTCATGGTTTCATGGTGATAGTAAATCTTTCTGTTCAAGCAAACGCAGTTTTGTGCCTCAGAGGTTAAACACTCGTTTCTTGCCAAGCTATTAAACTGGCAATTATATTTGAAAGTATTTCTGCATCATGTTATGTTTCTGCCTTCATATGATGTCCAACCTGAATTAACACTACTGGAACAGGTGCTAAATGGCTGTACCCAAGCCACTTGTGTCCTATTTTACACTTCATTTCATGAACTGTGTTAGAGCAAGAGAACATTCGTTATCCAGCTCCAAGTGGTACCATATGTCTTCAAATTCATTGGCTGTAGACTTGTGATCCGTTTACTACCCACCAGATCACACTAAGGCTTTCTTAAAATTTAAATGGAAGGATATACAGAGCAATAAAAGACTGAGTTACAAGAAGATAAATGTTATATGTATAAATTTTTAACAGAATTGTTTTTTAATTAGTGCCAGAGAATAAGTGATAATTTTTATTGGTTGGAATATAAAAGTTTAGAAAGTAATATCTATTCCTTAAACTTAGGACTGAAACTTAGGGTTTCTGAACAAACTGTCTGTAAAATTCATGTAGAATTAAGGCAATGTTTTATTAGAGGTAAAGATATTACTCCAAAATAATATCAGGCTATCCTATAGTAACAGTAGGAGTGGCTTTTAATTTTACTAAATTAAGAGACACATTATCAGATTACTTTTTACCAAAAGTAAAACTGGGCCATAAAGATGAGAGCTCCTTTCAATGTGGTGATGAACTGAGAGAGACAGTGATCTCTCAGTTGGATTCTTTAACCCACCAGTGGTTTATAAATGCTGTGAATTTCTGTCCTGTTCTTCTGAAGGTAATTCTATTTCCATTCACAAATGACACGCTGAGGTGACATGGAGCGTCTTTGAGCACAAGCCAAGTAAAGGAGAGGATCCTGTGGACAGAGGGATTTCTCATTTCCCAGTCTTAGGCTGTATCACCAATCTTCAGACATGCTTGCTTATTTGAAGTGCAATTTGAAGGTAACATTGGCTTGGTATGCTGATTTTTTTTTAAACTGCCAGAAATGGTGCTTGTTGAATGAAACTTTATACTTCTATTAGTCAGGAGAGAGTAGTCATGATTGAAGAGATGGAAAAGAGATAAATTCATAATTAAACTCACGAAACCCTCTGAGCAATTTAAAAAGTGAAGCTCATGAAACATTCGCTTAGCCTGTTCCATGTAAGGGTGCGAGAGATGCTGAGCAAAGGTGTCCTAACTGATGGTGACACCTTTCTCCGGGTGGCCCTCTCTCTGCTCTAGAGAGGCTAGTAGGAAACACCAGCTCACAATGAGGGACTGTGTGCTGTAAGCAGAGGAAGTGCAGCACATGGGTGATTTTTTTCCTTTTCCTCTTTCTTGTATATATATTTCATTTACATTTCAAATGCTCTCCCCAAAGTCCCCTGTAACCCCCCCAACCGCCATGCTCCCCTACCCACTCATTCCCACTTCTTGGCCCTGGGTTTCCCCTGTCTTGGCACATAAAAAGTTTGCTAGACCAAGGGTCCTCTCTTCCCAATGATGGCCGACTAGGCCATCTTCTGCTACATATGCAGCTAGGGACACAAGTTATGGGGGGTACTGATTAGTTTATATTGTTGCTCCATCTATAGAGTTGCAGACCCTTTCAGCTCTTGGATACTTTCTCTAGCTCCTACATTGGGGACCCTGTGTTTCATCCTATAGATGACTGTGAGCATCTACTTCTGTATTTGCCAGGCAATAGCAAAGCCTCACAGGAGACAGCTATATCCGGGTCCTCTCAACAAAATCTTGCTGGTGTATGCAAAAGTGTCTGCATTTGGTGACTGATTATGGGATGGACCCCTGGGTGTGGCAGTCTCTGGATGGTTCATACTTTCGTTTAGCTCTAAACTTTGTCTCTGCAACTCCTTCTATGGATATTTTATTCCCTATTCTAGGGAGGAATGAAGTATCCACAAGTTGGTCTTCCTTCTTGATTTTCTTGTGTTTTGGAAGTTGTATCTTGGGTATTCTAGGTTTCTGGGCAAATATCCACTTATCAGTGAGTGCATATCAAGTGACTTCTTTTTTGATTGGGTTACCTCACTCAGGATATCCTCTAGATACATCCATTTGGCTAGGAATTTCATAAATTAATTGTTTTTAATAGCTGAGTAGTACTCCATTGTGTAAATGTATCACATTTTCTGTATCCATTCCTCTGTTGAGGGACATCTGGGTTCTTCTCAGCTTCTGGCTATTATAAATAGGGCTGCTAGGAACATAGTGGTGCATGTGTCCTTATTGCCAGTTGGAACATCTTCTGGGTATATGCCTAGGAGAGGTATTGCTGGATCTACTGGTAGTATTATGTCCAGTTTTCTGAGGAACTGCCAGACTGATTTCCAGAGTGGTTGTGCAATCTTGCACTCCCAACAGCAATGGAGGAGTGTTCCTCTTTCTCCACATCCTTGCTAACATCTGCTGTCATCAATTTTTGATCATAGCCATTCTTACTGGTGTAAGGTAGTATCTCAGGGTTGTTTTGATTTGAATTTCCCTGATGATTAAGGATGTTGGACATTTTTTTCAGACGATTCTCAGCCCTTCGGTATCCCTTGGTTGAGAATTCTTTGTTTAGCTTTTTTTTTTTTAAATGAGATTATTTGAATTTCTGGAGTTCAGCATCTTGAGCTCTTTGTATATATTGAATATTAGTCCCCTATCAGATTTAGAATTGGTAAAAATTCTTTCCCAATCTGTTGGTGGAATTTTTGTCTTATTAACAGTATCTCTTGCACTACAGAAGCTTTGTAATTTTAAGAGGTCCCATTTGTCGATTCTTGATCTTACAGCACAGGCCATTGCTGTTCGGTTAAGGAATTTTTCCCCTGTGCCCATATCTTCGAGGGTTTTTCCCACTTTCTCCTCTATAAATTTCAGTGTCTCTGGTTTTATGTGAAGGTCTTTGATCCACTTAGACTTGAGCTTTTTACAAGGAGATAAGAATGGATCAATTCGAATTCTACATGATAACTGCCAGTAGTGCCAGCACCATTTGTTGAAAATGCTGTCTTTTTTCCACTGGATGGTTTTAGCTCCCTTGTCAAAGATCAGGTGACCATAGGTGTGTGGGTTCATTTCTGGGTCTTCAATTCTATTCCATTGATCTACCTGTGTGTCGCTGTACTAGTACCATGCAGTCTTTATCACAATTGCTCTGTAGTACAGCTTGAGGTCAGGTATGGTGATTCCACCAGAGGTTCTTTTATTGTTGAGAATAGTTTTTGCTATCCTAGGTTTTTTTATTATTCCAGATGAATTTGCAAATTGCCCTTTCTAACTCAGTGAAGAATTGAGTTGGAATTTTGATGGGGATTGCATTGAATCTGTAGATTGCTTTCGGCAGGATAGCCATTTTTACTATCTTGCCAATCCATGAGCATGGTAGATCTTTCCATATTCTGAGATATTCTTCAATTTCTTTCTTCAGAGACTTGAAGTTCTTGTCATACAGATCTTTCACTTCCTTAGAGTCACACCAATGTATTTTATATTATTTGTGACAACTGTGAAGGGTGTTGTTTCCCTAATTTCTTTCTCCTCCTGTTTATCCTTTGTGTAGAGAAAGGCCAATGATTTGTTTGAGTTAATTTTATATCCAGCTATTGCATTGAAGCTGTTTATCAGGTTTAGGAGTTCTCTGGTGGAATTTTTGGGGTCACTTATATATACTATCATATCATCTGCAAAAATTGATATTTTGACTTCCTCTTTTCCCATTTGTATCCCCTTGATCTCCTTTTGTTGTCGAATTGCTCTGGCTAATACTTCAAGTACTATGTTGAAAAGGTAGGGAGAAAGTGGGCAGCCTTGTCTAGTCCCTGATTTTAGTGGGATTGCTTCCAGCTTCTCTCCATTTAGTTTGATGTTGGCTACTGGTTTGCTGTAGATTGCTTTTATAATGTTTAGGTATGGGCCTTGAATTCCTGATCATTCCTTCACTTTTATCATGAAGGGGTGTTGGATTTTTGTCAAATGCTTTCTCAGTATCTAATGAGATGATTGTGTGATTTTTGTCTTTGAGTTTGTTTATATAGTGGATTACATTGATGTATTTCCATATATTAAACCATCCCTGGGTTGAAGCCTACTTGGTCATAAAGGATGATCGTTTTGATGTGTTCTTGCACTAGGTTTGTAAGGATTTTATTGAGTTTTTTTGCATTGATATTCATAAGGGAAATTGGTCTGAAGTTCTCTTTCTTTGTTGGATCTTTGTGTGGTTTAGGTATCAGAGTAATTGTGGCTTCATAGAATGAATTGGGTAGAGTACCTTCTGTTTCAATTTTGTGGAATAGTTTGAGGAGAGTTGGAATTAGGTCTTCTTTGAAGGTCTGATAGAACGCTGCACTAAACCCATCTGGTCCTGGGCTTTTTTTTGGTTGGGAGACTATTGATGACGGCTTCTATTTCTTTAGGGAAAATGGGACTGTTAAGATCTTTAATCTAATCCTGATTTAACTTTGGTACCTGGTATCTGTCTAGGAAGTTGTCCATTTCATCCAGGTTTTCCAGTTTTATTGAGTATAGCCTTTTGTAGTAGAATCTGATGATGTTTTGTATTTCCTCAGGATCTGTTGCTATATCTCCTTCTTCATTTCTGCTTTTGTTAATTCGGATACTGTCCCTGTGCTCTCTAGTCAGTCCAGCTAAGGGTTTATCTATCTTGTTGATTTTCTCAAAGAACCAGCTCCTAGTTTGGTTGATTCTTTGGATAGTTCTTTTTTTTTCCACTTGGTTGATTTCTGCCCTAAGTTTGATTATTTCCTGTCATCTACTCCTCTTGCGTGAATTTGCTTCCATTCATTCTAGAGGTTCTAGGTGTGCTGTCAGACTGCTAGTGTATGCTCTCTCTAGTTTCTTTTTTGGAGGCACTCAGGGCTATGAGTTTTCCCCTTAGGACTGCCTTCATTGTGTCCCATAAGTTTTGGTATGTTGTGGCTTTATTTTCTTTAAACTCTAAAAAGTCTTTAATTTCTTTCTTTATTTCTTCCTTGACCAAGGTATCATTGAATAGAGTGTTGTTCAGTTTCCATGTGAATGTTGGATTTCTATTATTTATGTTGTTATTGAAGATCAGCTTAGTCCGTGGTGGTCTGATAGGATGCATAGGATAATTTCAATATTTTTGCATCTGTTGAGGCCTGTTTTGTGACCAAATGTATGGTCAATTTTGGACGTGGTACCGTGAGGTGCTGAGAAGAAGGTATATCCTTTTGTTTTAGGATAAAATGTTCCGTAGATATCTGTTAAATCCATTTTTTTCATAACTTCTGTTAGTGTTCCCGTGTCTCTGTTTATTTTCTGTTTCCAGGATCTGTCCATTGGTGAGAGTTAGTTGTTGAAGTCTCCCATTATTATTGTGTGAGGTGCAATGTGTGCTTTGAGCTTTACTAAAGTTTCTTTAATGAATGTGGCTGTCCTTGCATTTGGAGCATAGATATTTAGAATTGAGAGATCATCTTGGTAGATTTTACCTTTGATGAGTATGAAGTGCCCCTCCTTGTCTTTTTTGATAACTTTGGGTTGGAAGTTGATTTTATTCGATATTAGAATGGCTACTTCAGATTGTTTCTTCGGACCATTTGCTTGGAAAATTGTTTTCCAGCCATTTACTCTGAGGTAGTGTCTGTCTTTTTCCCTGAGGTGGGTTTCCTGTAAGCAGCAAAATGTTGGGTCCTGTTTGTGTTGCCAGTCTGTTAGTCTATGTCTTTTTATTGGGGAATTGAGTTCATGTTGTTAAGAGGAATCAAAGAAAAGTAATTGTTGCTTCCTGTCATTTTTGTTGTTAAAGTTGGGTATCTGTTCTTGTGGCTGTCTTCTTTTAGGTTTGTTAAAGGATTATTTTCTTGCTTTTTCTAGGGTGTAGTTTCCATCTTTGTGTTGGTGCTTTCCCTTTATTATCCTTTGAAGGGCTGAATTCACGGAAAGATATTGTGTGAATTTGGTTTTGTCATGGAATACGTTGGTTTCTCCATCTATGGTAATTGAGAATTTTACTGGGTATAGTAGCCTGGGCTGGCATTTGTGTTCTCTTAGTGTCTGTATAGCATCAGTCCAGGATCTTCTGGCTTTCATAGTTTCTGGTGAGAAGTCTGGAGTAATTCTAATAGGCCTGCCTTTATATGTTACTTGACCTTTTCCCCTTACTGCTTTTAATATTATGTCTTTATTTAGTGCATTTTTTGATTTGATTATTATGTGTCAGGAGGAATTTCTTTTCCGGTTCAGTCTATTTGGAGTTCTGTAGGCTTCTTGTATGTTCATGGGCATCTCTTTCTTTATATTTGGGAAGTTTTCTTCAATAATTTTGTTGAAGATATTTGCATTTCTAAGAGGGAAACTCATAGCTCTGAGTGCCTCCAAGAAGAAAAGGGAGACAGCACATACTAGCAGCTTGACAACACATCTAAAAGCCCTAGAAAAAAAGGAAGCAAATTCACCCAAGAGGAGTAGACGGCAGGAAATAATCAAACTCAGGGGTGAAATCAACCAAGTGGAAACAAGAAGAACTATTCAAAGAATTAACCAAACGAGGAGTTGGTTCTTTGAGAAAATCAACAAGATAGATAAACCCTTAGCTAGACTCACGTTTTCTTCTATAATTTTGTTGAAAATATTTGCTGGCCCTTTGAGTTGAAAATCTTCATTCTTATCTACTCCTGTTATCTGTAGGTTTGGTCTTCTCATTGTGTCCTGGATTTCCTGGATGTTTTGAGTTAGGATCTTTTTGCATTTTGCATTTTCTTTGATAGTTGTGTCCATGCTCGCTATGGAATCTTCTGCCCCTGAGATTCTCTCTTCCATCTCTTGTATTCTGTTGCTGATGCTCACATCTATGGTTCCTGATTTTTTTCTTAGGGTTTCTATCTCCAGCGTTGTCTCCCTTTGGGTTTTCTTCATTGTTTCTACTTCCATTTTTAGATCTTAGATGGTTTTGTTCAATTCCATCGCCAGTTTGGTTGTGTTTTCCTGGAATTCTTTAAGGGATTTTTGTGTTTCTTCTACCGGTTTAGCAGTGTTTACCTGTAGTTCTTTAAGGACTTCTTTCTGTTTAGCAGTGTTCTCCTGTAATTCGTTGAGGGATTTTTTTTGCTTCCTCTTTAAGGGCTTCTACTTGTTTAGCAGTGTTCTCCTGTAATTCCTTGAGGGATTTTTGTGCTTCCTCTTTAAAGGTTTCTACCTCTTTAGCACTGTTCTCCTGTATTTCTTTAAGTGAGTTATTAATGCCCTTCTTTAAATCTTCTACCACCATCATGAGATATGATTTTAAATCCGTGTCTTGTTTTTTGGGTGTGCTGTGGTATCCAGGACTCGTTGTGGTGGACATACTGGGTTCTGATGATGCCCAGTGTTTTTGGTTTCTGTTAGTAAGATTCTTACATTTGCCTTTCACCATCTGGAAATCTCTGGTGTTAATGATCAAGCTGTCTCTGGTTGGAGCTTGATCCTCCTGTGATTTTGTTAGCCTCTGTCAGAGCTCCTGGAAGTCCAACTCTCACCTGAGTTCCAGTGTTCAGAGCACTCTCTGCAGGTAAACTCTTCTCTTGCAGGGCAGGTGTCCCAGCAGTCTGGAGCTCTGATCCACCTCCTGAGTTCTGGGGTCAGAACCCTCCCTGTAGGCCAACTCTCCTCTGGCAAGGAATGTGCCCAGGGATCTGGGTCTCAGCAATGCCTCCTGGCTGAGGATGAAGGTCCGAGGGGACCGTGACCAAGAAGCTCTGTTGCTTCTATCACCCATGTGCTCTCAGATGATCAGGAGGTCCTTGGTGTGCTAGGGGTCCTGTGGCGTGGAGAGTACTCTGGTGCCCTAGATGCCCTCGGCTGGTTTCACGCAGCAAATGGTGGGCTGGCCCTGACCTGAATGTATCCCAGCCTCTGGTCGGGCGGGGTTCCTTTGTCCCTGTTCCTGCTGGCACAAGACCCTTCTCGATTCTTTGGAGCTGGTATTCCGTTCCACTCACCAGTGTTCCTGAGGTGATCCCGAGGTCCTGCAGCGTGGAGAGCACTCTGGAGCCCTTAGCACCCTCCTCTGGGCTCAGAAGGAAGATGGAGGGGCTGGCCTCAACTGGAATGGATCACAGTCTCTGGTTGGGCAGAGTTCCTCTGTCCCTGTTCCTGCTGGCACAAGACCCTCTGTGATTCTTTGGAGCTGATGTTGCGTTCCACTCACCCGTGATCTCCAGTGTAGAGAGCACTCTGGAGCCCTTAGTGGCCTCCGCTGGGCTGAGAAGGAAGATGGTGGTGGGGATGGGGTGGGTGACCCCAACGAGAACAGATCCCAGCCTCTGGTCGGGGTGGGGTTCCTTTTTCCCTGTTCCTGCCGGCACAAGACCCTCCACGATTCTTTGGAGCTGATGTTGCATTCCACTCACCCGTGTTCCTGAGGTGATCCCGAGGTCCTGCAGCATGGAGAGCACTCTGGAGTCCTTAGTGGCCTCTGCTGGGCTCAGAAGGAAGATGTATGGGATGTTTTTTGCTGAAGCAGCTGGAGTAGTGCCCTGGGGCCATTGCTCTGTTGTGCAGTCTCCTGGAAGTGTTCTTCCCTATGTCTAGGAGAGAAGTGAAGATGAAGAGAGGAGCATAAAGATGTTCTGCTCGGTTCTCTCATTTCTATCTTAAATCACTTCATTTAAAAAAATTAAATTCATTTTTACACACCATATTCCATTTCCTGCCCCACCCCTGATCCACCCTACAACTGTTCCACATCCCACACCTCCTCCCTACCCCCTGTCTCCACATGGATGCCCCCACTCCCAATCCTACCTGACCTCTAAACTCCCTGGGGCTTCTAGTCACTTAAAGGTTAGGTGCATCCTCTCTGAATGAACACAGACCTAGCAGTCCTCTGCTGTATTTGTGTTGGGGGCCTCATATCAGCTGGAGTATGCTGTCTGGTGGTTCAGTGTTTTAGAGATCTCAGGGGTCCAGATTAATTGAGACTGCTGGTCCTCCAACAGGTTCACCCTTCTCCTCAGCTTCTTTCTGCCTTCCCTAATTCAATAACATGGATCAGCTGCTTCTGTCCATTGGTTGGGTGCAAATAACTGCATCTGACTCTTTCGGCTGCTTGTTGGGTCTTTCAGAGGCAGTCATGATAAGTCCCTTTTTGTGAGTGTTCCATAGCCTCAGTAATAGTGTCAGGCCTTGGGACCTCCCATTGAGCTAGATCCTGTTGTGCCCAACCTCGGCCGGAAAGGAAGACACAACATCATCAGATTCTTCTCAACAGCCTTTATTGCAGGAATACCTGGATGCTGCTACGGGGACCCCGGGAACCCAGGGAGGTCTGCTTATATGCACCCCAGGACAGGGAAAGGCTTCGTGTCCTCCTGGGATTGGTCAGTCTGCTGGCATCTAATTTGCATGCACCCACTCAGGAGGGGTTGGCGCCAGACTTACACCTGCGCTGATGTTGTTTATGACAAGAGCACACCTGGCGCCCGGTGCCATCTTAGAGTTGGCTTCCTACAGATCCCACTTTGGGTCTGTCACTGGACCTTCTTTTCCTCAGGCTCCTCTTCATTCCCATCCCTGTAATTCTTTCAGACAGGAACAATTATGGGTCAGAGATGTGACTGTGGAATGGCAACCCCATCCCTCACTTGATACCCTGTCTTTCTGCTGGAGGTGGGCTCTATAAGTTCCCTCTCCCTAATTTGGGCATTTCATCTAAGGTTCACCCCCTTTGATTCCCAGGTCTCTGGTGCATTCTGGAGGGTCTCCCCAACCTCCTATTTCCTGAGGTTGCCTGTTTCCAGTCTTTTTGCCAGCCCTCAGGGCTTCAATCCTTTCCCCTTACCCAGTACCAGATCAGATTCCCCCCTCCTTCCCCACTTCCCTCCCCATTCCATCCACTTTCCCTCAGAGATGGGAAGCAATATTTTAACTCAGACATGATATTATGTCTTTATCATGATATTATGTATTTCACATGAATACATTATATTTTTATTTCCCAGATAATCTCAAATAATTTTCTCATATTATGTCTCTCTTAGTGATGGCAATTTACATTTTTTTATTTTTTTATTTTAGAAAAGAGAAGATAACCTGTGAGCTAAACTTCACTACTCCTTCCTTGCTTCTACAGAATATACACATTGATTAGTTTGTTTTTAATTATTCTGTGAAAAGTTAGGTCAACTTTTAGTACATAATTTGCTTTATTTTGTTTTGTAATCTGCTAGAATTTTCTTTTATTTAATTGCCTAATTTTTAATTTTACCTTCTTCCCCTAGTCTTTATATTGACTTTCAGTTTCGAGTGTTTACACGCATTAGGCGCTCAGAGACAATTCTCATGTTCCCTTAGTTAGCCAAGTGAGTGTGCATTATTTATTCTTTTAATATTTCCTCTAGAGTAAATACTGTGGTTCCTTAATTATTCCTGTTGATTTCCTCTGAACTTCCTGCAGTATGTCTCTCCTTTTTCTCATAATGAGATCCCCAAACTGGATGTATATTCTTGCTTCAGTCTCTCCTGAATCTCTTAGAGGGGACTCTTTCCTCTGTTCCGAAACATTTTTTTTCTTTAAAAAAATGTTTTTGCATATACAGTCCAGGAATAACAATGACCTCTTTATCAAATTTCAGTATGATTCTGCTCACAATCACTTTCAGAAAAAAGAAAATGGTTCATAAACACAAACTCATCCTTCACCTGGTGACTACAGGTGTTTGGTAGACAGGGGAAATCTCTCTGGTTCTTTGAGGCCCAGACTTCCAAATTAGTGTCATTCTGTTTCATGGTGATCCAACACACCCTAATCAGGTATAGCAGTGCGTCCACTTCTGTGGCGTTCCCAGTCTTTGAGTGCTTCATAATTGATGAAATGTCAGGAAGGAGGTGCACTGGCAAACTGAAGGCTTGCAGAAGAGACGTGGGGAATTCACACTGTGGAAGGAGTATCTGTCCTTTGGTTTAGACTCTACTGGGTTTCAATTATGTGAGCTATTTCTATGATATTATTTCTATACCATTTATAATAGTGTTTTAATTAATATTCTTGAAAGTGTATTCTAGAATATTTTGCACCGACTTGAAAAAGTCTGTGTATTCCTTTTTGTCTGTATGATATACACATAGATGGAAGTTAAAAATCTCCTAAGATGAGTTGTGACTCTTTCACCTGGTTTAGACCCCCAGCTGTCACCTGCATGTGTCTATGTACATGTGTTTTTCTAGCCCTTCCACTTTTTTGTACAATAAATTCTACTCACTATAAAATTTGCTTCTGTGTTCAACTTTGCCATCTTAGTAAAGGATTATTTAAACACCTCATATGTTATTTTTTAATTGTCATCTGGCATGTTAAGAGTCTTGAACTGCCCTTTAAATTAGAAAAAAATACATTAGGGAACATTGTACAAAGAAGGGGTTGCATTAGGATATTTTCACACAAGTATACCATGTGCTTTGACCAGATCTCTCTCATTGCCCTCTTTTATGTCCTTTCCTACTTTGCCAAATCCTCACTTTGACTACAGTGAACTGTATGCAATAAACAGACCTGCAGATCCCTCTATAGAATACTGACTTAGATTATTACCCTGCTATGATCTCGGGAGTCGGGTTAGAGTTGAATCATGTAATAACTCCCTATTTCTTGTTTTGAGGTATGACTATATTTATTTCTATAATTACTATACTAGTTTTAGAGCATGTTCTTACAATGGGTGTGTAGTAGCATTTATTTGGCTATATCATGCCTTCCAGTACACCATGAAACAGTTCTTTGTATATCTACTGAGTATTTTCTCCTCATAATCACAAGCTCCTTGAGCGTCAGGACTGTGTTTTCAAGGTCTTATTTTCTGGGGTGAAACAATCGATGGATGTTTTCCACATCATCCATGGTGTTTAGACAACATCTCAATGGACAAGGTAAAGCCGTCATTAGAATTACCTGTTCCATTATGCTCTCTCAGACTTCACATGCTAAAGTCCTAGCCCTCAGTCCCTCACATGTGACCTGGCTTGGAGCTAGTGTCATTGCCAGTATAATGAGTAAAGAAGTGGTCATTCTACTGCAGAGTGAGCCTCTAAATCAAAGTGATGGTATTATTACTTTTTAAAAACATTTTTGACCAAGGAGCACACATATAGATACCAGAGTAAAGGCCTGGAAGATTTTTTTTTTTTCTGACTGGACCTCAGAATCTCAGCCATCCAAAGCATGAGGTCATGTGTTCTGGTTGCAAAAGCCATTCAGATTTTCCTGCTGTACTCACAGTATCAGCAAATTGAAGCAATAATAAAAAGTAATTCTTTGTAAAAAAAAACCACACAATTAGCAATTCTGCAAAGGTAATGATATATTTTATTTGATTTAAAAATTTTTTCTTGTTGACTGAAGTCAGCTATTTTCAATGAACACAATGATCTTGAACACGTCTCTGGATACGGACTGTTGAGAATACTGTGCTGAAAAACAATAATCCTTCTGTCTCTAGTCACCATAGACAGTTTCCGAAGCAGATCCTCTGTTTCCTGGCCTTGACTTGTATGTTTTTCCTCTGAGATTTGCTTCTTGTGTTGACATAGATTTGCTGTGCATGATGAAGTGATAAAAATCAATGAAACAGCCATGTGACTGCTCTCATGCCAAAGGACTCTATATTTCACTTCACATTTTGATACCTTAAGCCACCAAACTAGTTCTATTAAGGTGGAACTATTTTTAAAGTCTATTTCATTCTGCCTACAGCTTAGAGATTGCACTTGAAAATATACACCATACAGTATTTCTAGAAATACTGCTTTCATAGGAAAAAAAATTCATGTGTCTCCAAAACTATGCCCTGTTTGCCAAATGCTCCTGTGCACAACACATCTTATACCATCATTTCAGCTTATGAGCCACAAAGTGCTGTTTTTGCTTGTTCTTGCCTTGAAAAAAAATAGTTTTTCTGCTATATTGCCAAGAAGTGGATTCTTGTTTTTGTTTTTGTTTTGAGACAGGGTTTCTCTGTGTAGCCCTGGCTCTCCTGGAACTCACTCTGTAGACCAGGCTGCCCTTGAACTCAGAAATTCACCTGCCTCTGCCTCCCAAGTGCTGGGATTTAAGCCGTGTGCCACCACGCCCAGCCAAGAAGTGGATTCTTTTATTCTCTCATGTTCCTCACATTTTTAAAGAATAATTAATATAATTTAAAGATGAGTGTCCAAGTTCTATGGTCAATACAAAAAATAATTGTCTCAATGTGAAGGACTACAATAACCACAGGTTTCAAACAGAACTCAGGACTAGAGAGACACGTTACCAGATGCACTTAGGGAAGATTTCTTGTGAAATGCCTGGACCAGAAAATACAGGAAAGCTACAGCAGACCTTCTGATGTTGGGAGAGAATGCACATTTTCAAATTGTCCAAACTTTGTAACCTGCAGAATAAACATGAGTTTGTTGATAACTTCAACTTCATAATTAGTATTTTGTAAGGAAAATCATTTTTCTCCTCTTTCTTTCTTTCTTTCTTTCTTTCTTTCTTTCTTTCTTTCTTTCTTTCTTTCTCCCTCTCCCCACTGTTGGGCATTTCATCTAACGTCCCTCTCTTTGAGTCCTGAGAGTCTCTCACCTTCCAGATCTCTGGTAGATTCTAGAAGGTCCCCTTACCTCCTACCTCCTGAGGTTGTTTTCATTCTTCCTGCTGGCCCTCAAGGCTTAGTCCTGTTCCCTCCAATACCTGATCATGTTCTTCATCATAGGACAAATACATGTTTAGAATAGAAGAGATTTAAGATGAACTGGCTCCTACAATCCTTTCATCATGTATAGTGAGAGTTGAATTTATCCAAAACTGACAATAAGGAAAGTGAACAAGAAATTCAATATTATTCATTAATTAATAAAATATTAATTGTCACACTTTTGTAAACTACTACCAAGATTTTATGTTCATTTTGGGAAAAAATCTATACTTGAATCTCTTATGTTGGCTGCACAATCTTCCTTTGAGTATTTTAGTGATTTTGGAACAATTTAATTACAGAATTTTAGAATAAATGAATTAACTTCTCTCAACTCTTGAATTGTAGCTGACATGAAGTAATAGTTGTGGTGATTTAAGAAGAATATTTAGTCTTTGGAGAATTTGTTAATTTTTTTCTTTTTGTAGATATCAATATAATCATACCTTTACATAACTTTTAATGGACAAAGACACTCAGAATAGGTACAAAATTTGAGGAAAGTAACAGAAGAATAAAAATCACACCAATAGATCATAAACTGAAAATTTCAATACAGGTTATAAAAAGAATGAGTACCGAAGAAAGAACTTCTTAGAATTTGTATTCAAGGTGCTGAGGAGAGCTGGCTCAGTGTGAGAGCATTAGGTGGTCTTCCAAGGGACCAGGGTTCCATTCCAGCACCCAGATGGTGCCTCCTGACTGTTTGCAACTCCAGTTCTAGGGTCCCAGTTTCCTCTTCTGAAGTCCTCTGGTACCAGACATGTATGCAACGCACAGACAAACATTCAGGCAAAACATCCATTTACATAATCATAAATAAATACAGTTTTTAAAAGTCAGTAAACTACATAAATAAATATCATTGAAGATGTACACTGATGCACAGGATGAGAGGACTGGCATAACCACACTTCCTTTGTTCTCTGTCACCCACAGACAAGCTCAGTGTAGCCTCAACACACATCTTCATTTCCTCTTTTCTTCAGTAGAGATGTTTTATGCGTTTGTAATAGTACTTTTATCAAATGAAAGCTGTGACATGAACAGTTCAATGTATGTTTGTGTGTTTATCTTCTCTTCTTTAGAGATTTGAAAATGTTTATATGTCTATATAGTATCTAAAGATGTATATACACACACAGGTAAGTGGAGAGGTTAGGAAAGTCATTTTGAAGTTAATTCTATGCTTTGTTTGAGATGGAATCTTGCTTGGTAGTACACATTGGCCTTGAACTCAAGTTTCTCCTCCCTAGCCTCCCAACAGGCTTGCTGATTACAGATTCTCTAATATGGGCATCTGTAATGTATTAGTTTAGGGCAGGGATGATTTCATATTGACCTAGGTCCACATATTTAGAAAAATTTTACATTCTAAGTTTAAATAATACCATTTTAGTAATATTTAATAATGATATGATTAAATAATAAATAATGATTATTTAATACTATTCTAATAATAATATTCAATCTTATTAAACTTCAGTTCAAGGCCAGTTTTTACTACCAAGCAAGATTTTGTCTCAAACAAAGTTCAAAATTATATTTAAAGTGACTATTTTAATCTGTCCACTTGCATTCAGCATATAAATGGGGGTTGACTTTCAGAGGAAAGGCAAATTTATATTTAAACTTCTCTTATTTGATTTATTTTTTAAGCTGTCTCATTGACCAATACAAGACTGTAATACTTTCTTTATTTATTGGATTATCTTCTCTCAGAGAGAGCATTTTATATTTCCAGAAGGTTCTAGTTTTATAAATCCTACTTGTAAGTTTGAATCTTGCATAGAATCGTATCACATTCAGAACATGCTGTTATGTGAGTTCATCTTAGCTGGATACGGCATTGACTGGTATCTTTTACGATTTCAGGCTCTTTGTAGATGTTCACTGGTTTCTAATGGTGGAGTTTCTTTGGGAATGTCTGAGGAGATCTTGATTTTCTAACAATCTCTATATTTTACCTTATTCTTTGATAACTTACTTTAATAATAATCAATATCAAAAGAATTTAACAAGCTATTAAGCTGGGCATTGAGTTTATTCTGCATTTTGTTCCAATAATCACGAGTGAATGCATTTACAAAGCGTGTACAAACCATTTCTTTTTGTAATTTCAAAGCTTTCTTAATTTTAATTTTTTAAAATTTTTTCCTGTTTTAGTTAGGGTTTTATTACTGTGAAGAGACATTATGACCAAGACAATTTGTATAAAGGAAAATAATTAATTTTGGCTCCTTTACAGTTTCAGAGTTTCCATCCATTAACATCATGGCAGTAAGCATGGCAGTGTGCAGGCAGACATGGTGCTTGTGAAGGAGCTGAGAGTTCTACATCTTTATCTGAAGGCAGCAGGAGGAAGACTGTGTAACATACTGGGCATAGCTTAAAGATAAAAGGCCTCAAAGCCCACCCATAAAGTGGCATACTTCCTTCAACAAAGATATACCTTCTTCAAGAAGGTCGCAACTCCTAATTGTGCCATTCTGTGGACCAAGTATTCAAACACACAAATCCATGGGGGCCATTCACATTCAAACTACCATAGACCTCCATAGGCCCATATATTGAATTAATGAACTCTGCTTCTCATCCTCGGGTAGCAATTAAGTATAAGGAGGATACCTCCAATCTGCTTTCATAGTTATCAGTTTCACTTTGAATTTTTCATATTGCGAAGCCTCTCAAATTGACACAAGATTTATGGAAGATCCATCATAGGTCATATGGATAAATAAAGCAGGACTTAATGCTTTGAAGGAAACTTGGAAATGAAGGTTGATGCGGGGAGAAAATACAATCAAACTGAGATGTGTGTCTCTGGAACACATGCTCTCATCTGAATATAAAGACAGACGGCGATGTTCCCACAGTGCCTCAGTGGTGATTTTGAATTAGTCAGGGTGAGCCTAAACAACAAACCATTTCATTATTCTACTGCAAAGCCATCCTGAAATACACAGCAATATGCATTATGACCTAGTCTTCCTCTTTGAGAGGGGCTATCCCATCCCTGAGAATTAGATGACATGAGTACAGCACAGTATTATTGGTTGTGAATCCTAACAGCATTCCCTTCCCCACTCCACATGCTAACAAAGTTGGATGAAAACAAAAGAGAATAAAAAAAAAATCTCAACCTGTACTTCTATATCTAGTTCAAATGTCATAGGTCTGGAAGCCAGTTTAATTAGCCAATTACATGTATTCTTTGTTCATATATGTTAGATTTTTTTTCATATTTTTCTTACTTTCTGTAAACATTTTTTTCTGTTCATTTCATTTTTCTTGAGTCTACATGACCTTTACTCTGTTATTTGAACTTCTTTCACAAGCTGGCCACATTCATTTGTGTTTTCCTTTTATTCTGTTTCTCCACATTTGTTCTAGATTTTTATTTTCTGTTTCACTTAAATGATTGATCTCATTAAACTTTGAATATTCATAGTAATTTGTTTTATAAGCAAAACAGTAACATTTGAAAGAATGTCCCAGGTAATTTTCTAGTGCTGAAGCAATCTTCAAATTAAGTTCACCCAATAACTAAATAAAAACTAAACTAAAGATATTCTTAGACTCACTAAAATAATACTTAAGAATTTAATGCTGCAGGTAGATTATTAAAATATAGGCCTTAGAGATCCAGTCAGAGATGTGAGTTCCTTCTAGTTTGCACCTATGCAGGGAGCAGAGATTTGCTCTGGATGCTCACTCACTCAGCACAACCCCAACCACACCTTGACTCCTCAGGCATTCTGACCTATCCAGAATCACAAGTGAGACCCCAAATCCTGCCCCAATACCTAGAATAACCCTGACCCCTGGGACAGGGGACACAGATAGGGCCCAGCCAGAGACCTGTACTCCTTCTGGTTTGAACCTGTGTCAGGAGCAGAGCCTCTGCTGTAGATTTCCATGCACTCAGCATATACCCCAGTTGCAGCTCAACCTTCCTAGGGGTTCTGACACAGCCAGGATAACAGGCTGATAGGAGGAACAAGCTCCAGTGAGAGACAGCAAGGCCAGAAACCAGATCTCCCACAGCATCAAGCCCTGGATACCCCAACACACCTGTAAAGCAAGAGTCAAATCTAAATTCTCATCTTATGAAGGTGATAGAAAACTTTACGAAGAACATAAATAACACAGGTAAACAAGTAGAAGCCCTTAAAGAGGAAAGACATAAATCCCTTGAAGAAATACAGAAAAACACAATCAAACATGTGAAGGAATTGAACAAGTGTCCAGGATCTAAAAACAGAAATAGAAACATTAAAGAAAACACAAAGAGACACAACCCTGGATATGGAAAACTTGGGAAAGAGAGCAGGAGTTACAGATGCAAGCATCACCAACAGAATACAAGAGATGGAAGAGAGAATCTCAGGCATAGAAGATAACATAGAAAACATTGACACAGCAGTCAATGAAAATACAAAAAGCAAAAAGCACCTAACTCAGAACATTCAAGAAATCCATAAAACAATGAAAAGACTGAACCTGAGAATAATAGGTATAGAAGAGAGTAAAGATTCCCAACTCAAAGGGCCATCACACATCTTCAACAAAACTATAGAAGAAAACTTCCCTAACTGAAAAAAGGAGATGCTCATAAACATAGAAGAAGCCTACAGAACACCAAACAAATGGGAACAGAAAAGAAATTCCTCTTGGCACATAATAATCAAAATATTAAATGGACAAGATAAAGAATATTAAAAGCAGTAAAATAAAATGTAACATATAAAGGGAGACCTATCAGAATTACATCAGACTTCCCAACAGAGACTCTTAAAGCCAAAAGATCTTGGGCAGATGTCATACAGACTCGAAGAGAACAAAAATGCCAATCCAGGCTACTATACCCAACAAAACTCTCAATTACCATAGAAGGAGAAAACAAAGTATTCCAAGACAAAACCAAATTTAAACAATATATTTCTACTAATCCAGCCCTACATTTGATAATAGAAAGAAAAATTCAATACAAGGAGGGAAACTAAACTCCCCAAAAAGCAAGAACTTAATCTTTTCACAACAAACCCAAAAGAAGAGAAGCACACCAACATAATTCCACCTCTAACACCAAAAAAAAAAAAAAAAAGAAAAAAAAAAAAGCAGGAATTAACAATCATTGGTCCTTGATATCTCTTAACATCAATGCACTCAATTCTCCAATAAAAAGACTTAGGCTAACTGGATATGTAAACAGGACCCAGCTTTTCACTGCATACAGAAAATACACCTCAGTGACAAAGATAGACACTACTTCAAAGTAAAAGGCTAGAAAAAAAAAAATCCAAACAAATGGCCCCATGGTCCCAAGAAACAATCCACCAAGACGAACTCTCAATTCTGAACACCTATGCCCCAAATGCAAGGATACCCACATTTGTAAAAGAAACATTACTGAAATTCAAAGCACACATTGAACCTCACACAATAGTAGTATGAGATTTCAACACCCCACTCTCACCAATGGATAGATCATGGAAACAGAAACTAAACAGGGACACAGTGAAACTAACAGAAGTTATGAACCAAATGGATTTAACAGATATCTACAGAACATTTCACCCTAAAACAAAAGAATATACCTCCTTCTCAGCAACTCATGGTACCTTCTCAAAAATCAACCTTCTATAATTTTGTTGAAGATATTTACTGGCCCATTAAGTTGGGAATCTTCACTCTCTTCTATACCTATTATCCTTAGATTTGGTCTCCTCATTGTGTCTTGGATTTCCTGGATGTTTTGACCTTTTTACATTTTGCATTTTCTTTGACTGGTGTGTCAATGTTTTCTATTGTATCTTCTGCACGTGTGATTCTCTCTTCTATTTCTTGTATTCAGTTGGTGATGCTTGCATCTATGACCCCTGATCTCTTTCCTAAGTTTTTCATCTCCAGTGTTGTCTCCCTTTGTGATTTATTTATTGTTTCTATTTCCATTTTTAGATTCTGAATGGTTTTGACCAGTTCCTTTACCTGTTTGGTTTTGTTTTCTTGTAATTCTTTAAGGAATTTTTGTGTTTCCTCTTTCAGGTCTTCTACCTGTTTCTCTGTGTTTTCTTGTATTTCTTTAAGGGAGTTATCTATGTTCCTCTTAACGTCATCTATCATCATCATGAGATGTGATTTCAAATCAGAGCCTTGCTTTTCTGGGTTTTGGGGGTAACCAGGTCTCGCTGTGGTGGGAGAAGTGGGTTCTGATGATGCGAAGTAGCCTTGGTTTCATTCACATATGTTCTTGTGCTGGCCTTTTGCCATCTGGTTATTTTTGGTGTTAGCTGATCTTGCTGTCTCTGACTGTGGCTTGTCTGTCCTGAAATCCTGTGTGTCAGTACTCCTGAGAGATCAGTTCTCTCTGGGAGGAATTTGAGTATGGAGAGCTGTGGTACACGGTCTGCTCTGGGGTGCAGACAGAGACCAGAAGGATCCTGTCCCCAGCTGATCCTTGGTTCCTGTGTTGTAATGGCTCTGGGAGGGCCCCTCTTGGGCCGGGAATTTGAAGAGAAGTGGTGGTTTTACCTGTCCTCATAGGTGCGTAGGTCTGGGAGACCAGCTCTCTCCTGCAGGTATTTGTGTATATAGCTCTGTGGTACAGGATCCACTCTGGATGCAGATGGAAACTGGAAGACTCTTGTCCCAGGTCGCCACTTTGAAGGTTCTAGGCAGGTTCCTCTGAGCAGTGGTGGTGGTCCTCCCTGTGCTCACAGGCCTGTCCATACTCCTGGGAGACTTGGTCCCTCCCAGCCCTATTTGCGTATGGAGTCCAGTGGCAGAGGATTGGCTCCAGGCACAGATGGAAAACCTGGTGACTACATTCTTACCATGTGCTCACAGGTGTTTCCTATGTGTTCATACATCCCTGGTGTCCTGTATGACAAAACTTCCTCTTACACATCTGATTAACCCTTATCCTAAGCATCTCCTTTTGGTCTCCAAATTTAACCACATTCTGAAGTCCCAGGAGCTATGACATTCACATACAAATTGATAGGATGGGCATATGCAGTCCTTTAAGGCTCTAAGAAACTGTGCTTTCATTTCTCACTAACATCCTGCTTCAGTGTCTAAGGCAATCCAAACAATGTATTGAGGATTCATCCATCTCAGTTATGTTGTGAAATGTAGCTGGCTTCACCTCCTTCTGCAATCTTGCAAAGCACATAAGACTTGCATTGCCACAATCGTGCTTTAAATGTGTATTTGAGGTTTGGGACTATTCTGCAGGTTTTCTTCAATGGGACTTGATAGCTACCATGAAGGAATATGAAAGCATATTACAGTTAGTGAAACTGAGCTCACCATAAGACCCCTCCCAGTACAGCAGATGAAGGGTTGTCGACTTAGACAACTGATACATGGGTGAAAGCTATTCACCTGTTCCTCTACAGATACCATGGGGGAGGAGAAGGAGAGGAGTGGACTCTGTGTCCTTTAGAGAATTATATTTATAGAGGGTTGTATGTGAAAGGAGCTATGTAATCATGAGCATCATTACAGAACCAGCTAATTCAGGATCTTGAAACCCTATGTATAGACTTGAGGGCAATTTACTCATAATAGTCTATGCGATGTCTTGTATTAAAGAACATAAGTATAAGTTTTACATCCATGCAGTATAAAAAATTGCCATGTGGTCAGTTACAAGTGACTCAATTTTGTCTGTGTTGGAAGAGACCTCCAGAATGAGCTTTATCGTGGGCTCAGTACTGACAGACATGCAAGCCCTGAGGAACTCTCTATGGTTAGGCTGGAGTCCTTTATGGGGCAAATGTTTCTTGTAGCATGAAAGGAGATAGAGGTTTACAGTTCTTAAAATCTTATAGTTCTCTGTATACTGTGATTTATATGTTAATAACCATCGCACACTTAAAAACACAATAGAAGCTAATTTGCTCAACAAAATGGTAAAGGCACCTCTCCCTTTATGCACTGCCCATTGAAGCATTTTCTCTGATACTGTATCAAGTATCTACACTTCACAGGACTGTCAAATGCTTCTGTGAGCACTGTATCAGCAAAGTGAAGGATGGTTCACACCTAAGCAATTCAAGAGAATGAGAACCTACGTTTTTATGAAACCACCAATGATTCTGACCACAATCCTTGTCCCTTCTATCGTGAATACATTAAAAAAACACTCTGAACATTATTATACATTTATTCAAGTACATGTTCAGGATTTGCTTTGTATAAAAGCTGTATGTAAGGGGTATTCGTTAACAAAGATCATTGTTACTGGCTTTGTATAGATTTGTTGGTAAGCTCTCATGGGCATCTTTTTCTTCTCTTGTTTGTGTCTCTATAAATTGGCAATGAAACTATCATCACTTCCCACTTCATTTTGCATCTGTAAAGACAAGTTTACACCTACCTCAGCATCTCCTTCAGAGGGAATCTCTTAGAGCAGAAGGTCACATTTATATTCACTATCTTTATAAGCCTTAAAGCATCAGAAATTTGTCTTGTGTATCTTGTTACATAGCTGATAATTGAAAATGACAATAATTGAACTCAGATGCGAATGCTTTATTCTACACTGAATTATTTGATTTGACATTGGCTGAAATCGCCTTAATCAGCTCCATGGATTTCTAATCTCCCCTGTCCTTCATCAGTGTTTTCCCCCTTCTTTGAAGTAACTTCTTTCATTTTATTTTTACATCTGTTACTGTTTTCATATATATGCAATTTAAAGTTTTTATACAGTCTATTTTTAATAATGTTTTCTCCCTTCCTCAACTCTTCCCAGATCCTGCATACCTTTCTCTCTATCCAAGTTCATGTTCATTCCACCCCTCTTTCTCTCTCTCTCTCTCTCTCTCTCTCTCTCTCTCTCTCTCTCAATACCTTTTTTCCTCCCTCCCTCAGAGGACAAAACAAAACAAAACAAAACAAAAAACAAAACCAAAACAAACACGAGAAAGTGAAAAACAAAACAAAGAGGCAAAACCATGAAAATCAAACCAAAACAAACAAAAATTAGTAGGATAAAACAAAATCAAAACAAGATAAAATGAGATAAAACTCTCCCCTACATACGCACTCTCTCCTCCTCCACCACCACCATCACCATGACCAGTAACAACAAACATGCAACTGGTCCTAGAGTATGATTGTTACACCCAGTGACATTCTGCTGGAGAAACACCACCTAAACATCTCAGGCTACTTACTGCCAGGGTTATGACTTACTCTCCACAACCCCATAGTTAGTTCCTATTGTTGAAGACAACACTCACTAATGTCATGAATAGGGAGAAGTAACTGATGCCCAATAGACGCTTAATTGCTACTGACTAGCACTCTGGGTGCTGTAAGTTAAATAACTGCTACCAGAGGACAATGGTCATCATCACTATCACACACCGACAAAGTTCTTGTCTTGGTGTAATTATTTTTATAAACAAAACCAACAAAAAGCATGTCATATCATTTTCTTGAGATTTAAAGAACACTATATCAGTACCTAAAGTTTGGCCAATTTTGACTTGTTAAAGAAACATCAAAATATGTAATATTGCCTTCACACTTTTATGGGAACTTTATTCCTATATATAGTGTTGTATATGAGTTGTAATCTAGGAATCATTTAGATGAAAAAAACAAAACAAAACATAATGAAACAAAACTATTTTTATAATCCCCAAAATGACTTTACAGTCAACTGATTGACATCTCCTTAGAACCAAATTTATTTTTCTTCTTACTCTATATTCTCCAGTTACAAAGATTCCCTGTCATTGATTTAAAAATCTGGCTCCCACAATTCTGCCTCAATTGGCTTGTTCTTTTATCCACGAATATTAGTACTTTCTATATGTATATTGAATATATTAATCAACAATGTTAGTATATTCAAACACAACCCACTATATTTCTCTTCCTCATTTCAGCAAATACCCCCTCCATAAAGCTTCCTGCAGATATTTTATTTCAGGGGAAAATTACTACAGTTCCTGATGCTGATTAATATAGAAGTCTGAGAGCCATACTAAACATTTTGCTCATAGCCAACAAGCCAGGGAGTGTTATTTATATATGCAAAGATGGATCTTGCTTTGGTTCATTTACTTGGCTCATAGTCTGTCATAAATTTGGATTGAGCAGCCATCATCACATGTCAGGATTAATACCATGACTTGCTAACTATTAGTTTTACTTCTGTTTGCTGTAATAAGGTTTTGATATGACAAAAATAGTCGTTTGTCATAATGGGACTCTATTTCCTCACTATTTGAAGTCTTGAAAAACTCAGTTGGTCCCTTAGAGGTTCCAACACTGTCATATGTACCAGCCAGTCTAGCTCATCTGGGGTACTTCACCCTTGCTCACTAACCTCCAGTTACATGTTAGGCTGTGATTTGAATTTGATTCTCATTCCCCTCAGGGGCCTTTTAGAACATCATCTCTTTACCCTAAGGTCTGTAAATTCCTCAGACCTCAAGCATGTTTAATTCCTCAGCAAAAATATTCTTGTATTTCTTCCTTACAGCTTTATTAATATTACTTAATATTAGTGTATCAATGTGTACATTTTTGCAAGTGTTTTGTTGTGGTTGTTGTTAATCTAATGAATGAAGAGACAGCATCAGCAAGGGAGTGTCTGTTACAGGGAAAGTGTTTCCTTCTGTTAGGAGGATGAAATCTATGGTAACTTAACATTCCAGTTTGGCAGGATCCATGACCTGGTCAAAGGCTCCTCCTCAAGAAGGCAAGACTGACTCTAGAAATGTGGGCTCAGCTTAGGTATGCCAAAGGAGATCGGCGGAAGGATTATCTTTGTAATGAAATACTGTAGTTTTCCTTTATAAACTTTCTACCTTCCCCTGCAGTAGGTTAAGGCAGGGTGGTGGGTGGGGTGGGGTGGGGGCGGAGGGCGGGGTCTTGGCACAACTATGTAGCTTTGTAAGTCTAAATCTCTCAGAAAGGCAGAATGATTTCTTCTGTTTATGTCTCTTCTAAATGTACTTTCTCGAACTTTGAGTTTCCTCATTCAACTATGTTTTCCTTCCTTCCTTCCTTCCTTCCTTCCTTCCTTCCTTCCTCCCTCCCTCCCTCCCTCCCTCTCTCTCTCTCTCTCTCTCTCTCTCTCTCTCTCTCTCTCTCTGTCTTCTGTCTTTCTTTTCGTTTTTTTTTTTTTTTTTTTTTTTTTTTTTTCTGAGACAGGTTTTCTCTGTATAGCCCTGGCTGTCCTGGAATTCACTTTTTAGACCAGGCTGGCCTCGAACTCAGAAATCTGCCTGCCTCTGCCTCCCACATTCTGGGATTAAAGGTATGCGCCAACACCACCCAGGCTATGTTGTATTTCTTAACCAAGGAAGGAAGCAACCAACATAGTTAGTTCTGTGACTCAAGGGAACAGATTACAGATAGGAAAAATAAACTACATTATTAGAAAAAGCACTTGTAGGGTCAAAACTGCTAGTTACAGATCAATTAAAAGCCTAAAGTTTCATTAGAACATTATAGATTATTGTTCAGATCTGCACACTTCATAGTCAAATGACCAAAAGCCCAGAGTAATTTAATTAGATTACAAACAACTTTAAATTGTGGATGGTCTTTGAAAAGAAATATGTAGGGAAGACCTAAGCCAAGCCACTAGAGTTACTGAAAGTTGTATAAATTATATGTATAGCAAACAATTTTAAATTATTATGATTAATATGGAAAACCTGGGAAAAATGACAGAACCAGTAAATAATGAAAGATTAAAAAGGCAAACTAAAAAGCATCTAGAGGGCCCTAAAAGTGCACATATTACAAACAAAAAGTGCAGCAGAATTCAAAATTTTGTTTGATGGTTTCATCAGTAGAATAGGTATGTTGAGCAAAAGACATTAGCCTCCTCAAAGGTAAGCTAAAATGAAAGTTTCATACTTCAGAATCAAAAAGAAAAATGAAGAATGAAGATAGAATAAACAGAATCTTCAAGGATCATGAGATAACCTTTAAGAGTATAAAATGTTTAGAATTTTAATAACCCTAAGAACAAAATGAAAAACAAAACAGAAGTATTTGAAGGGATATGATTAAGAAATTTACAAAATTAATATATTAAAGTGCAGACTCAATGTGCTGAAATCACCAAGGAATAACTATTCATCATATATATATATATATATATATATATATATATATATATATATATATATATATGCCTAGCATTAAATCTAGACAAAGCCAAATACAAATAGAATGTTATACTATGATCTACAGTAAAATCATCTTATTTTATAAAGAAAAAAGTACAAAAAATGTGAATGGGTCCTTATAAGAAGCCAACAATACAAGGAGAAAGTAAATTGGAATATTTATGTGCTGAAATAGAAAATCCAATGACCTTGAATTTTCTAACCAGCAAAATGAGTCTTACAAACTAAATAAAAGACTTTTTTTTTCCTAAGAAAAACCAGTGAAATTCATGACAAGTAGTGTTGTTAGACAAGAAAGGTGAAAGTTCTTTGGGAAGAGGGAAAACAATGTAAGTCAGAAACTCAGAATTATGCCAAGAAGACAAAAAGAAATGAGTAAATGAATGCCTTACAATATTTAGTTATTTTAATAAGTCATTTTACTTAGTCTCTTTCACATAGCTGATTATTATTATTATATTGATATTTATTGTTATTATTGTTTGTGTGAACATGTGAACATGCACAGCTGTGTGTGTGTGTGTGTGTGCGTGTGTGTGTGTGTGTGTTTGAGTTCAAGCATGTGTGTGGAGGCCAGAGGAGAGGGTACTTTTTGTGAGTTGGTTCTTTCTACCTCTTGGAGCTAGCAGGCCTGTAAGCTTCCATATGATTGCCCTGTCACCATGGGTGTATAAGTGCTTGGATGACAGACGTCACTACCACATCTAGTGGTTTTGACAATGGGATTCTGGGATCAATCTCTAGTCATTAGCTGTAGGCAGCAATCTCTGCTGCTTGACTCATCTCACCAGCCCCATTTTTTTTTTTTTTTAAGTCTCAGTTGAACTAAAGACAGACTGGCTGTGAGAGCAAGTGGGTCTCTGATTTCCTTTTTTTTATACAATAGCCAACTTTATTAAAGCAGCAGACTATTTATACTCTGAGGGTTAAGAAGAATCACATGAGTAATGTATAACACCCCAAGGACAAGCCATGTGTAGAAGACAAGCTGCACTTGGAAAAAACATGTTTTTGCCTAGAGGCAGATGAACGAATACCAATAGTCAGTTGTAATGAATAATTTGAAGTAAACCCACTCCTTTACACAACACTTAGGAGGAACAAAAGCACAGTCTAAGAACAATTCCATGCTTTTGAAGAAATCGAAGTCACAAAACTCTTTTTTGAAGAACCGAGTTCACAAGACCCTTGTCCTTTCATTTGTTTGTTTATTTGTTTTTGAGTTTTCTCAAAAGCACTCACAATTCTCCTCACACAGCTCCATTATTAGACTGCATCCCAACACCAGCACATTTTAATTGCACCGCTATTTAGGGATCCCCCATTTTACAGAGGACACAGACATGTCACAGAGACTTAAAATCTTTGCTGAAAGTCATAGAGCTAATAAGTGGGAGAGCTCTTATTGGTAATAATTTGTGTGTTTCTGACAGATATAGTGTTAATCTCAGATGAGAATAAGAGTACTACCATAATTTTTGACTTAAATTTGAAACAGATTTTTTTAAAATATTGTCAGGGATAATGACTACTGACCAGGTCCATACTAGGAGTCTCTGATTCTTTTGGCTGCTCTTGGGAGCCATTTCCTCCTGTTGAATGGCTGTGTCCCACTTTGATATGAAAGTTTTTGCTTCTTTTTATTACACTTTATTTTGTTGTTTGGCTGTTACCTCTTAGAAGACTTTTTTGTTTGTTTTGTTTTGTTTTGTTTTGATTGTCCAAATGAGTGACAGAAGGGGAGCAATCTGGAGGGAGATACAGAGGGGAAGAAATGTGGGAAGGAACTGGGAAGGGTAAAGGGAGGGGAACCATAATCAGGATACATTGAATGAGAGAAACAAATCCATTTTCAATAAAAAGAATATTTAACATTCTTAAGTTTGATATTAAAATATCTATGCTGGTTAAAAGACTACAACTACCATTTTGGGTGATTATAGAATAAATATAGGTGAAACTAATAAATTATAATGCAATTATACAGAATGAAAAGGAAGAATTAGAAATACAGTGTATAGAACATCTATACTATATCTTTCATGGTATTGTATTACATTACATGAAGAAAGATTTAAATTATTTTAAAATAGTTATTAAAATTTTGGGCAATTACTAAAAGAACTTAAAATACTTGATATGGTAAAAATTAAGTATGCAATATAAGTCTTACATTTTAAGGTTTATTTATTTATTTATTTATTTATTTATTTATTTATTTATTTGGTTTTTTTGAGACAGGGTTTCTCTCTGTAGCCCTGGCTGTCTTGGATCTTGGAACTCACTCTGTAGACCAGGCTGGCCTAGAACTCAGAAATCCTCCTGCCATTGCCTCCTGAGTGCTGAGATTAAAGGCGTGCGCCACCACATCTGGCTACATTTTAAGAATTTAAACATTAAGCTAAATTTAAAATGTTAAACAAAAACCAAAGAAGGAAGAAGATAAATGGGAAAATGCAAAGAAAACATTTCTAAGTCATGCAATTATTAAATGGACTCCATTGACTTCTTTCAATACAGTCACATAATGAGACTTCAATGACTTGGGTTGCCAGAGTGAACAACAAAACAAAATTAATTTATAGTGTCTAGTAGCAACCTAAAACCTTTAAAATGTTGGAGAAAAAGGATAGATGAAATGTGCTATGGTGTAACCAAGCAAAATCAACCAGGTGTGGCTATATTTATGTTAAACAAAAACAGTCTCAAAATCAGAAAAATGGGGAAGGTATATGATAAAAAAATGTGTTAGTTCTCCAAGAAAGACTACAATATTTTATGCATATATACCTTAGAGTAAAGCATCACAATTGATGAAATAAAATTGATAATTGAAAGAAAAATACATGAATCTACTGTCAAGACATTTGCTAGTAAATTGATTGTGGAGAATAAATTAAGAAAAAAAGAATGTTGATCAGAAATGCACTGTCAATCAGTTTTATCAAACTGACTTTTACAGAACATTCTATTTAACATTCATTATAAAGTCATATATCCTTATGAAGTGTGAGGAGCGGGTGTGGCAGCAGTCCCAAGAAGGCGCCAGGGACTGCAGCTAAGTCTTTTTTTTTTTATTACATATTTTCCTCAATTACATTTCCAATGCTATCCCAAAAGTCCCCCATACCCTCCCCCCCACTTCCCTACCCACCCATTCCCATTTTTTGGCCCTGGCGTTCCCCTGTACTGGGGCATATACAGTTTGCAAGTCCAATGGGCCTCTCTTTCCAGTGATGGCCGACTAGGCCATCTTTTGATACATATGCAGCTAGAGTCAAGAGCTCCGGGGTACTGGTTAGTTCATAATGTTGTTCCACCTATAGGATTGCAGATCCCTTTAGCTCCTTGGGTACTTTCTCTATCTCCTCCATTGGGAGCCCTGTGATCCATCCAATAGGTGACTGTGAGCATCCACTTCTGTGTTTGCTAGGCCCCGGCATAGTCTCACAAGAGACAGCTACATCTGGGTCCTTTCGATAAAATCTTGCTAGTGTATGCAATGGTGTCAGCGTTTGGAAGCTGATTATGGGGTGCATCCCTGGATATGGCAGTCTCTAGATGGTCCATCCTTTCGTTATGATTTGCACCTGACTTCCTCATACACCCGAAAATAGCCACAACCATCGTGAGAGCTGCACAGTTGCACCAGGATACTGGCGAATCCATTTTGGTGGAGACATGCCCCTGCTGCCCTGATTAGCTGAAGCTGCGTGCCTGGTGAGGTAACATGGCCTGCTGTGAGTGGATGAGGGCTGAGAGTATATAAGAGTGAGAGGCCCGGGTCACAGGAAGAAAGATGAAGAGAAGAAAAAGTTGAAGCGAGAGAGATGAAGACTGAAGTTTGCTGAATAAACTGCTGTTAGAAGGACTGGTGGTCGTGTCATTCTTGCTAGTCGAGAGCAGATGCGACAATGAAGTTCAGTTAAACATTTGGTATGATAGATCATATTAAAGGGCATAGAATGCATGTGTTTAGATAATATTAAAATAATAGAGTGTTTACAAAATTGTTTCTCAGAGCCTGGAGATAAACTAGAAACCAATGATTGAAAGACAAAGCAAAATATCCCCCAGTATTAGTATAATATAAAACTTTAAGATATAGAGTCCTTAAGCAAAAGTATTTTAAACTGGATGGTAAAATCTACAGATTTAGAAGTTGTGCTTAGAGAAAACATATGACATTAAATTCTTATATTAGGAAAATACTCTAAGAGTAGTAAGTTATATTTCTTCCTTTGGAAACTGGGGTAAGTAGAATAATTGAAGCCAAAATCAAGCTGGCAAAAAAAATAATAAATTAGTGAAAACTTTAATAACAATCAATGACCCTGAAAACAGGAAAATCAGTCAGCAAAACAAAGGGTTTTGGCTTTAAAAGCATGCTCTTTAAAAACTAAGTTAATATCTAACTAAATGAGACAAAAGCACATAATTTCCTAAGCTCACAATGAAAATGGTGTCATTACTCGAGCCCCGGGCTACCTTGCCAGCAGAGTCTCGCCCAACACCCGCAAGGGCCCACACAGGATTCCCCACGGGATCCTAAGACCTCTGGTGAGTGGAACACAGCGCCTGCCCCAATCTATTCGCGCAGAACCTGAGACTGCGGTACATAGGGAAGCAGGCTACCCGGGCCTGATCTGGGGCACAAGCCCCTTCTGCTCCACTCGAGCCCCGGGCTACCTTAGCAGCAGAGTCTTGCCCAACACCCGCAAGGGCCCACACAGGACTCCCCACGGGATCCTAAGACCTCTGGTTAGTGGAACACAGCGCCTGCCCCAATCTATTCGCACAGAACCTGAGACTGCGGTACATAGGGAAGCAGGCTACCCGGGCCTGACCTGGGTCACAAGCCCCTTCCGCTCCACTCGAGCCCAGGGCTACCTTGCCAGCAGAGTCGCCTGACACCTGCAAGGGCCCACACAGGATTCCACACGGGATCCTAAGACCTCTAGTGAGTGGAACACAACTTCTGCCAGGAGTCTGGTTCGAACACCAGATATCTGGGTACCTTCCCTGCAAGAAGAGAACTTGCCTGCAGAGAATACTCTGCCCACTAAAACTAAGGAGAGTGCTACCCTCCAGGTCGGCTTATAGAGGCTAACAGAGTCACCTGAAGAACAAGCTCTTAACAGTGACAACTAAAACAGCTAGCTTCAGAGATTACCAGATGGCGAAAGGCAAACGTAAGAATCCTACTAACAGAAATCAAGACCACTCACCATCATCAGAACGCAGCACTCCCACCCCACCTAGTCCTGGGCACTCCAACACAACCGAAAATCTAGACACAGATTTAAAAACATTTCTCATGATGATGATAGAGGACATCAAGAAGGACTTTCATAAGTCACTTAAAGAATTACAGGAGAGCACTGCTAAAGAGTTACAGGCCCTTAAAGAAAAGCAGGAAAACACAGCCAAACATGTAGAAATCCTTAAAGAAAAACAGGCAAACACATCCAAACAGGTAATGGAAATGAACAAAACCATACTAGAACTAAAAAGGGAAGTAGACACAATAAAGAAAACCCAAAGCGAGGCAACGCTGGAGATAGAAACCCTAGGAAAGAGATCTGGAACCATAGATGCGAGCATCAGCAACAGAAAACAAGAAATGGAAGAGAGAATCTCAGGTGCAGAAGATTCCATAGAGAACATCGACACAACAGTCAAAGAAAATACAAAATGCAAAAGGATCCTAACTCAAAACATCCAGGAAATCCAGGACACAATGAGAAGACCAAACCTATGGATAATAGGAATTGATGAGAATGAAGATTTTCAACTTAAAGGGCCAGCTAATATCTTCAACAAAATAATAGAAGAAAACTTCCCAAACATAAAGAAAGGGATGCCCATGATCATACAAGAAGCCTACAGAACTCCAAATAGACTGGACCAGAAAAGAAATTCCTCCCGACATATAATAATCAGAACAACAAATGCACTAAATAAAGATAGAATATTAAAAGCAGTAAGGGAGAAAGGTCAAGTAACATATAAAGGAAGGCCTATCAGAATTACACCAGACTTTTCACCAGAGACTATGAAAGCCAGAAGAGCCTGGACAGATGTTATACAGACACTAAGAGAACACAAATGCCAGCCCAGGCTACTATACCCGGCCAAACTCTCAATTACCATAGATGGAGAAACCAAAGTATTCCACGACAAAACCAAATTCACACAATATCTTTCCACGAATCCAGCCCTTCAAAGGATAATAACAGAAAAGAAGCAATACAAGGACGGAAATCACACCCTAGAACAAGCAAGAAAGTAATCACTCAAGAAACCAAAAAGAAGACAGCCACAAGAACAGAATGCCAACTCTAACAACAAAAATAAAAGGAAGCAACAATTACTTTTCCTTAATATCTCTTAATATCAATGGACTCAATTCCCCAATAAAAAGACATAGACTAACAGACTGGCTACACAAACAGGACCCAACATTCTGCTGCTTACAGGAAACCCATCTCAGGGAAAAAGACAGACACTACCTCAGAGTGAAAGGCTGGAAAACAATTTTCCAAGCAAATGGACTGAAGAAACAAGCTGGAGTAGCCATTTTAATATCGGATAAAATCGACTTCCAACCCAAAGTTATCAAAAAAGACAAGGAGGGACACTTCATACTCATCAAAGGTAAAATCCTCCAAGAGGAACTCTCAATTCTGAATATCTACGCACCAAATGCAAGGGCAGCCACATTCATTAAAGACACTTTAGTAAAGCTCAAAGCACATGTTGCACCTCACCCAATAATAGTGGGAGACTTCAACACACCACTTTCTTCAATGGACAGATCGTGGAAACAGAAACTAAACAGGGACACAGTGAAACTAACAGAAGTTATGAAACAAATGGACCTGACAGATATCTACAGAACATTTTATCCTAAAACAAAAGGATATACCTTCTTCTCAGCACCTCACGGGACCTTCTCCAAAATTGACCATATAATTGGTCACAAAACAGGCCTCAACAGATACAAAAATATTGAAATTGTCCCATGTATCCTATCAGACCACCATGGCCTAAGACTGATCTTCAATAACAACATAAATAATGGAAAGCCAACATCCACGTGGAAACTGAATAACACTCTTCTCAATGATACCTTGGTCAAGGAAGGAATAAAGAAAGAAATTAAAGACTTTTTAGAGTTTAATGAAAATGAAGCCACAATGTACCCAAACCTATGGGACACAATGAAAGCATTTCTAAGAGGGAAACTCATAGCTCTGAGTGCCTCCAAGAAGAAACGGGAGAGAGCACATACTAGCACCTTGACAACACATCTAAAAGCCCTAGAAGAAAAGGAAGCAAATTCACCCAAGAGGAGTAGACGGCAGGAAATAATCAAACTCAGGGGTGAAATCAACCAAGTGGAAACAAGAAGAACTATTCAAAGAATTAACCAAACGAGGAGTTGGTTCTTTGAGAAAATCAACAAGATAGATAAACCCTTAGCTAGACTCACTAAAGGGCACAGGGACAAAATCCTAATTAACAAAATCAGAAATGAAAAGGGAGACATAACAACAGATCCTGAAGAAATCCAAAACACTATCAGATCCTTCTACAAAAGGCTATACTCAACAAAACTGGAAAACCTGGATGAAATGGACAAATTTCTGGACAGATACCAGGTACCAAAGTTGAATCAGGATCAAGTTGACCATCTAAACAGTCCCATATCACCTAAAGAAATAGAAGCAGTTATTAATAGTCTCCCAACCAAAAAAAGCCCAGAACCAGACGGGTTTAGTGCAGAGTTCTATCAGACCTTCAAAGAAGATCTAATTCCAATTCTGCACAAACTATTTCACAAAATAGAAGTAGAAGGTACTCTACCCAACTCATTTTATGAAGCCACTATCACTCTGATACCTAAACCACAGAAAGACCCAACAAAGATAGAGAACTTCAGACCAATTTCTCTTATGAATATCGATGCAAAAATCCTCAATAAAATTCTCGCTAACCGAATCCAAGAACACATTAAAGCAATCATCCATCCTGACCAAGTAGGTTTTATTCCAGGGATGCAGGGATGGTTTAATATATGAATATCCATCAATGTAATCCATTATATAAACAAACTCAAAGACAAAAACCACATGATCATCTCGTTAGATGCAGAAAAAGCATTTGACAAGATCCAACACCCATTCATGATAAAAGTTTTGGAAAGATCAGGAATTCAAGGCCCATACCTAAACATGATAAAAGCAATATACAGCAAACCAGTAGCCAACATCAAAGTAAATGGAGAGAAGCTGGAAGCAATCCCACTAAAATCAGGGACTAGACAAGGCTGCCTACTTTCTCCCTACCTTTTCAACATAGTACTTGAAGTATTAGCCAGAGCAATTCGACAACAAAAGGAGATCAAGGGGATACAAATTGGAAAAGAGGAATTCAAAATATCACTTTTTGCAGATGATATGATAGTATATATAAGTGACCCTAAAAATTCTACCAGAGAACTCCTAAACCTGATAAACAGCTTCGGTGAAGTGGCTGGATATAAAATAAACTCAAACAAGTCAATGGCCTTTCTCTATACAAAGAATAAACAGGCTGAGAAAGAAATTAGGGAAACAACACCCTTCTCAATAGTCACAAATAATATAAAATATCTTGGCGTGACTCTAACTAAGGAAGTGAAAGATCTGTATGATAAAAACTTCAAATTTCTGAAGAAAGAAATTAAAGAAGATCTCAGAAGATGGAAAGATCTCCCATGCTCATGGATTGGCAGGATCAACATTGTAAAAATGGCTATCTTGCCAAAAGCAATCTACAGATTCAATGCAATCCCCATCAAAATTCCAACTCAATTCTTCAACGAATTGGAAGGAGCAATTTGCAAATTCGTCTGGAATAACAAAAAACCTAGGATAGCAAAAAGTCTTCTCAAGGATAAAAGAACTTCTGGTGGAATCACCATGCCAGACCTAAAACTTTACTACAGAGCAATTGTGATAAAAACTGCATGGTACTGGTATAGAGACAGACAAGTAGACCAATGGAATAGAATTGAAGACCCAGAAATGAAGCCGCACACCTATGGTCACTTGATCTTCGACAAGGGAGCTAAAACCATCCAGTGGAAGAAAGACAGCATTTTCAACAATTGGTGCTGGCACAACTGGTTGTTATCGTGTAGAAGAATGCGAATCGATCCATACTTATCTCCTTGTACTAAGGTCAAATCTAAGTGGATCACGGAACTTCACATAAAACCAGAGACACTGAAACTTATAGAGGAGAAAGTGGGGAAAAGCCTTGAAGATATGGGCACAGGGGAAAAATTCCTGAACAGAACAGCAATGGCTTGTGCTATAAGATCGAGAATTGACAAATGGGACCTAATGAAACTCCAAAGTTTCTGCAAGGCAAAAGACACCGTCAATAAGACAAAAAGACCACCAACAGATTGGGAAAGGATCTTTACCTATCCTAAATCAGATAGGGGACTAATATCCAACATATATAAAGAACTCAAGAAGGTGGACTTCAGAAAATCGAATAACCCCATTAAAAAATGGGGCTCAGAACTGAACAAAGAATTCTCACCTGAGGAATACCGAATGGCAAAGAAGCACCTGAAAAAATGTTCAACATCCTTAATCATCAGGGAAATGCAAATCAAAACAACCCTGAGATTCCACCTCACACCAGTCAGAATGGCTAAGATCAAAAATTCAGGTGACAGCAGATGCTGGCGTGGATGTGGAGAAAGAGGAACACTCCTCCATTGTTGGTGGGATTGCAGGCTTGTACAACCACTCTGGAAATCAGTCTGGGGGTTCCTCAGAAAATTGGACATAGTACTACCGGAGGATCCAGCAATACCTCTCCTGGGCATATATCCAGAAGATGCCCCAACTGGTAAGAAGGACACATGCTCCACTATGTTCATAGCAGCCTTATTTATAATAGCCAGAAGCTGGAAAGAACCCAGATGCCCCTCTACAGAGGAATGGATACAGAAAATGTGGTACATCTACACAATGGAGTACTACTCAGCTATTAAAAAGAATGAATTTATGAAATTCCTAGGCAAATGGATGGACCTGGAGGGCATCATCCTGAGTGAGGTAACACATTCACAAAGGAACTCACACAATATGTACTCACTGATAAGTGGATATTAGCCCCAAACCTAGGATACCCAAGATATAAGATACAATTTGCTAAACACATGAAACTCAAGAAGAATGAAGACTGAAGTGTGGTCACTATGCCCCTCCTTAGAATTTGGGAACAAAACACCCATGGAAGGAGTTACAAAGACAAAGTTTGGAGCTGAGATGAAAGGATGGACCATGTAGAGACTGCCATATCCAGGGATCCACCCCATAATCAGCATCCAAACGCTGACACCATTGCATATACTAGCAAGATTTTATCGAAAGGACCCAGATGTAGCTGTCTCTTATGAGACTATGCCGGGGCCTAGCAAACACAGAAGTGGATGCTCACAGTCACCTATTGGATGGATCACAGGGCTCCGAATGGAGGTGCTAGAGAAAGTACCCAAGGAGCTAACGGGATCTGCAATCCTATAGGTGGAACAACATTATGAACTAACCAGTACCCCGGAGCTCTTGACTCTACCTGCATATGTATCAAAAGATGGTCTAGTCGGCCATCACTGGAAAGAGAGGCCCATTGGACATGCAAGCTTTATATGTCCCTGTACAGGGGAACGCCAGGGCCAAAAAGGGGGAGTGGGTGGGTCGGGGAGTGGGGGTGGGTGGGTATGGGGGTCTTTTGGTAAGCATTGGAAATGTAAATGAGCTAAATACCTAATAAAAATGGAAAAAAAAGAAAAAAAAAGAAAGAAAATGGTGTCATTACAGTACATTCTAAGTGTATTAAAGGCTAATAACAAAATGTGTGTAACAATTCTATGCTTGCTATATGGATATCTAGATTAAATGGGCTCTAAGGAACAAACTTCCCAGTATCACACAAGTTTTAATGTATATTATAAATCATCAAAGGTACAGTAAAGAAATTAAATCAGTGTTTCATAATATTTTTACGGAAAGGAAAACACTAGGTCCAGAAAATATCAATATGTTATCTAGCAAACATTTTAAAAAGAAATTATATCAATTATTTATACTCTTTTGTAGGAAATGAATGTATGAGTAATATTTTCTAACTTATTTTATTAGTCTAGCAATGCTCTAATACCGAAGTTGGAGAAAGATATTAGAAGAAAAAAACTGCACAAAATTTCTCTCATAAATATAAACACAAAATTTTCATAATACTTGTGCAAAGCCACATTACCATTTAATGTTGTGAGTTATGCATCATGTTTATCTTGATTTCATTCTTGGAGACTTGTTCAATATTTAGAATCTATAACATTAATAACCTAATGGGAAAATGACCTATATAATCATGTCAATTGATTAGGAAAAATGGATTTGAAAATAATATTTTGCCATTTGTATTAAAACTCCAATAAAAGCAAGAAAAGACTTCTTGAACTTGATAGCAAATGTATTAAAACTCACTTTAATATCACTCTTATTAGTGAGATACAATATGATTTACTCTACAATGAAACAAGAAAGCTTCTATTATTACTCCCATTCAACATTGGACTGGAAGTCTTTATTTTCCAAGACATTGTCCAACTTATTAGATTATTGGATTAACAAGACTTAGCTTGGGGCTTTGTTTTGTGCAAAAATAGCCCCCTTGATTAAGACTTTTTTTCCATTCTTCAATAAAATTAATTGTATTTTGAGAGTTTTGTACATCAATATTGAAGTTATATAATTCCTACTTTTCTATCCTCTTGCAATTCCTATCATGACCTCCTAATTCCCTTTCAAATGTATAACCTCTTCTTTAATTACTGATATGCACTAGTGCAAAAAAACAAGAAAAAGATAAGTGAAGAGTGCGAAGAATGATATTAGCCTGTTTTTATTTGAAAATGTTTTAATTGTCCTTGTAGGGACATTCAAGCAAATACATAAACAAAGAACATAAGGCTGGCAAAAGCCACTAGAAACATTGAGGTGTATTATGGATGAACTGGAAAGGAGAAAGTCCCATGACTCTTCTCCTATCTAGACAACAGTTCCATTGGCAGAAAAGGCTGGCTTAACTGAATTCTCGAATCTTCTAAAGAATGGAAACTTTTAGTGAAAGTCTCTGATGATTAAATTATGATTGATATTAATCACTTGTAATTCATAATCTTCTTCAACCAACTCTGTAGCAATAAGCTATGCCCTACTATCTAGGAACATCAATTCCTTGCTCTTTCTGAAAGGGACTGGAGTTGATAACATGCCCATCTCTAAGAGCATCTATAGTGTGGAGATTGTGGTATCCAATCCATTTATAAATTCTGGGCCTGGAATGTGATCCATGCAAACAGAATCTAGAAGATCTTATATTGAAAGAATGGGGGTGATTAAAACATAAAGAACAAAATATCAAACCCTACGCCAATCCACACAAAGAATACAGGAACCCCATGAAAGCACTCCCAAAGGCCAAAGTTGGCCAAATTTATGCAATAGATATGAATAGATATGTTGCTCAGAGTTAGTCTATAGGAACGGGTGGAATTGATAGAACAAACATATTTCAAAAGAGGAATTACTCAATTGGCTATGAGATTGAGCAGCCACAGTCTAGAGTTGAAGAACTAGAAGATTATTGGAGAGCTTCTAGTCTTCCGTTCATGTTAGAGGTCCAAATCAGCTAGCTTCTGACATGAGTGCTAGTGCTGCCATGGTGTAGATGTATTCATTAGCAAGGGACAACTGCAAACACAGCAAAAGCACAAGCTTTCCATTACATTTTTTATGTTTGAGATAATGATGGAAGACAATGCCTACTCTTGGGGACAGTCTTTCCCTCTCAGTTAGCTCTAGGAAATGACCTCATGGATCTACCCAGAGCCTACATGAGCTTATCACTGATCTGATCAAGGTGACAATTGAGACTATCACAATGGCCTATAACCCAAAGGGTAAGATAAATATCCACAATTCGAACCCCCTTATTTACGTGATAAATGTCTGAGCAAACTTGCCAGTGAAGTACCATAGCCAAATTTCTTAAGCAGAGGAATTTCAAATGATTTATCTAGCAAATTCTTGCCTTGAAAGAAATAGACTCTCCAGTCAGCTTCACTATGCAGCACAGGCTGGTCTGGAACTCACAGAGATCCCTCCAACTCTGCTTCCAGAGAGTACCACAATGCCCAGTTGCCCTGTTTTATAATATGACCTGTGTATAGTGATTATACACAGGAACCACATGAAAGCACTCCCAGGAAAAGGCTAAAAGAAGTCTAATTTTGTAGTAGAGAAACATGAGAACATCAGTCAATTAACCAAGATTAATACCAACATCTGAAAATCAAATTGATAATGTGGATTGTTGATATTATGTACATACACTTTTTGGAGTTTTCCCTTCAAATGCGAACTCCAATGTGGTTATGAGGAAGGTGTGGTATAAATCTTAACTCTGTTCTTCATAGTACACATGCCACAAAAACTCCTTCATGTACAATTAACCAAGTAGGCTCAAAAGAGTCTCAGCCAATTGGAACTGGTGAAAGTATGAAAACTAAACGCAATGTGTTATCTTAGAATTGAGTCTTGGAGTAGAAAAGGGTCAACACAAATATATAGGAAATAATTTACTAATAGTCAACAATGACATGCCAAGAGTGGGTCATGACTGTAATACATAGATTGCAATATGTACCATCTTAACAAAGCGAATGATGTATTGGTCATAGAAGCATTGCACATTACCTTTACATTTTTCTATTAATCATTACTATCATAAGAGCTTTAGATATAAAAGAAACTAGATATTTTTGCTCAGTCTGTGTTGAGTTAATAGCTAGTTGCTGCTTACTAAGCTAAGTTTTTAAATATTCCAGGACCCCCAACAAGAGTTGCAGAGGTGTTGACAAATTAAAACCAATTGTTAATATTTTTGGAAAGATGTGAAAAGCCATGAATTTACCGCATCTGTTGATACAATCCTCTCTGTGTCTATGCAAAGCAACTGGGGTCCAGCAAAACTGTGGATGTGGAAAATAACCAAGTTAGAACACTGATAACATTGGCCAGACACATTGTGCTTATAGTTTGGACTTTGACTCTAACACTTCCAGATAGAATGACTCAGCATGTGATGTTCAAGAGTGCCTCAATGTAATATAGCATTGATTCACCAGTTCTGGACATTGTTTTAAACTCTTTATTGTGGATTAATTTATTTAATGCATTCAGAGGTACCCACAGAGTTTAGAGAATCATTGCATTATTTTCCTTGTCTTACATGAGGTGAACTTTCTGAAGATCACAAACATCAGAGCCTGTACTCAAAGAGAAGTAGTCTGGTCCAATTGTCCAGGTCCTTGCATTAGTCAGCTTTCTGTGGCAGTAATGAATACCTGAGATAAGTAGTAAGAAGAAAATGGAAATGGTATAAATTAGTTTACCATTTTCAATCAACTTAGGCCATGATTGGCTGGCTCCATTGCTTTTGGGCCTGTGGCAGGATAGAACTGTACTGATGAAGTGGCCAGACAGAGCATAGAGGCTAACCTTCTGCAGACACAGAAGACATAGTTCCTTCAAGAGTACCCTACTTGTAAACTACTTCATCAAACAGGACTCATGTATTAGTGCCCTCTCAGCTGTAAATTCCTTAATGAAGTCACCCATTGAAGAGAATATCAAAATCGTGAGCAAATGATCTTTTTCAGTACTACACAGTGTAAGCTCCGTGATTCTACCACTCTTCATAGCATTAAACCTTGGACAGCTCGTTGGGGTGGGGCAGCGATTTTTCATATTCATATTTTGGGAGTTCTTAACTATAAAGGAGTATTTTTTAGGGGACATGTGTGCAGTATAATGCTGAGAGTTTTAGGGTACATAAAATAAAATGATTAACAGAAAGGGCTTGGTAAGATGATAGGAAACACTACCCTTGCCTTATTCTCTTCTTGAACACACAGAAGAACATTTTTTAAAACAGCCCCTCAGCTAACAGGCCAAAGATGATACCCTTCCCTGATAAGAACATGCATCAGGAACCAGAACTGACAGTCATCTACTTATAGGTTCTGAAATCACTATGAAAACTATATAGAAAATGTCTCTCATACCAACTAGCTTAACACTACATTTACCCTGTAAACCTAAGTGCCTCTTGAAAGTTCTTGACAGAATCATGCCATTATATGTGGTTTCAGCACTCCAGGACATAGAATGTTGAAGTAGACAGGAAGAGCTGTCTTGGTACAGGGGTCAAGGACATGGGAAGCCATTTTCTGAAAACATTAGAGCAATAATTATGACAAAAATATTTAATTTTTTATTAAGTATGACCACAAGACAAGCAGTTGTTGATACAAATAAAAATTTATGTTAATGATGCAAAATTAAGATAGAGTCCATATGTCTTCCTTTTAAAAACTGCTTGGAGGCAGAGGAACTAAGAGAGAGCTAAAAGAGAGTCAGAGGGGATACCCTATCCTCCCCCCTAGTGTAATGCATAGCTAGAATAAAGATCCAGGTCAGTTTGTGAAATGAGGCTTCTAGTCATTGTTCTAGAGCAAGGTGGGTATTCCATAGCATATTGGTAAATTACAAGTCACTCACACAAATTCAGTTATAAAGGTGCAAAGATGTAATTTTTATTTACATATTTTATTATTTGTAATACATACTTTATTGATTCTTTGAGAATTCCACAATGTATTTGATCATATTCACCTCATTTTTACCCCTACCTCCTCTCACCCCAACTTTAAATTCTCTTTTGTTTTAATTTAATAACCCACAGATTACAAAGTTTTTGTTTTTTAAAAAGATAACTCTTTTAGCCTGTTCTTATTGGAGTTCTTTAAGTTCTGGGAAATTATTTTTTAAGGATATAACTAATCTGCTTTTCTTATTTGGGGTTCATTGCCCTAGACATTGTTAGAAATTGCTTCAGTAACAACAATTTGAATTGGATATTCATGTGTTTGAATATTACATTATTTACACAAAATACCCATGGCTTAAAACGTATGTCTGCCAACAATTTTTTCTGAATTGTCATAGAAAATAAACAAAGGTACTTAAATCGTCTTTTTATGAAGTCTGGCATAGCCTTTCAGTGTTCAACAATACAATTTGCTTCTTTAAAAATGATTTATTTATCATTACACTGTGAAATGGGAACAGTTTCCATTGTCTCCCATTGCAGTATTATTGAATACTTATGTTTACTCACTGAAGAATTTTACTGAGAATAGAAATACAAAACACTAATGCAGGCTTTGTTAAAGCTGCCACTTCTCTGACACACGAGAAGTACTTGAGTTGAGAACAGCATTTCAATGGCACTGATAAACCTCAGAGGCTCTTCAAGCAAATAAAGACTTTTTATTTGTGATTCTCATCTGTATTCGCCTGGCAAATTGAATCGGAAAATCCTTAACAGTGTTCAGTTTTCAGATTCCCTACTCCCCACACTATTTTTGCTTTGCAGGTTTAGGATGAGTGACATCTGTGGATCATGTATACATTTTTTTATATCAAAGCCATATATTTACATATATTCAATGATAAGCATGTGTGCATTTAGTAAGGATTGTTTGTGTATCTATTTTTATATTACTTTGAAAAACTAAGTGTCCATGGATGGTATTGAAGGCAAAAAGAACCACGTTATTCTGTAGCCTTATTAAAACAATTAGCCATACACTCACCCACTAAAATTAAAAAACCTCTTTGAGAGAGATTGGACGCTTGAGTGAGGAACGCTTAGTAATTTTATGTTGTATAGAGTCTTACTGGAGTTTGAATTTTGCTTCACATATAAAAGTCTAACTCACTATGTCTCTACAGTTAAAAATACCATAGTAATAGCCCAGGCTTATCATTTTTTCCCTTCTATTCTCCATTATTGCTAGCAGCATGACAAGTCTCCTATCACCCTGGGTTACAACCTTGAGTCCATCTTTGATTATCTCTCTTTCTACCTTGTATCTAGGACCTTTCTGTGTCCTGCCATTTCTTTCTTTTATAATGTTTGAAAAGCTAGTTTCTTCTTTTTTGGTTCCTACCACCAAGACCTCAATCTACTTTCTTTTATTTCTGCTTCAACTATCGCAATCTTCCACATTCTTGCCTCTGTATCTTTCTTCTTCCATTGCAGCTACTGAGCTTCAGTAAAGCCCACATGTCTTGGAGTATATCTCAGCCTGGCAGGAGTGGAAAAGACTTTAACTTAAAAATGAACATACAGAGAAACAGAAACCTCTGTGTTAAGGGTACAAATGATCACTAATATTTCAGAAGAGTACGTTTACCGTACCTTAGTATAACAACGCATTTCAGACAGGTGCCGACAATTCTGTGCTCAGACAATCTTTGGAAAGTGCTGCATCCAGTGCATGGGCAAAGCTCTTAGAGAATCAGATTCACATCAGCTTCTTCAAGTTTCACCAACCCAGTGGGAACATTGATCTTCTTCAGCACTCTGAACATGCTGTTTCTGAAGCTTCTTTGACTCATGAAATCACTTTTTTTTCTTTTTCAGGATATGATGATGAACACATTTTGGGGAAAATTATTCTTTTTTAATCTTTTTTATTAGATATTTCTTAATTTACATTTCAAATGTTATCCCCTTTCCTAGTTTCCCCTCGAAAAATTCCCTATCCCTTCCCCCTTCCCCCTGCTTACCAACCCACCCACTCCCTCTTCCTGGCCTTGGCAGTCCCCTATACTGGGGCATAGAACCTTCACAGGACCAAGAGCCTCTCTTCCCATTGATGAGCAACTAGGCCATCCTCTGCTACATATGTAGCTAGAGCCATGAGTCCTACCATGTGTTTTCTTTGGTTGGTGGTTTAGTCCCTGGGAGCTCTGGGGATACTGGTTAGTTCATATTGTTGTTCCTCCTATGGGGCTGCAAACCCCTTCAGCTCCTTGGGTTCGTTCTCTACCTCCTTCATTTGGGACCCTGTGCTCTGTCCAATGGATGACTGTGAGCATCCACTTCTGTATTTGTCAGGAACTGGCAGAGCCTCTCAGGAGACAGCTAAATCAGTCACCTGCTAGCAAGCTCTTGTTGGCATCTAGAATAGTATCTGGTTTTGGTGGTTGTTAATGGGATGGATCCCCAGGTGGGGCAATCTCTGGATGATCAATCCTTCAGTCTCTCCTCCACACTTTGTCTCTGTAACTCCTTCCATGGGTATTTTGTTCCCCCTTCTAAGAAGGACCTTCCTTCTGGAGTTTCATGTGTTTTGCAAATTGTATCTTGGGTATTCTGAGCCTCTGGGCTAATATCCACTTATCTGTAAGTGCATACAATGTGTATTCTTTTGTGATTGTGTTACCTCACTCAGGATGATATCCTCCAGATCCATCCATTTGTCTAAGAATTTCATAAATTCATTGTTTTTAATAGCTGCATAGTACTCCAATGTGTAAATGTATCTCATTCTCTTTGTATCCAGTCCTGTTGATGGGTATCTGAGTTCTTTCCAGCTTCTGGCTATTATAAATAAGGCTGCTATGAACATAGTGGAGCATGCATGCTTATTACATGTTGGAGCATCTTCTGGTATATGCCCAAAATTATTTTATGCTGCCATCCCTCCTCATTTCTGTTTCAGAGATTTGCCTTGGAAAAGAAAGCAGTATTAGTTGCTTAACATTAAAGATAAAGTTTCCAGCTAATCACAACCGCCATACAAAAGGCTCACCTATGAGGAACAACTAAATCACGTGATCTTTCCAGTAGCAATTAATATGGAAATATCTTCACTGCTCTCTTCACTGAATCCTCCCTCAATTATGCTAAATCAAGATATTCTCCATCTTCAAGGTTCACCATGAAACTTCCTGCCATCTATTCTGCGGGAGGAAAATAAACATTAAGACTTTGGATTCCAAAAGCTTCCGGCCGGGTGATATCATCTTGTAGATGCATGCTAGTCAGGGATGAGTGCTACTATGCTCTCAGCAGTAATTATTTGCAATGTCAGCTTAAAAGAATTTGCCATTGATCAATCATCACACTGTAAACTCCTTATAGAGCTTACTGTTTTGGAAGTGTAGCTCTTGGCCACATTATTTGACAAAAGTGTCTATATAAGCAGTCATCCTGAAGTGCTGATTCTGATATTTGATTTGGGATTAAACAGTCAGTTGCCAGCCATCTGCTTCCCTATGCATGCGTCCTTGAGAGGTTAGAATTCTACAGATATTGCCCCATAATTTTAAGCGGTATTTGAAAGATCAGAATTAGCTTAGACATATGCCACTGAAATTGCTGTCCTAATCCTAAAGGACCATTCAGGTTTTGACACCAGAGCCCAAATAACAGGGGGGGGGTGGGGAGTTCTTTTTTTCCTCACATTGTTTCTGATTCTGAATCTTGCTGTGATCGGCACAATGCTGTGAGACCCAAGAGTACTTGGCTGACAAAGTTTTACAATAGTTCATGCTCCTGCCTATATGAAAGTGTACACTGACTGCTCAAGCCGTGTCTCCCGATGTCTCATGGAGATCACACTCCCCTGGCTTGTGCCTGATGACTTTGCAGAAACGCCCGTGGTTTCTGCCATCTCAGCAACTTCTGTCACAGGGACCTGTAAGCACCCCTCCAGAAACGTGCAGGGATAGTAAGCCCTGATCTTGGCTATGCATTTGAAATGGCAAATGGACATGGCTCAATTCCAGGTAACTCAATCAAATAAAAAAAACCTTACCTAACTAGCAGAAGGGGTATTCCAAGGCAAAATGGTTTTGTGTGGTTTCTCGGTATAGAAATACTCATCTTTTCCTTTTGATATAAATCTAAATATGTAATGATGTAAATGCTTTGGGGAATTCCCAAGTGTGTAGTCCATTAATATTGCTTGGAATTGGGGCATGAGTTCTGTTCGTTATTCTGCACATGTGAAATGTAAACTGGCCAAAAGGGTGAAGGTAAACAAGGAGACAGTTTGAGCCATAAATCTACTGTTTTATGAATCTTTGAAAAAGTGTCTCTGTAACATATAACTCTTTCCTGGGACAGAAAGAGCTAAGGAAATGGGACTGAAGAAAACAGAGTAACTATAATGGATAATGGATGAACAGATGGACCGAGAGCAATCAGGCCCATGGACCTTGCACACCAAATGCAAGGCTGGCAGCAAGTTGGCCATTGGGACAGGGAAGTGACCAATGTATGATCCTAGATCATTGCCAACAACCACAAATAAACCAGAAACCACAGTGAAGTGAATGCAGTTGTTAGAAACCCAGAGCATGCCACAGGCACCCTAAGAAAATGCTGGGTTCCCTCTTGAAAAACTTCAGTATTTACCTGGCTTTTAGATAAAAGTGAGAGGAATATCACAGTAAGATAAAAATCATTTGTAATTTTATTGACCTCAGTCATAAGGTAGAAAAATATGTAAAATAAAAATATATATGGAAAGGTGTGTAAATCAAAAAATTACTTAAAAGCATTGTTAGAACATGCAGTTATTCTCATCAAGTGTATGAGATAAAGTGAAAATGGATTTAATCTTAGGGAGAATTTTGTTCCTCCAGAAGTTTAGACTCCCTGTTTCCTAACAGAAGTCCCTTTGAATGCAGTTTCTAAAGAATTATCACTTGCTAAAAATATTTTTAAATGTGTTTTTTTAGCCAAAATAATTCTTCACCTTTAATTGTGAAATACACTCCTCCTTCAAAATTAAGCTCTTTTGCTCCATTTTATGTTTAGCCACCTTATATTATGTGGCATACTTATGTATTAATAAAATTTCACCAACTGTCTCTAGAACATGCCTTTAATCCCAGCACTTTAGTGGCAGAACAAGGCAGATCTCTGGGAGTTCAAGAACAGCCTTACAACAGGCTTAGTGGCTTACATCAGCTCTCTTTGGAATATTTTGCTGTGCTGGTCTTTGTGCTTAATAAGATTTAAAATTGTGTAGCACAAAACAATTATTCTTAATATAAATGTAAGCAGTGAATTAATCAGCCGAGTGTATTTATTTACTTTATGTCCGTCCCCAATAATCACAGATAAATTAATATTTATTTAAAACTGCACCTCAATAGCTGAGCAGTTAAATGATCTACCTTAGCCTTCTATGATAATCTGGCAACATCCAGCTCCATCTCATGACACTTGCATATTATTATTGAATTGTCTTTTGGGGCTTCAGATGTATTTCCCTGAAATCTCTCTGGACCCCTTCTTCACGGCTCCAAATCCTCCCTCTCCCTCACTAATCTGAATCTCTCCCTCCCTCCCTCCCTCCCTCCCTCCCTCCCTCCCTCCCTCCCTCCCTCCCTCCCTTCCTCCCTCCCTCCCTCCCTCCCTCCCTCCCTTCCTCCCCCCTCCCTCTGTTCTCTTGTTGGTAGACATCCTGCCCTATTCTCCATTCTGTGATCCCCATTTTTTTTGTTAGTCTATAGCTCTCTGGGAAAACTATCTACCCAAGTAGTATAGCTTCACTCTTACTAATAGCCCCCCGACACACACACACACACACACACACACACACACACACACACACAGTCACCTGTGCTTATGTGCGCATACACACACACACACTCACATGCACACATGTGTGCACACACCCACCCACACACATGCATGCACATCTTACCTATTTTTCCTCTGTCCCTCTCCCTCTGTCTTGCTTCCTTCCCCTTCCCAGTTGTACCCTCCTTGCTGGCTCTTTGATTTCCACTTTGTCAATCATGGCACCAGTGTCCTACAATTTTTTTCAGATTTCCCACCCATAGTTACTTTTCTATCCAGGTCTTTTCAGGCATTCCACATTGTCTAGTTCAAGTCTAAATATTTGGAAAGAGAACATGCAATATTTGTTTCCTTTTCTTCTCTTTGTCTTGTGCAACTCTGATGGTATAGATTTTTTTATTATCTTACTATATTTTATTTTGTTATACTTTATTATTATCCCTTAGAGAATGATAATTTTAAAAGTTTGTTTGTTTTTTTAATGAGAGACAGAAAGGTGGTAGGTCCAGATGGGAGTCGGCACAAATAATGAGGGAGGAATTGGGAGAAATATTGGGAGGGAAAACTATATTATGTGAGGGAAAAAAATCTATTTTCTTTTTTCTTTTTTGTTTTAAATCTATTTTCAATAAAAGGAAAAATTTTGTCTTAATGGTTCTGGGTTATCTCATCCATTTACCACCCATTACCATGAATAATCCATCCATTTACCTTTAAATTTGGGGGGTTAATTTGTTTCCAGCTGAACTTCCATTGTGCATTCACACCGCATTTCCTGTGCTAACAGGGCAAACAGTTTATCAGCTTCTGCCAACAACACAGCTAATTCTTCCTAGCTTCAATTTTTATGTATTTTTTCTGTTTTGTTTAAATTCCATGATATTTATTGATATATTCTTAAGCTAATTTATCTTTTGTGTATCCCTATGTAATTCTTCATTTCAAGGAGACTGCTTTCACTTCTAAAATTCCCATTTCTTTCCCTTTTAAAGGAACTTCTATCCTTCATTGGTATTCTCTATTGACTGAGCTGTCCTCATACTTAATTTGCTTACCCAGACATGTACCTCTTAGCTCTTTTGACATATTTGCAATTACTCAAGTCTTTGTGTGTGTGTGTGTGGGGGGGGTACTTTTATTTAGTGTGTTTTTCAAAATTGTCTTTAATCTAGTCGTTACCCTCTTCCCAGTCTGACTGTTCCTCCCCCCAGTCCTCTTCCTCCATTTCCAAGAGGATGTTTCCTGCCAATCCCCCCACTCTAGGGCTCCCCACTCACTCGGGTCTCAAGTCTCTCCATGTTTAGGTGCATCTTCTCTCACTGAGGCCAGACCAGGCAGTCCTCTGCTGTGTATGTGTCAGGGGCCTAGTACCAGCTAGTGTATGCTATCTGATTGGTGGCTCAGTGTCTGAGAGATCTCAGGGTCCAGGTTAGTTGAGACTGCTGATCTTCTTACGGGGTTGCCCTCCTCCATAACTTCTTGCAGCCTCTCCCTAATTCAAGCTCAGAGGCCCCGTCTTCTCTCCATTGGTTGGGTGTGAGTGTCTGAATCTGTCTCAGTCAGCTGTTTGTTGGGCCTCTCGTAGGGCAGCCATGCTAGGCTCCAGTCTGTAAGTACACCATGGCATCAGTAATAGTGTCAGGCCTTGACACCTCCCCATGAGATAGATACCATTTTGGGCCTGTCAATGGACTTTGTTTGCCTCAGTTTCTTCTCCATTTTGGTCCCTGCAGTTCTTTTAGACAGAAACAATTCAGTGTCAGAGTTTTTGACCGTGGGATGGTGTATTAGTCAGGGTTCTCTAGAGTCACAGAACTTACAGATAGTCTCTAGATAGTAAAGGAATTTATTGATGACTTACAGTCGGCAGCCCAATTCCCAACAATGGTTCAGTCGCAGCTGTGAATGGAAGTCCAAGGATCTAGCAGTTACTCAGTCTCACGCAGCAAGCAGGTGAAGGAGCAAGAGCAAGAGCTAGACTCCCTTCTTCCAATGTCCTTATATTGTCTCCAGCAGAAGGTGTAGCCCAGATTAAAGGTGTGTCCCACCACACCTTTAATCCCAGATGAAAGGCGTAGCCCAGATTAAAGGTGTGTTCCTTAAACTCGGAGATTCAATCTTCTGGAATCCATAGCCACTATGGCTTAAGATCTTCAAACCAAGATCCAGATAAGGATCTCCAAGCCTCCAGATAAGGGTCACTGGTGAGCCTTCCAATTCCGGATTGTAGTTCATTCCAAATATTGTCAAGTTGACAACCAGGAATAGCCACTACAGATGGTAACCCCATTCCTCCACTTAATGCTCTTTCTACTGGAGATGGACTCTACAAGTTCCCTCTCCCCATTGTAGGGCATTTTATCTGAAGTCCCTCCCTTTGAGTCTTGAGAGTCTCTCATCTCGTAGGACTCTGATACATTCTAGAGGGTCTGCCCTCTCAAGTCTATCTGTTAAAGAAAACTTTAAGGTTATCTTGCAGTTTCTTTTGTCTACTTGTTTGTTCAGTATGGTCTGCACTTCTGGACTCCTGGCTTCTTGGCTATAATCATTTCTATGAGTCTACCACACATGTCTGAGGAAAGTCAGTACTTTTTTCTCCCTCGCTTAGTGGAGTTTAATTTCATGCTTTTCCCCATTTATGCAGGGCTGCACACTACACTTGAAGCCTATACAAGCTAGATGAGTGTTATGTCATTGAGTGATTTCCTAAGTCTATATAGAATTATCCTATATATTTTCATTCTGTTTACCTTGTTTTTTATTTTCATTGTTTGATACTAGAAAATTCACCACTCAACCCAAGACTACTCATTCTTGTGTTTTCTTTAAGAAACTTCAGTTTTATACTGAGTGAAAGGATGAAGAAGATGAGGCTTTTCACGAGATTTATAATCATCCACTCATTTCAGTGCCATTTGCAGATAAATTAAATCTTTGCATTGCCTTTGAGTTGTACATATCAATTAACACTAATGTGAGTCTATTTCTGCTTTCTATTCAATTACATAGGTGGATGTTTCCATCATTTCAATATTATATTATTTTTTTTTATCCCCAGTAGTTTTTAAGAAGCCTTTAGTTCATATATACATTTTGGGGAGTCACTATAAGTGAAAAGTTACTATCCTAAGACAGAAATGCTTTCCTGGTTGTGGATCACTTATCACTCCTTTTTGGCAACTTCAGGTTGATGTTTTTCTTTGATTTGTATTGAGTGCAGATCATAAGTTCATATTCAGTGCTTCCTACATAGATCCTTTGGTTTCTGCAGGCAGGCTTCTCCTCCCCATAGACAAAGATAATACTACTTGCCCTGCTTTTCAGACAGATATAGCTCTCCAGGTCTGCTTCCTTACCTGTCAGGACTGTAGCTTCTTGATTTTTCTGCATTTGCATTGCAAAACTGCACTCTATACCTCTGCCTAGACCTGAGGCTATTCAAATGGAGTTCTTATCTCTGTGAGTGCTCTTTCTGACTCTGGTATTTGGAAATGTATTTCCCATATATTAATCCACTTCCATTTTGTCAAATATTTTTAGTAATCTTAAGTGTGACAAATTAGAGGTTGTGTTCTATGCTCAGTCAACAATTTGGACTGGGAAGTTCTGAATACATTGTGTCGTTCTCTTAACATAGACATTCGAGGTCATAAAAGTATATAGTTTATGCAAACCTATCAACAAATGGAATGGATCTTCACAAATATTCAGTTGATTGGTGTAGACTGTCACAATTGTGTGAGTCCATTTAGAATGAAGGTGTCTTTAGTATTTCCTCACTTCCTCCACCTGCACTATCCTAGGTCACACTATAATATTGGCAATGTTTGGTTGTCACTGGAAACTGTTTTATATATGGCTATTTACTTTGCTGGCCACAGTCTCAGACTTCTGTTTTGGGGATGTTTATAGCTTTGAACTCTTTCCCCACCTTTTGTGCATCCCTCCTATAGGTGGCTGCACAAGAAGACCATTTGTTGTAAGATTTTCCTCCTTATTCCATCATTTTTCATAGCCTTGTGCCACTTGGCACGTAACACAGAAACTAGTGAGTGACCCAATGTTTTAACTGTCAGTCACCATGAACTGCTTTACGAAACAGGCTTAACAGCTCATAAACTGGAAGCAATCCTGTTTACTGCCATCTCTGGATTCATAGTTTGCTGCCTGTTAGTGTTCTAGCAACACTTAGGGGCCAAGCACCTAAAATACTTCATGTATTTCTTAAGGTCTCGTCTTGTGTGCATCCTTGTACTTTTTCATCTAGTATAATAGGATTAGACCTTGGGGTGATGATGTCAAAACTACTGACAGCTTTCTACCACATGCCGTGTGCGTATATGTCTACCACATCTAGAAATTTTTGAAGGAAGAGAAAAAGTCCCAGAGAAACAATATTTGAAGATGAATAAATAGATTCTCTACTCTTCTTTTCTTTTTTTTCAAGAGTCTGTCACTGTGGGTTAATTGACACCTTCTCTTTGTCTTATTGGCCTGTCAGCACTTTTCCCCCCATCGTCTTGAATTGCTTTACTCTCTGCTGCAGGTGGATGTCTATACTGAAAATAAACTTGAATCTATTAAAGTGGCTAACACACAGTGATGTTCCTGTTTTGTAAATTGAGTTCAGACATAAGCTATCTATCTGCTTGGCAGCAGGAGAGGTTACTTTTGGTCTAGGTTTTACTATTTGAGATGTTAGAGTTGCTTTCTGAGGTGGATAGGGTCAGGGTACTATCAGATTCACATATTACTGTCTTTACGGAATTTATATGAATGACCTCCTTTAGAGATTGAAGAATCTAACACAAGTATGCAGAAGGGTTATCTCCCTCAGAGCACATTGTTTTCACCCCCTTTTATTGTAAGAGACGTTATTGTCTTTTGGCATATACTGATTTTTTTTCCAAAAAAGGCTTGAAAACAGCTAGTGTATTATGAGAGAAGATGGATAACCACAAAGATGCACAAAGCATTTACATTCCAGATTTGCAAGATGGAGAATGTCAAGTTTTCTTCATGATGTATAAAATCATTAGGCTACCAAACACTGACACCATTGCATACACTACCAAGAATTTGCTGAAAGGACCCAGATATAGCTGTTGCTTGTGAGACTATGGTGGGGCCTAGCAAACACAGAAGTGGATGCGCACAGTCAGCTCCTGGATGGGCCCCCAATGGAGGAGCTAGAGAAAGTACCCGAGGAGCTAAAGGGATCTGCAACCCTACAGGTGGAACAACATTATGAACTAACCAGTACCCCGGAGTTCTTGACTCTAGCTGCATATGTATCAGAAGATGTCTTACTCGGCCATCAATGGAAAGAGAGGCCCATTGGTCGTGCAAACTTTATATGCCCCAGTACAGGGGAACGCCAGGGCCAAGAAGTGGGAGTGGGTGGGTGGGGGAGTGAGTTGGTGGGGGAGTGGGTGGGGGAGTGTGTGGGGGACTTTTGGGATAGCAGTGGAAATGTAAATGAAATAAATACCTAATAATAAATAAATAAATAAATAAATAAAACAAAAACAAAACCCAACCAACCAAACAAAAAACAAAACAAAACAAAACAAAACCTGAAGAAAGAAATTAAGGGAAAAAAAAGATCATTAGGCTATCATCCTAGTAAAAACTCACCAACATAAGCATGCCGAACCATGTGGAGGATGAGTATTACTGCCCCTGTCCTGCACAAGCAGAGATGGAAATGACCCCTTGGTGACTCCATGCCAGCAACTCTAAGTTTTAGTGTTCAGAAAGGTTTAACTTCTGTCCCCAGATTATAATTACTGCTGCACAGGTAAGCTAAAAGGGAGCCAAGCCATCACGTAGATGAATGATAAAATTGTTTACATCTTTGTGTATATATTTTCTGCTTAATTTTAAGTTAAGTCACCACCTATTCAAATCTAGGCTATTTAGAATGAACATGCTTTTCATATGAGCATGCTTTTTCTCTTCTTATGCTATATCCCTTAAGAAGAATGAAAATGAATCTGTTTCTCCTGTAACCATGCTGACTTTACCTTGTAGCAGCTGGACATTTTAAAGGATTAATGGGCATGAGATCTCAGTATTCAACTGACTTCCATTTCTCACAATTATCCTGTCAACGGTCTTGCTAATGAATTCTGTGTCCCAAACATCTTAAGTAGAGTGGCTAACATATGGTGGCATAGTCAGTAAACAGATGACAGAGGGCACAGATCCACATCTGCCTTAGCATGTTTCCATTTGCCTCTTTTCCTCCCTCCTACTCTCCCCTCCCTCCTCCCTCTACCCCTTTCTCCCATATTCTCTGTCTCTCTCCCTTCCTCCCTCCCTCTCTTCCTTCCTTCCTTCCTTCCTTCCTTCCTTCCTTCCTTCCTTCCTTCCTTCCTTCTTTCATTACTGACTCCATATTGCTCCTAATGCCTCTCTTCCTTAATAATTCTTAAAGGAATATTTGAGCTAGCTGGAAAAGCATCAGTATTCTTTCTGCATGAGGTTGCCAGTCACACTCTGAGAAGTGACTCCTTCTGAAATGAGGGAATACCTCCATGTTGGCTGGCATATAAGAAAGTGCATTTGCCACTCTAGAAATGGCTATATTTGTTCGCTAAGGTGTAACACAAGTTGCTATAATGGTTTTCTTTTACTCCTGACTTTAATAAAACACATTGAACACTCGACTTTTTAATAGCTTTCTTTTAAGTGTTTATGAGGTTTGTGTCAAAGTTTACTAACTCGGTTAAGAAGGAATAGAACTGCTTATGAAAAGCAGAATGTCAGGGTCCTTTCAGCAAAATCTTACTAGTGTATGGGGCCTAGCTAACTCAGAAGTGGATGTTCACAGTTAGCTATTGGATGGAACACAGGGCCCCCAATGAAGGAGCTAGAGAAAGTACCCAAGGATTTAAAGGGATCCACAACCTTATAGGTGGAACAACAATATGAACTAACCAGTATCCCCCGGAACTCGTGTCTCTAGCTGCATATATATCAGAACATGGCCTAGTCGGCCATCAGTGGAAAGAGAGGCCCATTGGTCGTGCAAACTTTATATGCCTCAGTACAGGGGAACACCAGGGCCAAGAAGTGGGAATGGGTGGGGAGGGTGTGGGGGACTTTGGGGATCGCATTGGAAATGTAAATGAAGAAAATACCTAATTTAAAAAAAGGAAAAAAACAAAACAAAACAAAACCAAAGAAAAGCAGAATGTCTTGTGGAGGTTTTTAGTCTTTAAAAAGGGAGCTTGTGACCCCCTGGCAATAGTCAAAGGGAAGGGTGTGTTGGTGATGTTGTTTTTGTATCAGTAATGGGCAGAGCAGACAGACAGCAGCCCTTGTTCATCCTAGCTTGATGTCTGGTTTGGTGGCCAAAGCTGTCTTATGCCTAGAACTCATAACAATCAAATCAAGTCAAATCAAATAAAATCAAATCAAACCCAGTCAATGCAGCTCAGGAGGAAGAAGACAGAGACCTGAAGGCAGTGAGGGGCAGGGCTAGTCCACTTACACTCATGACTCCTGGGCTAGACAGAGAGCTGTCCCTGCCTCTGACCATCCTTCAGAACTGTAGGCTCTGTACTTCATCTGGACAATACAGTAGAACTAGTTTTGGTGGAGGGTCACAGGTAAGCCACCCTCTAACCATGCTGGAGAGCTTGGCCACCACTTATCTGGCATGAAGCCGAGTGGGTCCTGGGATGATACCCTCCCCTACTTTTGTCTCCTGCAGCAGCCAGGAACGTTGGCCCTGGGGGGTCATGGGAGCTGTCCTGGTTCCTTGTTGGCTGTAGCATTTGGGAGAGAGGGGTCTGCACCTTGACTGAGCAGCACAGTAGAGCTGGCTTTGGATGTGTGGGTACCAACTTATCAGCCCGAGGACATAAGAGCAGGAGAGCTGACCCTGCCACCTGCCAATGGTGGCACTGGGTAGCCTAGCTGAAACAGTGTTGAGAACTCTCCATAGTGGTGCCAATAAGGGACAGCTTGTGGCCTGACCAGCTCAGTACCACAAAGATCCAGAACCAGGATTCTAAATTGGCCCACACCCAAATCTATATCCTATGTGAACTGTTGGGATTGTGGGACAGGGCCAGTTCTGCTGCTCTGCTCCAAAGCTGCAGGATCTACATGTCACAGGGCAAACACATGATCATCTGGAGGAGTTCCAGTGAGGATCCAGTCAACACGCATGGAGTCCCTGATGCCAGAAATCTCAAACCAGACCAATAACTCATTGCAATGAACATTTGCAAGTAAAAATGGTTAGACTGTGGGATACACTGTGACATGCTAGAGCTTCTATGATGAGATGTTTTCTATGCTTTGTTTCTGTCATTGTCTGTTTGCATTTGTTTTATTTGGGGGAGGAGTTAGAAAGGTGAATGGCACATAGGAGGGGATGGGGAGATGAGTGAGACTGGGTTGCATGATAAACAACTCACTAAGAATCAATAAAATGTTTTTTAAAAGAACATTTATATTTAAACGGGGTATACGAACTTTCTAATAACATTCTGTGGTGAACACATAGTGTATACTAATTTAAAACTGCCTAGATAAATATGGTTTTGGAATAGCATCAGAGCTACCTCAAAAGCTGTTTTTACATATTTACGGGGTTTATATACCCATTTGTATATTTAATATTGCATATATAAGTTGTTACATACATAGGGATATATGTGTACACATACATATACACACATTTATATATGTAACTAATATATATGTAACTATAATAGTAACTAAAAGTAAAGAAGCCATGGATTTAAGAGGGAGCAAGGGCAAGGGGACATGGAAAGGGTTGGAGGGAAAAATGGAAAGAGAGAAAACGATGTAATTAATATGTATATGAATATCCATACATAATTAATTCCACTAACAGTACATCTTTATAATGAAATAAAGTCTACTAAGGAGAGAAAACTATAGTTATTAGAATTATAGATATGAGCATCATTATTTAAGATTATATGATTTTCACATATAGAAAAATATCAAATTTTTCATATAGAGATTATTAAAATTATAAGAGCATATAAGAATGTAAAATATACTTTATATTAATGCTGTGTGGTGGCACACTCCTACTAGTCCACTTACTTGATAGGCTGTGGCAGAAAAATGGTAAGCTCCAAGTTGGCCTAGGCAAAACAACCATGTGATGTTTTAAAATTTATAAATACAAGTGCTTTTCTCTGGAGGCTGATAATTCTATACATACTTTTAAAAAGTATTTACTGTCCACTTATATTTTTTCTTCTGAGAATTGTTTGTTCAAATGTATTGCCCAAATATTTATTGTGTTGTTTATTTTCTTGATGTTTGTTTCTTTGGGGGGGGGGTCATTGTATATTCTATCTATTAATCCTCTGTCAGATACACAGTTGCCATTTTATTCTTCCACTCTTTAAGCTGTTCCTTCTCTAGACGGAGAGTAGGCACTTCTTCTTAGCTTCATGTAGCCCCATTCATCAATTTCTGGATTTATTGATTGAGCAACTATGGTCTTGTTTAAAGGTTTATACCGCTGTCAGTACAGTGCAGCATACAACCTGGTACTTTCTCATTGTGGCCTTTGATTCATTTGGAGCTGATGTGTGGGGGAAAGAGATAGGGTCAAGTTTCTTTCTTACATAAACAAGTATGTAATCCTTCCAAAATCACTTTTTAAAGGTGTTTTCTTTTTCTTCCAGTGTATACTCTTAACATCTTTTTTCAAAAGTCACATGACTATGATTACATATGTTTATGTTTTCTTTTCTAGTTCATTAATGTGTGTCTTTTTATGCCTCTAGATATATAACATAGCTTGAGATTAGATGTACTAATTCTTTTAACATTGCTGCTTTTTATGATGGTTTCTTTGACTATCCAGGGTCTCTTGTGTTTCTTTATAAATTTTAAGACTGATTTTTTTTTCTCTAACGAATGGGATTGAGATTTTGGGTAGGATTGTGTTGAAACTATAGTTTGCTTCTGGTAGGATGATCATTGTTTTCAATATTATTTCCACCAACCACTGAGAAAGAATCCTCTAGTGTTTTTATCAATTTGTTAAAAATTCATTTGATTTTTCTTATATACATAGCGAGTGTGTGTGTGTGTGTGTGTGTGTGTGTGTGTGTGTTTGTGTGTCTGCATGCCTGTGCATGTGTGCATGTATTGGCTTGACCTAGGGCCCACACATAGAAGTCAGAAGTCAATTTGCAAGACTCAGTTTTCTCCTTCCACCATGTGAGTGTCAGGTTTTCAGCCTAGGCAGCAAGTACCTTTCCCCACTGAGCCGTGTTGCTAGACTCTATTCCTTTCTTCAGAGCCTTAGAGTTTTCATAAGAGGGGTTTGTTATCTTCTCAGTGTGGTTTATTCTGTGAAATTGGATTGTTTCCCAATTTCCTTCTCATTGTGACTGCCATTAATATAGGAAAAGAATGTTGGTGTTTATATTTTAATTATGTATGTTTCCATGATGTTGAAGCTGCTGATCAGTTCTAGTTTTTTGGTCTCCCTTATAGCAAAATGTTTTATAAAAAATGGATTTTTCTTTTCCTATTTGTATTCATTTTTATTTCCCTTTCATTTCTTTTTTTTGTTGTTTTTTGTTTTTGTTTTTGTTTTTTGGTTTTTCAAGACAGGGTTTTTCTATAGCCCTGGATGTCCTGGAACTCACTTGGTAGACCAGGCTGGCCTCGAACTCAGAAATCCACCTGCCTCTGCCTACCGAGTGCTGGGATTAAAGGCTTGCGCCACCACGCCCGGCTCCCTTTCATTTCTTTAATCAAGTCTTTAAACACTGTATTAAATAGTGGTAGGGATAGGTAACAGCTCTATGTTCTTATTGATTTTCATGGGCTTGATTCAAATTGCTCTTCATCTAGTCTGAAAGCTCAAAATGCACTCGACGGAACTCACAGACCATATGAAGCTCAAGAAGAAGGAAGACCAAAGTGTGGACACTTCGGTCTTACTTAGAAAGGGGAACAAAATAATCATGGAAGGTAAAGGGAGGGATGGACCTGGGAGAGAGAGAGGAGGGGGAGGGAAGGGGGAACAGGTGTGGGAGGAGAGTGGGGAGAAGTACTGAGGGTAACGACATTGAACAGAAGTATGCAGCAGTGGGGGATTGGGAACTGGGGATAGCCACTAGAAAGTCCCAGATGCCAGCAAAAGGTCCCCAGGATCCAACAGGGATGACATTAGCCAAAATACCCAACCAAGAGGAGATATAACCTGAAGATACCATATCCAGAAGATAGGCACAGTCTCCAGTTGAGGGATAGGGACAAGCACCCATCTCAAAAATTTTAACCTAGAATTGCTCCTGTCTAAAGGAAATGCAGGGACAAAGAGAAGAGCAGAGACTTAAAGGCCACCCAAAGACTGCCCTACCTGGGGATCCATCTCATCTGCAGCCACCAAACCTACATACATACTATAGCTGATGCTAAGAAGCACTTGCTGCCAGAAGCTTGGTATAGCTGTGCCCTGGAGAGGCTCTGCCAGCACCTGACTAATACAGATATGGATACTTGCAGCCAACCATTGGACTGATCATGGGGACCCTAATGGAAGAGTTAGGGGTAGGACTGAAGGACCTGAAGGTGATTGCAACCCCATAGAAAGAAAATCAATATCAACTAACCGGACACCCCCCCTCCCGCCCCAAATAAAAGTTCCCAGGGACTAAACCACCAACCAAAGAGTACACATGGAGGGACCTATGGCTCCAGATGCATATGTAACAGATGGTGGCCTTAGTGAGAGGAGAGGTCCTTGATCCTATGAAGGCTCAATGCCCCAGTGTAGGGGAATGTAAGGAGGGGAAGGTGGGAGTGAATGGGTGTGTGTGGGAGCATCCTCATAGAGGCAGGGGTCAGTGGGATGGTGTCTTAGTCAGGGTTTCTATTCCTGCACAAACATCATGACCAAGAAGCAAGTTGGGGAGGAAAGGGTTTATTCGGCTTACACTTCCATACCATCATCACCAAGGAAGTCAGGACTGGAACTCAAGCAGGTCAGAAAGCAGGAGTCAATGCAGAGGCCATGGAGGGATGTTCTTTACTGGCTTGCCTCCCCTGGCTTGCTCAGCCTGCTCTCTTATAGAACCCAAGACTACCAGCCCAGAGATGGTCCCACCCACAAGGGGCCTTTCCCCCTTGATCACTAATTGAGAAAATGCCTTAGAGTTGGATCTCATGGAGGCATTTCCTCAACTGAAGCTCCTTTCTCTGTGATAACCCCAGCTGTGTCAAGTTGACACAAAACTAGCCAGTACAGATGGGATGGGAGGTTTGCAGAGGGGAAATTGGGAAAGAGGACAACATTTGAAATGCAAATAAACAAAATGACAATTTAAAAAATCTAACAAAACAAACAAACAAACAAAAAACAAAAACAAAAAAACAACAACCATATATAGCCTCCACTATGGTGAAGAATATTCCCTCCAATTGTATTCTCAGTAGAACTTGTATCATAAAGGGTTGTCGGCTTTTCGTCAAATGTTGTTCCTGAGATTTTAAGTCATTTTTGCCTTAAAGTTTATTTACATGACTTAATACATTTATTGATTTGTATGTGTTGAACTTTCTCTGCTCATCATATAAAGCCAACATGATTATGCCGAGTGATCTTTCTGATGTGTATCATTATTCAGTTTGTAAGGTTTTGGTGAGGAATTTTGCATCTATGTGCATCAGGTATAATGGTATATAATTATCCCCCTCTTTTATTTTGTTATCTTTATCTGTTTTTTCTCTTAAGTTATTACTGTCTTTGTAAAATGAGTTTGGAAATTTTCCTTTTATTTTTAGTTTTGGGAACAGGTTGTGAAACATTGGTTATAGTTCTTGCTACCTATTGGTGACCCTACGAGGCACCAGTAGATAGTCCCAATCTGAAAGTCACAGACAAACTGGTCACACAACAAAAACAAAAGTCATGAACCTGAGGAAGGGGCAGTTAGTGGGGAGAACAGGGTGGGGCAGACATAAGGGAAAGTTGAGAGAGGGTGTCTGAAATGAGTTATACACATGTATAAAATTGTTTTAATATTTAAAAACACATAAGGTATTTTTCAAAGATTTTGCAGACCCACCCAATAAAAATGCTTTCAGATATTGTATTCCTCTGCTGTCAATTAATCTGGACCAGATTTTTTTTTTAATTCTTGATATCTTTTTTTTTTTAACTGCTTCAATATTTTGGTTCTAGGTCAGTTTCAATTACTGTTTATAGTTTGGTTTAACTTTTATGGGTGGGATGCATTTAGAAAGTCATTCATTTCCTTTTTGTTTTCAAACTTACTGGAATATAAGATTTTTGAAAATGTACCCTTATGATTTTTAAATTTTTTTCCTATCTGTTGTGATGGCTATGATTTTACTGACTTAGATATTTCTCAACTATTTCCTGCAGCAAAACTATCAGAAAGGAGGATTCCGATCCCCTTATTTGCTACCTATTGGTGAGCCTACCAGGCACCAGTAGATAGTAAAATGTATAGAATGTTAAAAATGTATAGATGTTAAAAATGTATAGATGTACACAGCTGGGTGGGACACAGGTAGTCACCCTTTGCCCTCATCCATACTGGACTATGCAGAGCATGCCAGGATTTATTGCTCCTCACCCTCTTGAGCACCGTGCCACCCCCACAATACCATCTCCATTATTTATATCTTCTCACCAGCAGAAGTAATAAAGGCATAATGAACACAAATAGTCAGCACTAGAAAATAAACTCCTTATGTAACATAGTAACCAAACCACTAAATATATACAACAAACAAAGGCTAAGACCTTCAAGAGAAAAAGACTAAATAGCATAAAGACAGGCCCATTACAATAATGGCTGACTTTATTTTTTTCTAAATTCAATATTTTATTTATTTACATTTCAAATGTTATCCCCTTTCCCGGTTTACATTCCACAAAAACTCCTATCCCATCCCCTCCTCTCCCTGTTCCTCTGAGGGTGTTCCCCCACCCACCTACCCACTCCCACCTGACCACCCTGGCATTCCCCTACATTGGGGTATCGAGTCTTCACAGGACCAAGGGCTTCTCCTCCCATTGATGCCAGATCAAAGGCCATCCTCTGCTACATATGCAGCTGGAGCCATGGGCCTCTCCATGTGTACTCTTTGGTTGGTGGTTTAGTCCCTGGGAGATCTAAGGGTTCTGGTTGGTTGATATTGTTGTTCTTTCTATGGGGTTGGAAACCCCCTCAGCTCCTTCAGTCCTTTCCCTAACACCTTCATTTGGGTCCCCATGCTCAGTCCAATGGATGGTTGTGAGCATCCACATCTGTATTCGTAAGGCTCTGGCAGAGCCTCTCAGGAGACAGCTGTATTAGGCTCCTAACAGCAAGCACTTCTTGGAATCCTCAATAGTGTCTGGGTTTGGTATTTGTATATGAGATGGATCCCCAGGTGGGGAAGTCTCTGGACGGCCTTTCCTTCTGTTACTGCTTCACAAGTTGTTCCCATGTTTCCTTTAGACAGGATCAATTCTGGGTTAAAAAATTGGAGATGAGTGGGTAGCTCCATCTCTCAACTGGGGGCATTGCTTAACCTATGATATGGTCTCTACAGGTTCTCCCTCCCCTTTGTTCGACATTTCAGCTAATTTCATCCCCTTTGGGTCCTGGGAGCCTCTTGCCTTCTTGGTATCTGGGATTTTCTGGTGGCTACCCTCAGTTTGCTCTCCCTCATGGCTATACACTTCTGTCCAATTTCCTGACTCTCTGTATATCATCCCTGTCTCCTCCCATAACTGAGCCTTCCCCACTTTTCCCCCTCCCTCTCCTCTCTTCCTCCCAAGTCCCTCCTACCCTCTACCTCCTGTGAGTATATTGTCCCCCCCTCTAAGGACTGCAGCATCCACAGTTTGGTCTTCCTTCTTCTTGAGCTTCATGTGGCCTGTGATTTGTATCATGGTTATTCTGATTTTTGTCTAATATCCACCTCTCAGTGAGTACCACCAATATAGATTATACTAGAAGAAAACACTTTAGTATAAAGAGGCTAACTACATCCAAACAGTACAACAAATAAGCAATCTCAGAATACTTAATCAAAAGAGGGAAATTCACACCAATACAACAAAATAACAGGAATTATTAAATACCACTCAGTTCTCAGGAATAACTCTGAATATTAGTGTCTCAATTTGCTAATAAAAGACACACACATACAAACAGATTAGAATAGGAAACAGGATTCACTTTTCTCTGTATCCAAAAGACATACCTTACTATAAAGGATAGATATCACATTCAGTAAAATGACAGAAAACACATTCTAAGCAATCTGAACAATGAAGAAAGCAAGGGTATTATAATATCTGACAAAATAGACATCAAACCAAAACTAGTCACCAGAGACAGGGAAGGAAAAATCCACCAAGAGAATAGTTCAATTCTAAACATTTAAGCATCAAACATACAGGTACCTATTTCATCAAAGAAACACTACTGTAGCTAAAATCACATATTGACACTATCACAGTGATAGTGGTTAACTTCAATACTTGGCTTTCACCAATAGATAGATCATCCAGACAGAAAGTAGACAGATAAATGCCGAGTTAAAAAATATCATAAATCAAATGAACTTTGTAGAATTCTATTAAATATTCCACCCAAACACTAAAAATCATACAAACAAAAAACCAAACCAAACTTTCTTTTCAGCAGCATGTGGAAGTTATTCCAAGATTTATCACATATTATGACACAAAGCAAGTCTGAACAGATATTGGAAAACAGAAATAGCATGCTCTTTGTGTAACCACCCTGGCTTAAACTGGAAGTCAACAGCCATGGAAACAGCAGAGAGCATCTAAATCACTGGAAGCTAAACAGCCCACTACTGAATGAAACTTGGGTCATTAAAAAGATCAAGAAGGAAATGAAAAAAAAAAAAAAACGTTTTTAAGGATTGGATAAAAATGAAAACTCAAAATACCAAAATCGATGGGACCCAATGAAAACAGATCTAAGAGACAAGTTCGAAGCACTGTGGGAAAAAAATACAAAAAAACAAACAAACAAAAACAAAACAAAACAAAAAAAAACCCCAAAATTTGGAGAAATCAAATTTTATTTACTTAAAATTTTAGAACACTCTTGAGAACTGTATAAAAATAAGAAGTAATAACATCCACAAATACTAGACAGGGAAAACTAATTGAACTCAGGGATTAAATTAATAAAATGGAATAAAACTGTTAAAATCATTTTTTTTTTGTTTTTTATTTTTGAGAAAATCAGCAAGATTGACAGTCCTTTTCCCAACTTAACCAAAAAATTGAAAGGAAGAAACTAAAATACTAGAATTAGATATTAAAAGGGAGACATCACAGCAGTTAACTAAGGAAAATCAGATAATCATAAGGACATACTTTAAAAACCTGTAATCCATAAAGCTGAAAAAATTGAAAAGAAATGAATGAACTTTTTGATATATTTGACCTATCAAAGTTAAATCAAGATTAAACAAACAATGTAAACAGTCCTGAATTATTAGTGAACTATAAACAGTGATTAAAAAGCTTCCAACAAAATATAAAAAAAGCTCAGGGCCAGACATTTTCAAGGTCAAAATTCTACCAGATTTTCAAATAATAATTTTATGACAATACTCCTCAAATTATTCTTCCAAATAGAGAATGATTAATATTTAAAGTTATTTTTATGAAGCCATAATTAATCTGATAGAAAAACTATACAAGGATCCAATTTTAAAAAGGAAAATTATAGACCAATATCCCTTATAAAAAGAGAATTTCTCAATACAATACTTTGTAAACAGAATTCAAGAACACATTAATACATTAATAAGATTCTCTTACAATGATCAAGTTGAGTTCATTCCAGAGATGCAGGGATGTTATAATATGTAAATCAATAAAGACAATCTGCCACAAATATAGGCTAAAAGATGATAATAAATCATATGATGATTTCATTTGATGCAGATAATGCCTTTGACAAAGCACAGTATCCCTTTATGATATAAGAGACACACCTCAACACAACACAGGCAATTTACAGCAAGTCTGTGACCAACATCAAAGTAAATGGAGAGAATCTCAAAGCAATTCCCCTCAAATCAGAAACAAGACAAAGTTTTCCACTTTCTCCATATCTACTCAATATAGTACTTGAAGTCTTAACTAGAGCGTTAAGACAACTGAAGGAGATAGGGGTGATAAAATTAGGAAAAGAAAAGTTGAAAAGTATCTTCATTTGCAGATCACATGATTTTATATGTAAATGACCACAAAGGCTCTATCATAAAACTTCAACAGCTGATAAACACTTTTAGCAAAATAGCTGAATACAACATTAACACTCAAAAACAGGCTTTTCTAAATACCAATAATAAACAGATTGAGAATGAAAACAGGGAAATAGTGTCTCTCATAATAGCCTTAAAATTGTTTTGGAATAACTTTAAACAAACATATGAAAGACTTGTAAACTGAAGAATGCAAATGGATTTATAATTATTACCCTGCACAAAACTAAACTCTAAATGAATAAATGATCTTAACACATGACCAGCTATCCTCAATCCAACCTAAGGGAAAGCAAGGAATTCACTAGCATAAAGGACTTTCTGAACACTACACTGATAGCACATGCATTTAATAAATTTTTTGCGGGTAGCCCTGGGGTTGCTTGTATTTCGATGCTAATTCCTCACTGCTGAGAGTGGTTGAGAATGAGGAATGAGTCTTGTATTCAAGTGATTTCTGGTGAGCCATCCCTAATGAATAAAGTTGCCTATTACTAGGAGAGTAGGTGGGACTTCAGGGTTGGAGAGGGGAAGGGAGGAAGCAGGAGAGAGGTCTTTTTGGACTGGGATAGCGTGAGGACAAGATATAATTACTATTGTCTTCCAGTTGCAATGGCAGATCCATCAGGATTCGTCACTAGTGGATTTAGATTTAATAAGGCTTACAAGATTAAGATTTTAGTTGTTGCGCCCAGCGAGTGAGTTACCTTTGTTTCTGAGCTACGTTTGTGTTGCGTTTTCCTTCACCGGGCAGCTCATCTGGGTTCAAGAGAGAAAGATGTGTCTGATGTGCACCACGAAGGGAATTTTGAAGCATGGCGCTGGCATGGTAGCAACCTGCTAGTCGGAACTTAGTGATCTGGGTGGAGAGATTTTGGATCTCTGAGTCAGAGAGTCTCCATGAGATAAGAACTAGTTGGTGAGACCACTGGGGCAGAGAGTAGCAGGGTCAAGTGCGGGAACTTGCCGTTCTTTTTAGTATTTCCAGCAACATAAATTAATAAATTTGGCATCATAATTAATTAACTTTTTATTTAATGTTACTTCATCCGGTTGAAAGCTTCTGCACAGGGAAGAACACTATCATTCTTTCAAATGGCAGCCTATAGAGTAGGATCTTTACCAATTATATATCTAATGGACGATTCATATCCAGACTGTAAAAAGGACTAGTAAAACATCCAGAAAACAAATAGCCACATTTTTAAAAGTCGGGTACAGAAATAAACAGAGAATTCTTCAAAGCTGAAACTCAAATGGATCAGAAATACTTAAAAATGTTCAACATCCTAGGCCACCAGGGATATGCAAATTAAAACTTTTTTTGATTTTTATTTTATATTTGCTAAGGTTAGAAAAATGTTTGACAGCAGATGCTTGTGGGGATGCTGGAAAGGGCAAAGACGTATTCATTGTTGAGAGAGTGCAAATTGGAATAAACACCACAGTAATCAGGGTGGAAGTTCCTCAAAATACTGAAAAGAAATCTACCACAAGATGTAGAAGATATAACTTCTTGGGCATATATTTAAAGAACTCTGTAGATAATATAGAGACCCTTGCTCACCCATGTTCATTGTTATTCTATTTTTAATACACAGAAATTGAATATACTCTTGATGTCCATCAACTGATGGATAACTGAGGATATTGCTCATTTAAACAGTGTTTTTTTTTAAACTATTGTGAAAAATATAGCAATGAAATTTGCAGGTAACTGGATGGAGCTGGAAACAATAATCCTGAGTGAGATAACCCAGAATTAGAAAGACAGAAATGAAATTGCATTTTTTCTTTTATATGTAGATGTTAGCTTTTAAGTTTTAGATATGTGTGTTTCAATTTAAATAACCACAGAATTTAAGTAGCTAGTAAGTGACTAGGAGAGAGAAGGGCAGCTCCCAAGGAAAGGAACTAGAATGTAGTGTTATAAAGAGATAAAGAGAAAACTGGTTATAGAAGATTAAGTGGGGAGGGATCTGGGAAGGAAGGGTGAAGGTGGAAACATGTGAAGGGCTATCTCATGCTAAAAGCATTTTGAAAAACCATATGGAAACCAACTACTGTAGAAGTTCCCTAAAATATATAAATACATGAAAACAATTTAAATTGAGTCACCAAATAAATAGGAAAGATAATACTCCAATAATACACCTAATGATACCAAGTAAAACCCCAGTACCAGGAACACGTTATATCTTGTTGAGTCATTGTCTGAAAGAGATACTATGGATTTCTCAAACATTATGAAACATTACTCTGATTACTTTCCACAACCTGATGACAAGTTTCCATTATGAAAATACTGCTTATTTAAGTTATTAAACATGGAGAAAATGAACTTGCTCCTAACTAAAAGCTTCACCTCTACTGACTTGAGGAATGTACATAGTATTGGAAGGTATACATATACTACCAGGGATAAAAGTAAATATCAATATCATACATACCTATGAACCCTATGATCTATAATAGCAAATAGTAAATTTCCAGCAAGATATACTGGTTCAATAGCCTCACAAATGCTATGTAGTAACCAACTCCTTTTGATTAGATTTACCACCTACCCCATGACATAGAACCCATTCCTGACACTGCAAAAGGTGGGCTAGAACCTGAGACAAGATATGACATGGGCCCTAGGGAAAGGCGACTGCTGTTATTCTAATAAGGAACATGGCAATAAAATGACTCACAATGACACACTGCTACACCTATGCCTATCAGTACATCACTACACTGTTACCAGAGAAGATTCTTCTTCCTAATTAACACAGAGTCAACTGTACAATGTGAGAAACTTTGAAAACCATAGCCCTGAGAGGGATGTCTTTCACTCACAGTTCAGGGGTTTGTGCAGACAAGGAGGCTAAAACAGTCTAAGATCCAGACATGCCAGAGGACTCAAAGGAAGCTGTGTCTTCCACAAACAATAGGGGTAATGCACATGTGAACTCAGAGACTATGAGAGCGTGCACAAAATCACTCTAAGTTCAATCCAGAAAATATCCAGCATGGAGAAGGGGAAACAGGCACAAAGTTCCACCCCAACCAAGAAGCTTTTTGTATGTCTTACAGGCTGAGAGAGAGAGAGAAAAAAATCAGTTTTCTAAAGTAGATTGTACAATAGATGTACAAAGTACATCAACTATTCTCCAGGACCACCCCCATGGTAAGGAGCAGGTGGCCAACAAGTAATTGACTCCATGTCTTTCATTTGTGTTCTATGTCTCCTTGGTTGTTTGCTTGTTCTGATTTTTCTTTGTTTTTTTTTCTTTGACAGAGAGAGAGAGAGAGAGAGAGAGAGAGAGAGAGAGAGAGAGAGAGAGAGAGAGAGAGAGAGAGAGAGATTGGTTGTATAAGCAGGAAAGGGGATCTCAGAGTTGTTTGGACAGGAAAAATATGATCAAAATACATTGTATGAAACATTTAACAATCCAGTAAATATAACACTGGAAAATTTAAATGAATAAATGCAGTTTAATACATTCTATACATGTATTGTTTTTCCTATTTGATGCACAGATGGGAAAGCCTTTGTTGAGTAGCTCGTGATTTGGATCTGACTATTACTAGCTGCATTTCTGGAAATTTTCCCATTACTCATTTCAACACTGAGGCTATTGTTAACGCCTTATTTTATGGATAAATGTCATATATTCATGTTAGAAATAAATTTTCCCTCAGAAAATTCGCATTTAATTTAAATCTCATTTGTGAGTCAATTCTGTGTTGTTAATATTTGCCATTTTTCTTGCTTCTATTCCATCGTTCAGTTCACCATCTTTACCACGTACCTTTGTCTAGCTTCTCCTAGTCATCTTGCTCTCCTTCTCTTCCTTCCTATAATTCTTTTTGGATTGGTTATTTTCTGTCTATGTTTTACCTAACCTATTATTCTAGAATTTTTCCATTTCTGTTTTAAAAACTCACTTCTTGTGAACAGGATGTGTTTGGATCATGTTTCTAGTTGTACACACACATGAGTGTTTAATGTTCTTGTGTTTCTTTTATATTATTATTAAAACTTTTACTACAGTTATTTTGTACTTGTGTTTGCCAGATTCTGAGGAACTGTGTGGGAGCCAGCTTTTTCTTTTCTACCATATATATCCCAGGGATCAAACTTATTATCAGGTTTGGCAGAAAGTATGTTTATGCAATGAACCATCTCACTGGATCCAATGTATTTATTATAAATTTCAGAAATTGATTTTCTCTAGTTTGTGTTTATTAGAATTCTCATATTGTTATATTTTCATCTTCTTCGAATGGAGAGGAATAATATTAATAACTACAAAGACATTAGGAACACAATATTACTTTTACATTTAATCTTTCAAAAACAACTTCTTATTATTTAATATTTCAAAAACAAATTTATTTCTTAAAATTATTAAATTTGTTACTCAGTCATTCACATCCTTTAATTTAGTATATTTTAATTTGTCCCTATAGATGTATTTTTAGACAAAAACTCAAATGGTAATTAATTTATTGTAAATGCTTGATTCCTATTGCATGATGTTTGACTCTATATTCTGGTTTACAACTTGGCTCAATTATAAAGTCTACATGAACTGTCTTTAAATTCACAAGAGCTTTGTAGTAAGGCCACCTCATATTTTAGTCTTTATTTTAAACACACTTCAGGAGAAAAGATATTATGATTTTAAGTAATTTGTTTCAGGACTAGAGTAGATATCAGGCACACATGTTCTTAGGCACAACAAAAGTATAAGACTCTAGGTGGAGTCTCTATATCTTGTTTCTATTTCCCCAAGTAAAAATAGCATCTTCAGGACCACACAAAATACAGATACCCCCATCCCCCTAAGGCAGACTTTTAACACAACAGAAGAAGGAAGGGTGATTAAACAAGCAAAGAAAACCATATTCCCTGCATCTTTAATCCCAGGTAGTACTTTCCAATCAAGACTTAGCTTTCTTGTAAAATGCTCAACGGACATTTTGTTAGTAATTTTATAACATACCCAGAACAATTAAGTTCCATTACAACTAATTTTTGCAGAAAGGTAGTTTAAGTTCTCACAAACCTGGAGTCATATTTAACATGAAAGCATAGATGCAAATATGAATAGATGGTAAGGACTCTTTTTTTGCCACTGATGCTTATGGCTAGTTAATGGTGATTGTGATAAAGAGTAAAAGTCAATGTCTCTCAGTCCTTGTAACTCATAAAATCTGTTATTGAAATCCAAGTATGGAGAACGGAAATCGCAGCCTGCTGTAGTGTAGACCGATCACTGAAACGGGACAGGAAAGCTTACAGAGTTCCCTCTCCTTGCTTCTCTGTCTTGGTGGGGTTACTTTGTGGTGCTTGAAAAGAGGCTGCATATCATTTTAAACATTTATTTCCTTGTGTCATGTGCCTACACTTGGAAATTGCCTTTTATTGTTATAAAAACCCAGTATGCACACCTTCATTACACTTGCATGTGTAACATATATGGTTTGCCATATTGACTCAGTAAGGGTTATAGGTCAACCTAGACTATTTTTAAAACTAGTTTTTGTCGGTGCTAAGTAACTTTTGCTTGAGGTAGCATGTGCATAGCCCATTTTGATTGTAAATATATTTTATATAATAGAATTTCTTTTTAAAAAAATTCTGTAACAAAAATAGTAACAAAAATAGTTTCACTTATTTCAGAAGCCCTGGTGGTTTTAAACTGTGCAGCTCATTTCTTTGTTCTCTGCAACAAAGAGACTTCTCAGGCTTCCTGACTGCACTGCTCAGGTTTGTGGTTTTGTGCCAGATGACTCCTGCCTTTTACAGAGCAGACCAGTCTGCACTCTGACTGCTCATTCAAAGACCAGGGCCTTTAAAAGGGCTTAGGGATGGCCCTGAAGCTAAATTTACATTATTCTTATGGCTTTGAGAATCTAGCTTTCAGAACTATACCATTTACCGTATTTCCAGTGAAGGATAGCATTAGCCATGGGAAGAATAGTTGTTAGAGTATTTTTGATCCTGTACAAATTGATTGGATGATCATGGATATCTCTTATGTTTTTTGGCCACTTGAAGTGACAAGGTATTTTTGCTAAGCCAATAAAAATGCTGAAGGTTTTCAGAATCAGTGAAAGAGCTGAAATTTGGGGCATTTTGTTCTACTGGTCAAGACTCTGAGGCGACCTGAGACTGGTAATTAATTCCTTCTCCCCTCTCTCTCACACCCTTCTCCCTCTATCTCTTCCTAGTTTCTCTGTCTATTCCCTTTTTAAAATAGTACACATATTTTCCTGGTTTTCTTCTCACTTAAATTTTTTCTTTTTTGTTTTTTTTTTTGTTTTGTTTTTTGTTTTGTTTTGTTTTTTTTCTGAAGCAGGGTCTCACTATGTGTTCCTCGTTGTCCTGATACTCCATATGTAGGCCAAAGTACCTTCTAATTCTTGAATCCTGGATCAAAGGAGTGGACCACCATGACCAGCCCTCAGCTGAGGTTTTTAAAGGTAGGCTAAGTAGTATAAAAACCTTATCGATTCATAATTGGAAATGTTGATTTTTGTCATATAGTATCTATAAATCAATGGCAGTAACTTTGAAGCTTCTTTCTGTTACAGCATTGATCACTCAAGCAAGATTTTCCTTAATGTTGAAATACCCCTTTTCTTCCTCTCATTTGATCCCAGACTGAAGACAGCAAGGTTTTTGCCTTCTAGGTGTAGAACAGGCTACTGTCAATCTGTGTAAATTTAAGTATTCAAAGAGACAAACCTGAATTCATCCACTTCCAAGTGGTCTAATAAAATGGACTCTTAAGGGGATGTGCTCTGAGGTTCCTGGCTAACCATGGTCATTCAGCACTCTAGATCTTTCTGATCACCTTTCTGTCCTTAATAGCTAGAAATCATTGACATGAAAAACAGGAGCCAAAATTTACCATTAGACAAAGTACTTCTGGTATACAACTAGTTCTTCCCCAAACAAAATGATAGGTATATAAAAGTGATTGGAGAATATGGAGGTGATAAAAATCTAAGAAATGATTGCAGATTTCAGATAATTGTTAGGTAAAAGGTTCTGTGTTCATGGGGAAAAGTTGACACACAGTAATGAGTAACATATAAAATATCAAGCAAAGCATGGGACTATTGTGACAGTCCTCAAATCTTCCAGGAAAAATCCAAGCAAATAATAAAAATATCTCACATAACGAGTCAATCATCCAGATTTTCATGTAATTTTCTTTTGTGGCTCTGAAAGTTAAATAAAAATGGAATGTCTCCTTGATTTAAATAAAACGACATATTTCTTTAAATTTTCTAGCCAAGATTTGAACTTCATAACGATTAATTAAGAATAATTGGATAAGATATTTTCAGGTATGCGTTTTCAATAAATTTACTGTTCATGCACATTTTTTGAGAAGCCAATAGAGTAAGTATGCCAACAAAAGAAAACAAGACAAAACAAGATAACCAAACCAAACAAACAAAAAGGAAAGAAAGAAAAGAAAAGAAACACAATGAAATCCAGCAAGCAATATTCAAACTCAGAGAAAACACAAAGGCAGCCAGAAGGTGTGTAGAACCTGTCCCAGGTCAGAATCCCAGAAGACCTGAGCCAAGAATTTGGAGAAAGTTATCAACAACTCTGGGTGACTAAGGAGCTTAATTAGGGCAAAGAGAATACCAAAACTCTCACTGTAGATTGCATTTTGTGTCTACTCCAAGACACAAATGTGATCTCAATGTCCAAGACTTATTTAGAAATGACACTACCATATCATCATAACTTAAGCACTGAATTGTAGTCTTAAACCTGAAAAAAGGCAATGAATGATTATACAATGTTTTCTCTAAAACTAAAAACTATGTGTATTGGAACTAATAAGGTGAATGTGCCCCAATTCTCCTTTGGGGAATAGAAGGCGAGTAAGCGTTAGAAAAACCATTATTTTGTGATGTCTGTTAAAGTGATTTTTAATCTATGTGCAAGCATCCCTCCCCCAAGTAACTATAGAAAAGAAACCTACTTGAAGAAAGTCACTGAAATTCAGGTTTTATTCAGAACAAAATTGTGGCAAGATTTTTTTTTTTCTCCACAGAGGTCACAAAGTACACGCAGAAGCATCACAATAAAAGAAGACAAGAAAAATTTTCAGTGAAGTTTAATTCAGAAATTAACAGTTTGTTCAACTGAATTGCTGTGCTTACGCTAGCTGCTAATTTTATTGACCCCATTCTACAAAGTGTCTTACCAAGCAGGCATATGTTTTTGAATAATTAATTATTACTTGCTGAGATGATATCTCATTACCATACATTGGCATTTTCAGATAGCCAAAGTATCCTTAGGCAGACAGGGTCTTTGGCACAGAGCTACTGTGAGAATGTCAGCTCTAGCACAAAACAGAGTCTAGAAATGTGCTTGGAAACTAATGGATCCCAAGAATTAGACAGCAGGTGCTTTTGTTAGGATCTCAAACAACATTTTGTTAATGGCATATCACATAATCAGAGGCTTCTCTCCATAGTTCTATTGGCTGAAACAGTTATTAGCATGAGACGCATATTAACCTATAATAAGTAAGTCTGCCAGCCCTGTGCACAGATGGTTCCTAACAAGTGACAATTTGAAGCATCAGATTTATCATGAAACAAACAGAGCTGTTTATAACAGTATTCTGGCCATGAAATAAAGAAGAGGAGTCATAGTAATTAGTAATAACTGTGCTCAGGGAGTAAAGATTTTTAGATCACATTTAAGAAACAATAGACAGTGAATTTTCTAGGATCAAAACTTTTCAGTTTCCTGTTATTTTTTTTTCCTTTCTTTATTGCGCTACAAACGAAATCTGTGACCCGTGTCTGATAATAATTTCAGTTTACACTTTCTGTTTATAGCGTTTTGGCAATATGTGCTCATCTGTATGCATGATAGCAAAGATAATTTTTTGTGTCTACATCTACTGAACTGTCAACAGAAATCACCAATGAGAAGTAGCAGAAAGGGCCAATGGTGTTATGGCACGTGCGGGTTGGAGATTAGTGGCAAAAATCAAAGTGATTCTTCACAAGAACATTGAGGAGATTGAAGCAGACACGCATTAATGTGCCATTAAATAGACGTTTACCATATTATAAGGTGCACCCATCCATGAAGCAGTTGTGAAACATACCTAAAAATTAAAACAGAGGTTATTACTGGCACAATATTAATCCTACACAAGTGATCATAACTGATAACAGCAACAGTTAGCCAGAAAGGACTTTCCTGAGGCAACCTTTCTTTATTCCTTTCTGTTGTCCATAATAATTGTCCGAAGACCCTTTTATTGCTAATTTCTGGAGTAAAAGTTCTTGAGAAAATGAGTTAAAGGATGATAAACCGAGGATAACTTTTGTTTAGGAGAATGTCATTTTCTCTTTAGGTGTATGTTTTCTAAATAGACTCCAAATCTGTTGAAATAGTTGAAAGCAGATTGGAGTGGGAAGAGAATTTGGGCTGCCGATGATGACAGAGAGCAATTTTAGTTAAATAGAAAGGAAACAAGCGGGTTAATGTCCTCATGTGTATGAAGATGCTAATGATGTGTGTGGAAACAGTAGTTGGAACTGTGTGAGAGGTCTGGTGAGGGCCTCAGTGGGTAAAATGCTTTCTCGGCAAGGCTCCCAACCTGGATTTGAACATTTGGACCCGTAGCCAAAGGAGATAATGACTCCAGAAAACTGTTCTTTAAATTTGGTGTGTGCGTGCGTGTGTAAACACTCTCACACAGTCCACCCAACTCCAATCATGCACAATATAGGTAAAATAATTTTTTTTTGTTTTTTTATTAGATATTTTCTTCAAATGCTATCCCCTTTCCTAGTTTCCTCTCTGAAAATCCCCTCTATCCTCCCTCTCCCTGCTCCCCAGCCCACCTACTTCCTGCCTCCTGGACCTGGCATTCCCCTATACTGGGGCAAAAAAATCTTCACAAGACCAAGGGTCTCTCCTCCCATTGATGGCCGACTCGGCCATCCTCTACTACATATGCAGCTAGAGACATGAAATCGGGGGAGGGGGGTACTGATTAGTTCATATTGTTGTTCCTCCTATAGGGTTGCAGACCCCCTTCCACTCCTAGGATACTTTCTCTGGCTCCTTAAAATAATTCTTTGTAAGGAAAATACTCTAACTTTTAAGTGAATAGCTGTTTTTGAATGTCTGCATCTACCTACCTATTTAATAAATGATATAGTTACAAAATCAATTCTCACAATCATAACAGTATTATTGTACTAGGTCAGTGTTGAATATATATATAGAGCAAAGATTTTGACCAAGTCTCAAAACTGGAAGAAGAGAAGAGTGAGGACCAAAAAGTATATTAATATACATATTTCTAAGGTACAAATATACTGGGACAGAGATACTCACACTGTACTGTAAAAGATTGTTTTAAAGATGAGAGGTCTTCTCATTGTTCCCATACCTTATAATTCTGGCTATTTTCTATTTCTGATCATTGCAATTTATAGTATTCAAAATTGTGTTAATGATTTCTGCTATTTTTGTCTTATAAGATGTAAAGGACTTTTAAATTCCTTTTACAAAAGGAATTTACCATTAAATTACTAATACTATACTATTTGGACTTATGAAAAATTTACTGAAGCTTTAAAAAATATTTAATGGTATTTCACAATTTGATAAAAATTTAAAATTTAATTTTCATTAAATTTTCAAAGTAGGTAAAAATATATTTAGTGTGCTTAATTTGTTCAGTTTTGGTATTTATATACAACCATAAGATCGTTACTATTATCAAGTGTATTAGTCATTTGGGGGGTAGATATGACCAAACACCTGCCGGAAACAACCTGAAGAGGGGAAGTTTTTCAGGAGTATCAATCATGATAGTGGAGAGGTGGGTGAAAAACCAAAGCACTTCCCTTGAGAACCAGGAAGCAGAAAATGCAATGTAAGAAGGGTCCAGTGCAACACGGAGTAACAAGGGATTGATACATTCATTAGGTCAGAACTCATGTATGGAAATATCAACACAGTCATAATTAGAAGGGTGTTTTATCTGTATTTTTGTCAGCTTTGATGCAGTAGCTGATAATGACCATCAATCATTGCATCAAGCTGAGAAAGTTTTCCAACATCAACTGTGGTCTTCGCATGTTACTTTGTGTTCTACATTTCTTACTATCTCATCCATAAGCAAATAGTAATCTTTTTTTTTTTTTTAATACAGCTGAGTTCCCATTTTCCAGAATTTGGGTCAATGTATAGACTTTAATTTTTTATATGTTCTTTAATTAAAACCAACCATTTTAGGATTCATAAATCTTGTTGCACAGTACTTTATTAATTAGCAGATAAAGTGAACATATTCTTGCCTAAATGATAAAATTCTTCCATATGTATAAACAATTTATTACTTTTTAAGTTATATTCTCATTGACCTACAACATTAAAACAGAGAGATTTGTGGTACCATCCCTAAAACTATATTCTGGTTCCCAAATCTTAGAAGACCTCTTCATTCTAACTGGTTCCTTACTAGTTATCAAATCTCTGGGACTAGTCTAATAGACATACACCTATCTAAAGCATAATCCAAGAAAATTTAGCCATGCATTTTTATCAAAGCCCTCTTTCTTTCTTTTAAGCATTTGCATGATTCATTTCAATGGTTTCACATGGCATGATAGAGTGACCTGGGCCTCTTTCTTGAGCTTTATCTGTGTCCTTCCCAAGTGATTGCACCCAGTCTCCGTCTCAATGCTTTAAATACGCTAACAGTGCAGATTACATCTCATGAGTTAACTTGTTCTAGATCATTTCATTAAATTTCACACTCAAATTTCCTTTCCCACTTAGCTCTTTGATATAAAAGGTTACATTTTCAATATATTCTACTTTCAGATAGCTGTGTGTCCAATCTTTGAAGTCATGAAAAAGAAAACTAGATGAAGCCTGAAAGGTAATAAATATTAAACAAAAAGATATTTTCTTTAAGCCTATGCTACCAAATAACATTAGGTCTAAATGGCCTAAGTATACCAAATAGAAAATGAAGATTCTTTTTTTTTTTTAAATGTAAAGAATTTTTTTTATTACGTATTTTCCTCAATTACATTTCCAATGCTATCCCAAAAGTCCCCCACACCCCCCCCCACTCCCCTACCCACCCACTCCCACTTCTTGGCCCTGGCGTTCCCCTGTACTGGGGCATATAAAGTTTGCCTGACCAATGGGACTCTCTTTCCAGTGATGGCCGACTAGGCCATCTTTTGATACTTATGCAGCTAGAGTCAAGAGCTCTGGGGTACTGGTTAGTTCATAATGTTGTTCCACCGATAGGGTTGCAGAACTCTTTAGCTCCTTGGATACTTTCTCTAGCTCCTCCATTGGGTGTTGGGAGCCGCGCCTACATTCGCCGTTACAAGATGGCGCTGACAGCTGTGTTCTAAGTGGTAAACAAATAATCTGCGCATGTGCCGAGGGTGGTTCTCCACTCCATGTGCTCTGCCTTCCCCGTGACATCAACTCGGCCGATGGGCTGCAGCCAATCAGGGAGTGACACGTCCTAGGCGAAGGATAATTCTCCTTAATAGGGACGGGGTTTCGTTTTCTCGCTCTCTTGCTTCTTACACTCTTGCTCCTGAAGATGTAAGCAATAAAGTTTTGCCGCAGAAGATTCTGGTCTGTTGTGTTCTTCCTGGCCGGGCGTGAGAACGCGTTAATAACAATTGGTGCCGAAACCCGGGACGAGAAAAAACTCGGGACTGGCGCAAGGAAGATCCCTCATTCCAGAACCAGAACTGCGGGTCGCGGTAATAAAGGTTCCCGTAAAGCAGACTGTTAAGAAGGATTCAACTACATGAATTCAGAACTTTTCAGCTGGGGGAACGAGAGTACCAGTGAGTACAGCTTTACGAGGTAAGTCTGGTCTTGAACTTTCTAAGGAAATTCAAGACAGTCTATCAGAAGTAAAGTGGAAAATAGCTTTATAAGGTATGTTTGGCCTTGAACTTTCTCTAGTGTTAGAAGCCCTTTTGTTCCTTTTCACATGTTATCAAGTGGTTAAGGCAGGGCGGATTCTGGATGAAGTTCAGGACAATCTATCAGAAGTAAAGCGGGGAGAGAGAATAGGAGCAAAGAGAAAATATGGTTCACAAAATAAGTATACAGGCCTTTCCAAGGGTCTTGAACCTGAGGAAAAGTTTAGGTCAGGTAAGAATACCTGGGGAGAGATTAGAAGGAAGGAGAAGGAAAAAGAAAAGAAAAAAGATCAATCAGCAGAGGTTTTTAGGAGAAGGAGCCTATACTCATCACTAGGTGAGCTCAAGGAGCCAGTTCTTAGTAGTTCTGAATCAGATGAAAAGGCTATTAGGGCCTGGAAGGCGCTCTCCCGAGCAGGTGAAGCCACTGGACAATAATGACAGAGGCAGGCTCTTGCAGCCTACAAGGTCTTATTGTCCACCCTGGAGTTGTAGATCAGGATTGTAAAGGGGAACTTCAGGTTCTATGTTCTTGTCCTCAAGTTGTCTTTTCTATATCACAAAGAGACAAAATAGCTCAACTAATAATTTTGCCAAGCCTACATGGCTGTTTTTTCTTCCTCTGGTATTCCTAGAGCTGCCAGAGAGATTGGTTCTACTGAAAATGATTCTGATTACTTAATAATGCCTTTAGATTGTTGTCAAATTTTGTCTACTCACGTAAGGGTAAACCCTCGTGGCGTCAGGCCATTACAGGTCTGACAAATGGATGTCACGCATATTTCCTCCTTTGAGAGAAATCAATATTTACATGTTTAGAAGAAACCCACTTAAAAATGGGATTGTGGTATATACTGATGGATCAAAAACTGGCATAGGTGCCTATGTGGCTAATGGTAAAGTGGTATCCAAACAATATAATGAAAATTCACCTCAAGTGGTAGAATGTTTAGTGGTCTTAGAAGTTTTAAAAACCTTTTTAGAACCCCTTAATATTGTGTCAGATTCCTGTTATGTGGTTAATGCAGTAAATCTTTTAGAAGTGGCTGGAGTGATTAAGCCTTCCAGTAGAGTTGCCAATATTTTTCAGCAGATACAATTAGTTTTGTTATCTAGAAGATTTCCTGTTTATATTACTCATGTTAGAGCCCATTCAGGCCTACCTGGCCCCATGGCTCTGGGAAATGATTTGGCAGATAAGGCCACTAAAGTGATGGCTGCTGCCCTATCATCCCCGGTAGAGGCTGCAAGAAATTTTCATAACAATTTTCATGTGACGGCTGAAACATTACGCAGTCGTTTCTCCTTGACAAGAAAAGAAGCCCGTGACATTGTTACTCAATGTCAAAGCTGCTGTGAGTTCTTGCCAGTTCCTCATGTGGGAATTAACCCACGCGGTATTCGACCTCTACAGGTCTGGCAAATGGATGTTACACATGTTTCTTCCTTTGGAAAACTTCAATATCTCCATGTGTCCATTGACACATGTTCTGGCATCATGTTTGCTTCTCCGTTAACCGGAGAAAAAGCCTCACATGTGATTCAACATTGTCTTGAGGCATGGAGTGCTTGGGGGAAACCCAGACTCCTTAAGACTGATAATGGACCAGCTTATACGTCTCAAAAATTCCAACAGTTCTGCCGTCAGATGGACGTAACCCACCTGACTGGACTTCCATACAACCCTCAAGGACAGGGTATTGTTGAGCGTGCGCATCGCACCCTCAAAACCTATCTTATAAAACAGAAGAGGGGAATTGAAGAGATTTTACCCCGAGCACCAAGAGTGTCTGTGTCTTTGGCACTCTTTACACTCAATTTTTTAAATATTGATGCTCATGGCCATACTGCGGCTGAACGTCACTGTTCAGAGCCAGATAGGCCCAATGAGATGGTTAAATGGAAAAATGTCCTTGATAATAAATGGTATGGCCCGGATCCTATTTTGATAAGATCCAGGGGAGCTATCTGTGTTTTCCCACAGAATGAAGACAACCCATTTTGGATACCAGAAAGACTCACCCGAAAAATCCAGACTGACCAAGGGAATACTGATGTCCCTCGTCTTGGTGATGTCCAGGGCGTCAATAATAAAGAGAGAGCAGCGTTGGGGGATAATGTCGACATTTCCACTCCCAATGACGGTGATGTATAATGCTCAAGTATTCTCCTGCTTTTTTACCACTAACTAGAAACTGGGTTTAGCCTTGATTCAGACAGCCTTGGCTCTGTCTGGACAGGTCCAGACGACTGACACCATTAACACTTTGTCAGCCTCAGTGACTACAGTCATAGATAAACAGGCCTCAGCTAATGTCAAGATACAGAGAGGTCTCATGCTGGTTAATCAACTCATAGATCTTGTCCAGATACAACTAGATGTATTATGACAAATAACTCAGCAGGGATGTGAACAAAAGTTTCCGGGATTGTGTGTTATTTCCATTCAGTATGTTAAATTTACTAGGGCAGCTAATTTGTCAAAAAGTCTTTTTCAGTATATGTTACAGAATTGGACGGCTGAATTTGAACAGATCCCTTCGGGAATTGAGACTTCAGGTCAACTCCACGCGCTTGGACCTGTCGCTGACCAAAGGATTACCCAATTGGATCTCCTCAGCATTTTCCTTCTTTAAAGAATGGGTGGCATTGATATTATTTGGAGATACACTTTGCTGTGGATTAGTGTTGCTTCTTTGATTGGTCTGTAAGCTTAAGGCCCAAACTAGGAGAGACAAGGTGGTTATTGCCCAGGCGCTTGCAGGACTAGAACATGGTGCTCCCCCTGATATATGGTTATCTATGCTTAGGCAATAGGTCGCTGGCCACTCAGCTCTTACATCTCACGAGGCTAGTCTCATTGCACGGGATAGAGTGAGTGTGCTTCAGCAGCCCGAGAGAGTTGCACGGCTAAGCACTGCAGTAGAAAGGCTCTGCGGCATATATGAGCCTATTCTAGGGAGACATGTCATCTTTCAAGAAGGTTGAGTGTCCAAGTGTCCTTCTCTCCAGGCAAAACGACACGGGAGCAGGTCAGGGTTGCTCTGGGTAAAAGCCTGTGAGCCTAAGAGCTAATCCTGTACATGGCTCCTTTACCTACACACTGGGGATTTGACCTCTATCTCCACTCTCATTAATATGGGTGGCCTATTTGCTCTTATTAAAAGGAAAGGGGGAGATGTTGGGAGCCGCGCCCACATTCGCCGTTACAAGATGGCGCTGACAGCTGTGTTCTAAGTGGTAAACAAATAATCTGCGCATGTGCCGAGGGTGGTTCTCCACTCCATGTGCTCTGCCTTCCCCGTGACATCAACTCGGCCGATGGGCTGCAGCCAATCAGGGAGTGACACGTCCTAGGCGAAGGATAATTCTCCTTAATAGGGACGGGGTTTCGTTTTCTCGCTCTCTTGCTTCTTACACTCTTGCTCCTGAAGATGTAAGCAATAAAGTTTTGCCGCAGAAGATTCTGGTCTGTTGTGTTCTTCCTGGCCGGGCGTGAGAACGCGTTAATAACAATTGGGGGCCCTGTGATCCATCCAATAGTTGACTGTGAGCATCCACTTCTGTGTTTGCTAGGCCCCGGCCTAGTCTCACAAGGGACAGCTATATCAAAGGAGATTATCAGGATCTACAAATGTTAGACTCAGAAAATCACAAGAAAGGTGATGGTTACTAGAGTTTGGGTACTGCTTTATGAAGCAGTTGTTGATCAAAAGATGCATTTTCAGCTCATAGGACTACGATCATAATCTCTATTGTTCAACCTACTAAAGAGAGTTGATAATAATATATTTTCTTGTTTTTGAGAGTAGATTTTATGTAATTTCATCCTAAAAATGGTAAATTCATAAATATTTCATGTGTTGTTTTTCCATAGTCATTGCACAAAATAAAGGCATCAATGCACATTTAAAACTATGTGTTGTAAATTAAAATAAATACAGTATCTTCATCAGCTAAAGTAATGCTTATACCAGGCAACAACACAAACCTGTTATTTGAATTATTTGGAAAGTAAGTCAGGAGGATAAACAAATTCTAAGGTGACTGGTCACAGAGCAAGACCCTCTCACTTAAATAATTAAATATTGAGATCATTTAGGCAACCTTGTAAAAACTCTATGTTGCCTCCAAGAAATAGTAAGTATAAATAAAGAAACAAACTAAAAGTAGGACATAATATATGTAACTCACATTTTTTTTTCAAATAAATGAGAACAGCTCTACTGCTGAACAAAATACTTTCTTTAGAGCCCCCAATGCTAAGAGGGACAAATCCCTTTGTAAAGACATCAAGAGGACAAGGCAAAGGTAAGTGCATTTCCATCAACTAGCCACACTGTGAAATATACCAAACCAAATGAAGAGGATTATTTTCATTAATAAATTATATATAGTTAAAGATTCTATTTTTTCTGGCCTAATAAATAATGGGAGAGGTGGGTAGAAATCAGTGAACACTTTCCATATTACCAACTAACTTGAATTAATCTAGAATTATAGACCCTTAACCCCAAAATAACAACACATACCATCATAATCAAACATAATATGTACCATTTATAAAGGCAGACCAAATTTAGGGCCAAAAAGTAGGTTTCATTCAGCTTATAGGATTTTCAGTCATATTAAATATTTTCTAACTGCAATGGCATTAATTTGGACATTAATAACAGGAAGGAACCTGGAAAACAATTAGAACTGAAAAATGCTTTTATAAAGCCATGGGTCCAAAAAGAAATTCAGAGTGGAATTCAGAGATTTTTGAGTTGCATCAAATTAAAACTTCAAAAACTTTGATATGGTACTTAAAAAGTATTGAGAAAATATACATTAATAAGGTGTGAATTTAGTTTCATTTCTGTTATTTTGATTAAAAACACCCTGACATAACAACTTTAAGAAGAAAGGGGTTTGTTTGGGTCACAATACCAGGTTATCATTTCAGGAACGTCAAGGAACTGGAAGTAGCAACTTAAATTCATAATCAGGAGTAGAGGGAAATGAACACTGGCATGCTCACTGGACACCACGTTCTCTAACTTTACACAATAGAGGACTCAATCCCTTAGATGGAGAGATGGCTCAGCAGTTAAAAGCAATGTCTACTCTTCTAGATGTCCAGAGTTCAACTAACAGTAACCACATTGTGGCTCACAACCATCTATACTAGGATGGGATACTCTCTTCTGTCATAGAGGTATGCATATAGATAGAGCACTAATATGCATAAGATAAATAAATGAATCCTTAAAAAACAAAAAAGAGGACTCAGTCCCCAAAAATGGTGCCACTCACAGTGGACTGGGTCTATCTACATCAATTAAGGCAACTAAAAGAATTGCTACAGACATGCTTACTACCCACTCTGATTGAGACAATCAGAAGTTTTTTCCAAGGAGTTCTACATTTTGTTGATTCAAACAACACAATCCTTACAGTAGGAAAAACAGCTAAACCCTCAAATTATTTGAGGCAGAGTTCGCTAAAAATAATGAGATAGAGCAAGGGGGGCTCAGCAATTATAAAAAAAAAGGTTAAAAGCAAAGAAAAGCACACTCTGGTTAATAGAGAGGACCAAACAAAATTTAAAACCACTGAATGAGCAAATTGAATGATAAAATATTATATAATGAAATTATATTGTTATAATGACAAAAAAATAAGACATCAGTTAGCAACACCAATAATGAGAGACCACCTCAGTACAGTTATTACAGGTAAGAAGAGCTATGACAAATCTCCTGATAATAAATTTTAGAACAAATTAGATGAAAGAAAAAATTTCGATACTACTAAAGCTTACCCAGGATGATTTGCATTTTAGTTAAATACACTCCCACGGAGGAAGTAGCAAGAACAAATATTTTTTCTTCTTCAGCAAAAAGATTGCTTGGACTTCCAAGATGCTAGTGTGTGAGGAAATAGACGAATTCTATTGAAGCCACTTGATAGTATTTTGTTTCAGCATCCTACAATACCTAAAATAGTTATTCACTGCAGTGTTGCTTTTGTTTTGATTAGTCTTATATAAGTTATAGCTTATATTGTTTTTGAACAGTATCAGAAAGTGACAGACTTTGGAGTTTTCTCCTTCCCTCAAGACTTAGGGATACCTGCAAAGACAAGGAAGAACGAGTTTAAGAGCTGAGATAGTGCATGACTCCAGGGAAGCAGCTTCTTCCAGACACAACAGATGCATGCACATATGAATGCACAGAGACTGTGCCAGCATGTACAATACCAGCACAGGCTCAAACCAGACAAAAATCCCAGCACTGAGAAGAGGATATAAAGTCTCACCACCTCTACTCCAATCAAGTGTCATTGGCCCAAGTCCAGAAGTAGTGGGCCAAATCAAAAAGTACTACATGGGTTTTTTTGTTTGTTTGGTTGGTTAGTTGATTGGTTTTCTTTTTTTTTTTTAATTGATTTTTGTCTGTTTTTCGTTTCTTCTTCTTCTTCTTCTTCTTCTTCTTCTTCTTCTTCTTCTTCTTCTTCTTCTTCTTCTTCTTCTTCTTCCTCCTCCTCTTCCTCTTCCTCTTCCTCCTCCTCCTCCTCCTCCTCCTCCTCCTCCTCCTCCTCCTCCTCCTCCTCCTCCTCCTCTTCTTCTTCTTCTTCTTCTTCTTCTTCTTCTTCTTCTTCTTCTTCTTCTTCTTCTTCTTCTTCTTCTTCTCCTTCTTCTTTCTTCTTCTTCTCCTTCTTCTTTTTATGATATAGCAAAGTAGACTAACCAGGGCTGGCTCAGAAAATCTTTTTTTTTTTTGATATTTTATCTATTTACATTTCAAATGTTATTCCCTTTCCTGGTTTCCCCTCTGCACACCCCCAATCCCATCTCCCCACCCCTGCTTTTATGAGGGTGCTCACCCACCAACCCACCCACTCCTGCTTCACTGCCCTAGCATTTCCCTACACTGTGGCATTGAGTCTTCACAGGACCAAGGGCCTCCCCTCCCACTGATGCCAGATAAGACCATCCTCTGCTATGTATACAACTGGAGCCATGAGTCCTTCCATGTGTATTCTTTGGTTATTAGTTTAGTCCCTGAGAGCTCTGGGGTGTCCGACTGGTTGATAATGTTGTTCTTTCTATGAGGTTGGAAACTCTTTCAGCTTCTTCAGTCTTTCCCCTAACTCCTCCATTGGGGTCCCTGTGCTCAGTCCAATGGCTGGCTGTGAACATCCACATCTTTATTGGTCAGACTCTGGCAGAGCCTCTCAGGAGACAGCTATATCAGGCTCCTGTCAACAAGCACCTCTTGGCAGCAGCAATAGTGTCCAGGTTTGATGTCTGCATATGGAATGGATCCCCAGGTGGGGCAGTCTCTCTATGGCCCTTCCTTCAGTCTCTGTTCTATTCTTTATCCCTGCATTTTCTTTAGATAGGGGAAATTCTGGGTTAAAATTTTGGAGATGAGTGGATGATCACATCCCTCAAATGGTGGACCATGCCTAACCTCTGGATATGTTCTCTACAGGTTCTCCCACTTCTTTGTTGGGTACTTCAGCTAATATCATACCTGTTGAGTCCTGGGAGTCGCCTGTTTTTCTGGCATCTGCAATTTTATGTTGGTTACCCCCAGCTCCCCATCCCCCATTGCTACACATTTCTGTTCAATTTCCTAACCCTCTGTACATCTCCCCCATCTCCTCCCATACAAGATCCTGCCCCCTTTTCCCCATTCCCTCCTCTCCCCCTCCTATGCCCCTCACTCTACCTTCTGTGATTATTTTGTTCCCCTTCTAAGTAGGACTGAAGCATCCACACTGTTCTCTTCCTTCTTTTTGAGCTTCATATGATCTGTGAGTTGTATCATGGTTATGGGCATATACACAAAAGATGCTCCAATATATAACAAGGACACATGCTCCACTATGTTCATAGCTGCCTTATTTAGAATAGCCAGAAGCTGGAAACATCCCAGATGTCCCTCAACAGTGGAATGGATACAGAACATGTGGTACACATATGCCATGGAGTACTATGCAGTGACTAAAAGCAATAACTTCATGAAATTCGCAGGCAAATGGATGGATCTAGAAAATATAATCCTGAGTGAGGTAACCCAATCACAAAAGAACACACATGGCATGTATTCACTGATAAGTGAATATTAGCCAAAAAGGAAGCTTGGAATACCCAAGATACAACATTTTTATTCATTTTGAGGCCCATTTTTTGTTTTTCTATATTTTTAAGTAAGAGGAGAGACAGAGACAGAGACAGAGAGGGATAGGGAGAGAGAGAGAGAGAGAGAGAGAGAGAGAGAGAGAGAAGAAGAAGAAGAAGAAGAAGAAGAAGAAGAAGAAGAAGAAGAAGAAGAAGAAGTAGTAGTAGTAGTAGTAGTAGTTTGGGGAGAGGAAAGAATATGACCAAAATATATGAAACTATATGAAAAACTTTTAAATAATAACTAATGAATACTTACTTATTTTAAATTACATTTTGGTATTAGTATTTAATTAATTTTTATTTTTTTCATTAATTAAATTTTATGTGTGGGTGTTTTGCTTGCATGTATATTTGTACACCTTTGTGCCTAGTGCCCTTGAAGGCCTGAAGAGAGTACCAGATACATTGAACTTGATGTACAAGCAGTTTTTAGCCACCACCTGCATGCCAGGAATCAAACCCTGGTCGTCTGGAAGAGACATGGTTCCTCTTAAGTGCTGAATCATCTCTCCAGCTCTGTCATAGCTTTAAAAAGTTACTTTTAATTGTATATATTCATGGTTTTCTCCTTTGTCAAATTTGATAAAATTTTTGTATTTCCTCTTTTTTCCCCAAATGAAGATGTTCATACCTTCACCATTTATGTATTTTCTCAGTTGTACATGCCATTAATTTTATTTCATTTCCATGTTTCAGAGCCTATTCATTATTTCAATAATGTGTGATAGACATTAGACACCTTTGCATCATTCCTGATCTATTGAATCCATGTGTTTGCTTCCTTCTCCATGAGATTTCATCACTACTGTTGCTTTTGTATGTCCTAGTTCAGAAGTCTCTAAGATGACTGACAACAAGTGATGAGCACCTCCATGACAACCGATGACGGGCATCTCTTAGCATTAGGCAGTTTACCTCTTCTGTGGAGAGTGTGTCTACTTACTAATCTACTCTAATAAAGGCAACATGTCAGAATCAATGGAGTGACACATATGCGTGTGTGTGTGTGTGTGTGTGTGTGTGTGTGTGTGTGTGTGTGTGTGTGTGTATGTGTGTGTGTGTCAGAGAAAATTGTGTAGGCATAGGTTCTCTCCTTTCATTATGTGGATCTGGGGAGTGAATTTAGTCATCAGGTTTGAAGGCAAGGCACCTTTACCTATTCAGCCATTTGGCTGGCTCCTACAATTGATTTTGTATTTAGTTGGCTTCAACCAAACTGTCTTTATATTTAATTGACCTTATTTCTTTTACTAAGGCATTGCCCTTTTCAGCTGTATTTTATTTATTTCTGTATGGCTGCAGTGTATGTGTGCACGCAAAAAACCAGAGACTGTGATAGGATGTCCTCCGTGCTCTCCACCTTCACTTGTTAGAGCAGTGCTCTCACTGGGCCTAGAACTCCCTGATGATTGGCTAGGCTTTAGAGATCCACATGTGTCTGCCCCTTCACTTACCTCCTCTATACACACACATTCACAGGATCACTTCAGATCTGTGAGATCATTGGCCTATTCTCTTCTGTCTGGGGGACTGGAGCTCAAGCCTTCATGAATATGGAGCTGGCTCTTTGCTGACTTAGCCATGTCCCCAGAAACTGTGTTAATTTCTTGATATACCCACTTAAAATATAATTTTTCCTCTGTTGCTTTGAATTTCTTGCATATTTAAATAACTGTAGTTTGTGTCATCACTAGGTTATGATGTATTTCCTGACTACTCATACAATTTTCTTTCAGATCCCACAAAACTATATTCTGAAATGTAAATTATAGATATGTAAGACATCAAAATTATATATTTTTTAATGAAAGTGCCTTGTGAGCCGAGAAAGTCTTATATTGTTCTCTGAGATTTATTGCTGCCCTTTGCATAGATACTAGTGTGTTCTTTTTTTATTAATGTTATACAAATGTCCAAAATAATATCCATTCTTAGTCTATGAATGCAGTATTCTGCATAGTCTCTCCTTACAAGCTTATTAGTAGTTTTTTCAAAAATTTTATGTTCATATTTTTGTCTGTTTGCATGATCCTACTTGCTTTATAATTTCTAAAATCTCCAAGTAGTTTTATTGTCATTTGTTTAATTACTTGATTTATTATAAATGTGTACAGTTATACTTGGTCCTGTGTATTTAATGCTGTCTACTCTTTATGCTGTTGCTTTTACCATATGCTGAATAGTTTTGGTTTTATTGCATTGTTTTGTCTTACATGCAAGTGTATCACATATTCAGGTAACCACACAGGTTTTGTTCAAATGTTCCCTGGTACTCTTCCTCTACTTTTCTTTTATTTAAATTTCTTATTTAAGTATGTTTGCATTTATAGTACATCTTTCTTTTTATTTTTTTTATTTACCCAGTGTGTTATTGATAGCAGTTTAAAATGCCAACACCTCTTTTAGCAATAATACATCTACATATATAAGTGTAAATGTGTAAATGTGAATAATATCTTGGGTTTCTGAGAGCACCCGCTTACCAATGCTTCTGTAGTTATTGAAAATAAGGGCTCTGTTAAAAAATCCCCTGTGGGCTGTACACAGAGTCCCACCAGCTGGTACATTTCTTGGCATATCACTATGGTTCAGTGCCAGCCACAGTGAGGGAGGGCAGGAAAGGAAAGATTGAATGTGACAAACCTGCAATTATGCTTGTTTGATATCCTTCAAATGAGTATGAAAACAGTATTTGATAGGATTTTTCTTCTCAGGATTGACTTAATTGGAATTTAAACAAGTATATATTAAAAGAGCAAATTATTACTATTTTAGGCTGTCAAAATGAGCTGAAAGAGATACATTTGCATGTGAATTATGACAGCCTTACTCCACATTTTCTTTCTTTGTCTAAACTCTGTTTAGATGTGTTTTGAAATTTCTTATGGTATAGTGTCTGATGTTGAAAAATATGTATTTGAATGCAACTTCTCCCTTGCGAATCAATAGTAACAAGTTAAATCAGAAAATGCTGTTTCTCTTTAAAGCCTGGCCATTCTGGGGCAAGTTCCAAGCGCTTATCCTGACAGTTTACTTTGAGGTTGTCTAAGCAAATTGGAAGCAGTGTGCGGAAGGCACTTTCATGGGTGATGTCTGTTAAGTGGCACTTACAACTTGTGTAGTCTCACACAGATTATTTCTTCCTTCTTTATCTTTAGAATCAAATAAATAAAAATATTCTTTTGCTCCTTACATTTCCCCCTCTTTGCCTAAGGAAATATTAAAATCTATCTTTTAATATGATGGACAAAAAACCTACTGCTTTCTTATTCTACTTTTAAATTTCTTTGTGTACTTTTTCTAGGATTTTCCTTCTTTAAGATTGTATTCCGTTTAACAACTAAAAATGCATTTGTCTTTAATTGGTGTGAATCTTTTAAGAAATAAAATGTACTTCAGTAACCCTGAAAGTAAGTGGTAAACTGCAAGCTCTCTTCTCTTTGTGTGAGGGATTTATATTATGTCCTATAGAATATGTGCACAGCTGAAGGCAAAACCTGCTACAGTGTCAGAGAGGAACGATATAAAAACAGTATTTGGAAAAACAGCCAAAAAAAAAAAAAAAAAACTACACAGAATTAATCATAATGCAAAGCAATGCAGATATGTAGTTTGTAGAGCTTATTCTGTTAACTGTTTAGTTATATGTAGCAAACAGATAAATAAATATGGATAAAATATCTCAATGTCTATGAATCTCATAGAAAGTACCTAATATTTAAGAAAAAAAAAAAAAGAGGATACAGAATTCATCTATAACCACGTGCCACTTTTCTGTGACCACAATGGGAAGTATCATTTTAATACTGTAATTTACTTGTACCCTTATTAATGGTTTTAATATTTGACTCAGCAGGAGTCAGTCTCAACATGGTAAGATAGGGATGTTGCATGGCAATTTCTTTCAAGTTGAAGCACTCAGTCCTGAAAGGAGGTTCCTTACAACTCAGGGATAGATTCTAAAAGGAGTCTTCCTTAAAACACAGAAAGTAAAAAATTTACCAGTGCTAGGAAGTTCTCGAAACTTACTAGATTCATGAGGCCCCTCCTGCCCTGAGGTGATAAACAGTACGAGCTGCAGAGGAGGAAAAAACTCTATGACCTACAAAATGCCCACAAGCTGTGCAGAGCGCCTCAGGATTCCAGTTTTCACCAGTTATCCCCCATGCCAGGGTAGACGACTGCTGCCTTCGAGTCATGTCTGCTTCAGAAAGGAATCCGAAGAAATAGTTGGTTCACTCACTAACTTGGACTTTGGTGGTATTGCTTCTGCTATCTGTCATTAACTCTCTATCTGTTCACATGTCTCCTGAAATAGTGTCACATAACAACATACGTGTGTGTGTGTGTTAATAACATACTAATATAGACTGATGTAAGAATTGTTCCAAGCCACGGTTAAACTAATACAGCAGGAGCAATCACAGGGAAGAAGATTGAAGATCTGAGTACAGTTAGTTACTCACTCTTGTTTGTAAAGTTCTTAACAGATCTCACCCTCATTTTTTTTGTATGTTAACACCTAACTTTTAAATTTTAATTAGGTATTTTCTTTATTTACATTTCCAATGCTATCCCAAAAGTCCCACGTACCCCCACACACACTGCCCTACCCAGCCACTCCCACTTCTTGGCCCTGGCGATCTCCTGTACTGAGGCATATAGAGTTTGCAAGACCAATGGGCCTCTCTTTCCACTCATGGCCGACTAGGCCATCTTCTGATACATATGCAGCTAGAGACATGAGCTCCCGGGGGTACTGGTTAGTTCATATTGTTGTTCCGCCTATAGGGTTGCAGACCCCCTTTAGCTCCTTGGGTACTTTCTCTAGCTCCTCCATTGGGGGACCTGTAAATCTCACCCTTATTTAGTGACCACTAAAGTAGATTTCAGAGACAGTATTTTCAATGGAGGGGAACTTGGTTAAAAGGAATAAAAGAATGAATTTTTTTTTAAGTAAATAGAATTTTCTTTGGAGACATTTGCAGTAAATGAAGGGTAAACAAAGATTAGAAGAAGAGAGGCATTTGCTCCTTTGTTCTGACTCATTAAAACATGAGCATGAATGAAGGAGGAATAACATTGATGAGAAATCACAGAAATGGCTAGGAGAATAAACAGTCAACATGGCATTCTGAGAAACATGAGTGCCTATAGAATTTGCCTTCTATGAACATGGTGTGAGGAAGTGTTTCTCTTCTGTACATAGTTAGAATAGTTGGCAACTTGTCACTGCCTGGAGCTGACATGCCATGTCCAATGTGGAACTCATGGCTGGTGACAAACGACAAGTGTAGGCTCGTGTACAATTTGTTTGCATAGCAAGTTGTGGTATAGGCCTTCATGTACAGTGCTTCTTCTAGGTCAAGGTTTATCACCCACTTAGAAGCTGTCCTAGCCCAAGCTTATATAAATTCAACAAATTCAAAAGATAAAATTAAAGATATTTAATTTTGTACATATGGGTGTTTACAGTGTGTGTGTGTTTGTGTGTGTGTGTGTGTGTGTGTGTGTTTATGTGTGTGTGTGTGTATCTGTGCACCACCTGAATGCAGGGTGCCTGTGTGTGGCTGCCAGAAGAGGAAATCAGATCCCCTGAAACTGGAGTCACAGATAGCTGTTTGCCACCATGTGGGTGCTGAGAATCAAAAGCAGGTCCTTCGTCAGTACTCTTAACCCCTGAGCTGTCTCTTCAGCTCTATGAATATACGTTTTTAACGACTGCAGCTCAGTCACCTAGAAAAGCCAGCACTCTGTAAAAACCAATTATGATTCAGTACTTAGGAAACTGATGTGAAAAAGAAGAGGAATTAGATCCTAGCCTGTACTGCACCAAGCAAGTAGCCAGTGCACAATCAGAATGGACTAAAGAAAATTTTAAATCTGGAGACATAAAATGAATTTGGTTCTGAGAAGATACTTTTTATGAGTTTTATGGAATTCATGAAGATAATCTCAGGGAAGTATTAGAGCAACATGACAAAGTTTATAATAAGCCACTTTATTGTATTGTACTATTGTAACATTTTTGAAAACTTGTACAAAAAATAGGTGGAACACTCACTTGGTATTTACCCTCTGCAAAGCTATTTTCAATATAGATTTCCTTCTAGTAAATTTTATTATATTATGTCTAAAGTCCCTTCTTGATAATATTCTGGTAAATATGAGGTTGAGAACAGTTGTGCAAACAAACTTCCATTTGTTTTTTAATTTTTATTACCAGAAATACCCCTTCAACCCACCACCCCCCAAATCAACAAGATACTAACAACACAAACTGCCACATAGTATTTCCTAGATTTCTTCCAAAATAAAGTTGTATCTACACTATTGAGAGTATGTGTGAAACTATCAAGAAAAAGATGCTCAATGCAGTCCTTAAGGCTCCATAACTTGAGGCTGGAGCATAAACGCTAGGTGTAACTGAACAGCTGGTAGAGAGCTACCTAAGGTTGATAAGTTCTTCAGTAGCATTGGTTCTAATTTTAGAACCAATAAACTTAAGGCAAAGTAAACAATTTCACAAGTCTGTTCAACAAAATTCACTTCTAAAGAAGTTAAATGTTGATGTGGTTGACAGAGTGATGAAGAAAACTATTGGTGGCCTATGCCAACACAACCGTCTGTGAAAAGCATTTTAGAATAGCAGAATATTAAATATTATAAGGGAATAATGTTGTGCTTCCGTTTTTTACATGATTATCCCCTTAAAAATAAGCCATATCCAACTAAGAATTTTCCCAGTCTAAGACATTGTGTTTGATACTCAGGGTATTTTGCAATTAGTTGTATCTCTGTTTTAATAAAATATTTCACTCACACCCGCTTTGACATGCATTTTGGTTTTCAGTTTTCATGGTGCTGAGCTGGCTGTAGTGGAAATAATTTGCCTCTTGTGTGGCGTTTCGTATGCTTTATTACATTTGCTACTTCAGGATTAAATGCTGCTGGGTTTCCTTTAGAAATTAGTGAACAGAGATGACAGGATTACGTTTGTCGCCAGTATAATGGGACAGATAAATCACTCACATTCGCCCTCCCTTAAGACTCCAAACAGCAAGTGGGGTTTTGTCAAGTTGAAAGTTTCCTTCCATCCTTGTTTAAGCAGTAACATTCAGGCCACGGCATCAGCAAAACCAATCGGAGAATGTGCATCTTTATTTGTCTCCCTGGTTATGAAAATTCCACTTGGCTCTTTTCTGGGTTATGGGGATGGCAGGTTGTGCTGACGGTGTTGCAGAGGGTCCGTTCCAGATGGCGTGAGATCAGAAATAAATATGTGGTTCAGCCCCGATGAGTTACAGTTTTCAATTAGAGACAAGCATCAGAAAATATATCTTGGGTTTGGTTTCACTCCCTTCTAATGGGTACCTGCATTGTAACAACGTGGAGTTGATAATTGTCCAAGAGTTTGAAATCGCAATTATTTTTACTCTTTGTGAGGAGGAGAGAAAAGAAAATGAAGGATTTTTTCATGTCCCGCAGACATATTGGCCTATTCTCCAAATGACAGGTTCCTGACTGATCAACTGTACCGCCTGCTACTAAAGCCCAGTACTATTAGTCTGTGGAACAGTTTCATTCTCATCTCACACCTCAGAGATCTTGCGCTCAACCCCAGGCATCCCTTGTGTGTTTAAATCAGCTTAACGGCTCATACGGTGAGCTGATTTCCTTGTAGGCCTCTGTTTTCTCAAAAAGTGATCACCTTTTGCCAATGCCCTCAGGATTAAACAGGGCAGTCTGGGTTTCCTTTTCTGCATTGGCTATACCTTTGTAGTCAATAAAAGACTAACTCGAAAGGAATCAGCTGATGAGAGAATCAATCTTCTGGAAGCCTCCCTACAGTTTTCTCATCATTTCTGTGAGGTCTGTCATCTCAGGTTGGAAAATGGAAACCCAAACTCAGTATGTGGGAAGACTTTTACTGCTCCTTGTTAACAAAAACAGTAAGACCAGGGGTTTTGATCTTATGAGTGTATAGGTAAACAGCAAACTGGAAGTGCAGTGTCTTGAAGTGGCTTTTCTCTGTTTCTAATGGAGGTGTGCAAAGAATTATCAAAGTGGAATCACAAAGGTCTCCCCACACACTGGAGTGTGGCTATCCATTCTGAGGAGGTCAGGTTAAATCTGAAGGCCTTAGATATGACGATCTTGTGCTACAGCAAGCAGTTCTACCTGCTTCTTTATAGCCACAGAAAAAGAGACACACAGAAAGACCCTTTCTGCATTTTTATAGCAGGCTACACTGCACTAATTTATTGCTGCAGCATTACATTTTAAATCAAGTGACATTTTGTCTCATTTAACTTTTTTATCCTGAACAATTTTATCTCACATAATTTGCTTTCTTGTAGAATACTCACAAATGTGTAGGAAATATATTTAGATTACCTTGGCCAATAAAGGTCACTTCTTCACACAAGTCATTGTATTTTTTTTCCATCATCAGAAATGTTGAAAATCATTTTCTTCCTGGTTCTATTTTATGATTTTAGATCTTGTTTATAACTTGAAAAAAGATAGCTACAACCAGAATTTAAAATACAGAGCTTGAATTTTTTTATTAGTTTAGGCTTTTAGTTCTTTATGATACTACATCAAACTACTTAGGTTCTTCTGATAATATTTTACATATAGGTAATAAATATAAAAATGTATATTTAAATGAGTGGAACCTCTTATAATTTCCTCCAGTCTGCATTGGATCATCACCTCATGAAGACAGAAAATGGTGTTCTTATCCTCCTTCTTCAGTCACACTAAAATAGCCACATAATTAAACTCTTAGAAGATTGTATTTTTCCTGACATTACTGAATTCACTTGCTACTGGTAATTTCCATGCATCAGTTCATCTTTTTGATGATATTTGGATATGCTTATGGATATTTAGGAAATAATATTGTAAGATGTGGAAAAGACATAGGCAAAGGGTTCAAATTCCATGGAACTTATCTCGGTATAAATTATGTAAGAAATCGTCCCCCAAATGAAAAAGTATGTACTACAATAGCCTTCAGTTCATTACTCTGTACATGATAACATGTATATTTACGAGCAACATTGATTACTGATCAATGTTGATCATAAGGTGTATAGTTTATTATCTTTCCCTGGATACTCTATAATGTTTCAATGTTAATCAAAAATCAAAATTATACAAGACATAACTGTCTTATTATTCTGTGTTCTCAAACAATCTTTGTCACTTAGATGTTACCTCTCTTTCATTGTAAATTATCTTTCACATTTGTGTTTGATATTTATTTCAGTCTTATTCTTCTAGTCACGTTCAGTAGCTACAATTACCTGAGAAAATTAAGCAGAATATTTTTTTTCTCATTATTTATACTTTAAAGTAGTTTTAAAGTCTACTTTAAAATGTTGTTTTGTCACAAAGAGTCTAAATTCCATGGTGGCAGTATCCCCACTTGTACAGTCACTGTGACTTCTCTTGTATCCAACACATAAAATCTATAGGATATTCATGGTATGTACTTATAAGTGGATATTAGTCATAAAGTACAGGGTACCCATGATATACTCTACAGACCCAAAGAAGCTGAACAAGAGGGAAGGCCCAAGTGAGGATGCTTGAATCTCACTTAGAAGGGAAATGAAACAGTCATAGGAGATACAGGGAGGAAGGAAACTGGGAGGGAGAGAGGATAGGGAAGGGAATGGGGGATCAGAATCAAGTGTGGGGAGAGACCCGAGAGAGACCCAGTGGGCAAGGAGAATGAATGGAAATCTGCGGCTGCAAGGGTGGGGGTAGGGGTGGGGGTGGGAGGCATCTCTAGGAAATCTCAGAGAACTGGGATGGGGAGGCTCCCGGGAGTCAATGCTGATGACCTTAGATGGCATGGGGGCTATGAAACCTGAAGAGGCCACCTCCTGTAGCCCTGCATGATCTCTCAGTGGAGGGATAAGGACATCAACCCACCCAAAAAACTTTCAATCCTATCTAAAAGAAATTCAGGGATACAGAGTAGAGACTGAAGGAATGGCCAACCAATAAGAGGCCCAACTTGAGACACATCCTATGGAGAAGTACCAATCCCTGACACTATTAATGATACTCTGTTATGCTTGCAGACAGGAGCCTAGCATGACTGTCCTTTGAAAGGCTCCACCCAGCATCTGACAAAAAAAGATGCAGATACCCCTATCCAAACTTTGGACAGAGGTCAGTCACTCTTATGGAAGAGTTGGGGGAAGGATTGAGGACCCTGAAGGGGATAGAAACTCCACAGGAAGACTAATCAAGCCAACTAACTTGGATCCTTGGGCTCAGAGACCGAGTCACCAACCAAAGAGCATACACTGCCTGGATCAAGGTCCCCAGAACATAAGTAGCAGATGTGTAACTCAGTTTCCATGTGGGCTCTCCAACAAGTAGAACTGGGGCCACCATAAAGCCTTTGCCTGACTATTAAATCCATTCCCCTTGTCTGGCCTCAGTGTGGGAGATTGCACCTAGACACACAGAGACTTGATGCACCAGGGTGGAGTACACCCAGGGGTCCCTACCCTTTCAGAGGAAGGGATGGGTGAGAGAATCTGGAGGGGGGAACAGTGAGGGTGCAGTGTTTGGGGAATAAATAAATAAATAATAAATAGAAAAAAACTAAATAAGTAATAACTGTAACAAGATTTGGAAGATGAATATAATGGCACATGGTTATGAAGCCTCCTCCTCAGGAGCCTGAGGCAGAACCATGCCTTCTAGGAAGGAGAACCATGCCTACTAGGAAGTACAGAGTGACAAATAAGTTCAAGATCTGTCTAGGCAACAGTGAGACAGATAGCATGCATCTGTATCAAGGGGAAAACCAGTCAAACAAGGGCTGATGGTACAGGGCAACAAGAAACACTGAGACAGATAGCATGCATCAGTCCCTAGGCTAGGTTGTAGCCTCTGTACCCCAAAGGAAACATATGGAGGTTTTTTTTGGATTCTTTTGTCTAAGGAAGCTACAAGGTCTTATGTTTTATAGTACCAGAGTTGTACAAAGCATTTTGCATGGTATATGCATTGCAAAATGATAAACTGTTTAGTAGCAATCTACTGAAAATAGGTCATTGAGCCCTCCCTGGCCCACTATTTATTAGCAAGAGAATATGGCTATAGCTGCATGATGTAGTATTCACCTAACATGCAGAAGGTCCCATATTTTATTTCAACTCTAGAGAAAACAGAGAAACAAAAACCTTTAAAACTTGAAGTATAGAAAAATTCTAAAATTATTCATCTTTTATCACATATATCTTTCTCCATCTGGGAATATAAATAATATATATAATTGCTTGAATATAACCATTTATTATTATTTAAAAGTGAGAAATTCAATACTAGTATCATATCAAATTCATATGTACAGTATATTTCACATAGGTTTGAGTCAGAGGTGGCTATAATGCTAAATACATGAACTGACAAACTGACTGTGATGATATCCAAATTATTACTAATTAGAGCTCTAGTTAGGGGTTATATTACTACATTTGCTTGAATGTTATATATATTAGACTGTTCTCACTATTACTGTCAATCTAGATTTTATACTGGCTAGAACTGAGTATTCTTGAGAAGGTTAAAACATGGACATCTACTGAAGAATTATTTAATATGTAATAGAAAATATATAAGCTCTATATGAAAATATTTTTCCAATTATACCAGATATGTTGTTGTGGTTTGAATATGCTTGGTCCAGGGAGTGTCACTATTAGGAGGTGTGACCTTTTTGGAGGAAGTATGCCACTGTGGGGATAGGCTTTGAGACACTCTTCCTAGCCACTTGGGAGCCAGTCCTCTACTGTTTGTCTTCAGAACAAGATGCAGAACTCTCAGCTCCTCCTGCACCATGCCTGCCTGGATGCTGCTATGCTTCCTATTTTAATGAGACCTCAGAACCAGTAATCAAATGTTGTCCTTCATAAGAGTTGTCTTGTCATGATGTCTGTTCACAGCAGTAAAATCCTAAGATGTATGTCTTACTGAGAGAAATAAGAAAATGATCAAACAGTGGTATCAGAGAAACACTTAACTTTTCGATGGTTTGGATTCTGAGTTCTCAGAAGACCTTGGTATAACATTCCACATAACCCTCTTTGGCAGTGTCTTGTACTTTCCTATACTAGTTCAGGAGAATATGCTTAAGATCCTCTTGAAGGTTTAAATTTTGTACTAAGCAGAACTCTTAAAATTGTTTTTAACACTGGGACAACTAAGGTACAACTGCAGCTTCAACAAGCACCAAAAATTTATACTCAAAATTTTATTTATACTAATTACTGCTGCTTTGTTAAACTTTTTTTTTTACTATTTTTTAATTACGTATTTATTTCATTTACATTTCCAATGCTATCCCAAAAGTCCCCCACCCACTCCCTCTTTTTGGCCCTGGCATTCCCCTGTACTGAGGCATATAAAGTTTGCATGACCAATGGACCTCTCTTTCCACTGATGGCCAACTAGGCTATCTTCTCATACATATACAGCCTAGAGACACGAGCTCCGGGAGGTACTGGTTAGTTAATATTGTTGTTCCACCTATAGGGTTGCAGTTTCCCCCAGCTCCTTGGGTACTTTCTCTAGCTTCTCGATTGGGGGCCCTGTGATCCATCCAATAGCTGACTGTGAGCATCCACTTCTGTGTTTGCTAGGCCCTGGCATAGTCTCATAGCTATATCAGGGTCCTTTCAGCAAAATCTTGCTAGTGTGTGCAATGGTGTCAGCGTTTGGAGGCTGATTATGGGATGGATCCCCGGATATGGCAGTCTCTAGATGGTCCATCCTTTCGTCTCAGCTCCAAACTTTGTCTCTGTAACTCCTTCCATGGGTGTTTTGTTCCCAATTCTAAGAAGGGGCAAAGTATCCACACTTTGGTCTTCATTCTTCTTGAGTTTCATGTTTCTCAAATTGTATCTTTTATCTTGGTTATTCTAAGTTTCTGGGCTAATATCCACTTATCAGTGAGTACATATCATGTGAGTTCTTTTGTGATTGGGTTACCTCACTCAGGATGATGCCCTACAGGTCCATCCATTTGCCTAGGAATTTCATAAATTCATCCTTTATAATGGCTGAGTAATACTGCTTTGTTAAACTTATAATAAAATATATCAGCTTTGTTTGAAACAAGAAACTCATAACACATACTTATAAATTAATAACAAATCATGCATAATAATGGAAGCATAGAAGATATCTTGTCAGCTTGTCAGGTGTAACATGATATCTCGTCAGGTGTAGTTCCCAGTCATATTATTGATTGCAACCATTTATTTCTGCATTACTAACTTAAAACTGTTTACCTCTAATCCAGTATAAAATTAATAATTTAAGGTTATAAGTAAGTACTTTTGTAATGTAACATAAAATAGTTTAAAGTCAAATAAATTAGCAGAAAGAAAAATAATATGAAAAATGAATATGTACATGAGGTTAACACACAAAATACAAAACAGAGATTAGTTTCATATTGGTTTTAATATTAAAATAACCTAGAGAATGAATACTTATGAGTTACATATATAATAATATCCATAATACAAAATATTTTTTTTGCTTCGGTAACACAGTAGTACTGGTAGAAAAGATAAACTTTAACAGAACTTGCTTAAGTAGTTACTAATTTAAAGGGTCTAATTTAAAGGGTATTTTTTATAAGTGCATCTTTTAGGGAAGAAAGTAAACAACTTACTATGAATGTTTCTTATATTTCTCAATATAAGCCAATGGTGTTATATCAAATTCACAATGTAAAAATAGTTATTTTGCAATCCTAACATTGATAAGCATCCAAAACTCTTGTAGAATCCTTTTTATTTGTTGCTCAAAGTCAAGTAAAAAGAGCGGTAGTCTTCACATAATACTATGTCCAATTTTCTGAGGAACCGCCAGACTGAGTTCCACAGTGGTTGTGCCAGCTTGCAAGGCTACCAGCAATGGAAGAGTGTTCCTCTTTCTCCACATCCTCACCAGCATCTGCTGTCACCTGAGTTTTTTATCTTAGCCACTCTGATTGGTGTGAGGTGGAATCTCAGGGTTGCTCTGATTTGCATTTCCCTAATGACTAAGGATGTTGAACATTTCTTTAGGTGTTTGTCAGCCCTTTGAGTTTCCTCAGTTGAGAATTCTCTATTTAGTTCTGTTCTTCATTTTAATAGGGTTATTTGGTTCTCTAGAGTCTAACTTCTTGAGTTCTTTGTATATATTAAATATTAGCCCTCTATCGAATGTAGGATTGGTAAAGGTCTTTTCCCAATCTGTTGGTGACCATTTTGGAAGCTCACAGCCAACTATTGGACTGAGCTTAGGGGTCCCCAGTGGAGGAGTTGGAGAAGGGGCTGAAGGAGTTGAGGGGGTATGCAGCCCCACAGAAGGAGAAACAGTGTCAACAGGCTCTCACGGACTGGACCACCAACCAAAGAATGCACATAGAGTGACCCATGGTGCTCGCCACATATGTGGCAGAGGATGGCCTTGTTGGACAACAATTGGAGGAGAGGCCCTTGGGCCTGAGAATGTCCAATGCCAGACATTGTAGGGGAATGCCAGAGTGGGAGGATGGGAGTGGGTCAGTGTGGGGATCACTCTCATAGAGGCAGGGGAGTGGGATAGAATAGGGGGTTTCCAAATGGGAGACCTGGAAAGGGGAAAACATTTAAAATGTAAATAAAGAAAATATACAATAAAAAAGAAAATGATAATAAAAGAAAGTAAATCATATAAATTTGTATTAGACTTTAACTTAAAAATTAATATATCATTCAACTGCTTTAAAGAAAGCATTATAATTTTAGCAATATATGGCCTCTTCATCCATAAAAATATTATCATTTTCTTTTCTGAGGTTAGATCTCATTGTGCTGCCAAGGCTGGCTTCAAACTTATATCTTCAAATGACCCTGTATCATAAAACTCTCAAAATAGCAGAGGATTGCAGGCATAGATCCTCCACCAGTTATAGAGACTTGAGAATACCAAAATTAGTTTTTTCTTGCTAATTTTCATGGAGATACGGTAGTTGCTACCAAATCACTTTTCATTTAATATGTTAATAGGAAAATATATCACAACATTATGTTTGTATTTTCTGGCTTATATTAGCTATTTGGGTTTTTTATATTGATGTGACAAAATTCTTGCCCATAACAAGACATAAAACATTCCTTTGACTCATGATTTCAGAGAGGTAGCAGTTCATTAAGCTGAAGAAGCTAGGCCAAGTCCACCTTGGTAGGAGCCTGTAGTAGATACTTCTCAAATGATGATAGACCAGAAAGCAGAGCAATCATGGCCACTAGGAGATATCTATTTCCCAGCTCAGCCCCATATCCTTAACATTCAAAATCTTCACAATAATATCAGCAGGTGTGGCATGAGAACTCGGAAAAAGGACCTTGAGGTGAGCGATTCAGATTGAAACCATAATGTCATTATAAATTAGATTCCTTTGTAGTCTTATTTATTTTATTTAATGCAAATAAAAATATTACCACATAAGGAATTCATAGACCTTTGATTATAACCAAAGGAGCCTGTGACTCAAAATGATTAAGAGGCAAGTGTCTGAGGTTCTTAGCTAGTTGGTGCTTAGTGTGCATATGATTTTACTGTTGTTGTAACAAAGTAACACAAAGTAAAACAACAGAAATTAAGCTTCCCTAGCTCTTGTGTCTTATATTCTTAATGTCATCAAAGAGCAATTGACCACCAACGCATCTTGGAAAGGGGGTTGGTGGGGGCACTTATTAAACCCTTCTGCTCCTACTACATCCTGGACCATGCTGCAACCCATTAATACAGTTCCTATGTTGTAGTGACCCCCCACAACCATAAAGTTATTTTCTTTGCTACTTCAAAACTGTAATTTTGCTACTGTTATGAATAGTAATGCAAAGATCTGTGTTTATTCTGATGGTCTTAGATGACCCCTGTGAGGGTGTCCTTTGTTCCCCAAAACAGGATTTGACACATAAGTTGATAATTGCTGTCCTATATGTTTCTGCTACCTGAAATATTTTTCCAAGCTCTCCTTTTCAGATGTCCTTCTCTCTGTTTCCCATATAATCTTTCCTTTATTCATAGGCTCAGATTGAATTAATAGTTCACCCCACCTCAAACAGGTGACTTCCTAATTCTTTATATTCACAATGATCACACTTTCAAATGAAGTCACATAATTGCACAGATTTAGAAGTTCAATATATACAACTGGAGGACATAATTCAGATCGCAATTTTGCAAAGACATACATGTGCCTGTAAAACTCAGTCTATTTTGTAACTCAGTCTATCCTGTAAACCTTGTTCCCAAGCAGTTACACTTTGGAACAAAAATTGAGATGAATTCTAATTTAGATGCAGGTAATAGAGCCCACGAGGGATCCTGACTGCCCATGCAAATTATTGTTAGATTTTCCAGTTCATAACTGTGTTCTCTTATCAATTAACAAGGTAATTCTTCTAGGACCACAGTACAGCCTGCATCCATTTTAATTCAACAAAAAGGTTGTGTAGTTGCAACAGAGACTGTGTAACTCACAAAGCCTAAAATATTCAGTATCTGCTTCTTTAATTATAGAATATTTTTCCTTCTCTAGGATGCAAAAGGGATGAGAAAAACTGGGCTTCTCTTACCATATGCTCCCCATAACAGAATATAAAGAACATGGGCATTGTTTTAATATAGAACCTGAAGAATTAACCAGATAGTACAATATGAACTGGGCATTAGACTGGGACTATAAACTGCAGAATAAACACATGCAATCAGGGAATACACTTAGCCATCATTGAAATCAGTTACATAAGCATATCAAGAAACATGATGAAAGAAAACCATTAGCAAATTATTAAACAGCTAAAGTAACCATAAATTAAACTCACATGAAGTAGGAGGAAATGGTCATTTGGCATAAAGAGAGTGGACAAGAATAATCAGGTATAATAGTGGGTTATATCTTTCTTTCACTAGCATTATTAGTGGGACTGCTGTTTGACCTAACAGTAAGAGTGGCCTCCCTTGAACATTTTGGCAGTTTTATTTCTGTCCTTTGAGAAATACAGAACAAAGGATAAAAGTCCTTGCTTGAACACTGAAACAATAACATAGTGTGAAGAAGTCTCAGGAGCTCAAAGGACTCCATTTTTATGGCTTCCTGGGGGCTAGAAATTTCATAGGCACTCATATGAAAGACCTCAGTACCCTTGAAATCAGTAGTCACATGGGAGAATATCACAGTGTTAGGCCCTTATAGCATAGAGTAATGACGTTTCTTTTGGGAAAACAAAAGATATCTCACATTAAACAATCATGAGCAACTGCTGATGAACAGTTAGTGTGATGGATTTGGGCACATTTCAGAAAGAAGACAGAACTTAGCAGCCATAGGCTCAGTTAAGTTTTATTGTTATAGCTGCAAGTTTCCATAATTTTGTGATGAAAAGCATGCATTTTGTGATTGGATTACTTGATAAATATTTTTAACATACCTAGAGGAAAGCCACAAGGACAACGTGGTGGTTACTGTTTCACATATAGTACTAGGGCACAAAGGTTCACACACTAGCCATAATTTCATGGAACTTGAAAAAATGTGTTGACATTCCTAGGTACCAAAGCACAGGAGATTTTTAGTGAATAGCTGTTCTCCTTTCTGGCCCCAGTATTTGTCTTAAGTCATACTATCCCTTGATATCACCCACATGAACTATTACTCTGTACTGAGAAGTTGCCTTCTCATTTGCTGGCCCTTGTATTCTCATTTGCTCCCATTTCTACTCTGTCCACTTCCCATACTAATCATTTGTGATAAAGCAACTTTGGTTCTCTTAACTGCATGGGATTATGTTAACTATTATTGCATATAGGTTGTGTATATATTAAAAAGGCTTTATTAAATGTTTTCCTAAGCTAAGAAGGGGGGCTGGAAAAATGGCTCATGCTGCCTGATATTAAGGTCCTTGATCAGTTTGAAGTTGAGTTTTGTGCATGGCGATAAATATGGATCTGTTTATATTCTTTTACATGTAGTCATCCAGTTTGGTCAGCACCATTTGCTAAGGACTCTAGAAAAACCCTTCGCTGAGGCTTGCAGAAAATAAGGAGAATCTGGGTGTTTCAGAGTAATGGTCACAAATTAGATCATTCGCACTACAGAGCAGAACAATCATGTATAGGCAGAAGATCTTCAGGCACATGAAAAGTTCTAGAAGCTATGATACTGGGAAATGCTGAAAACTGGAGGAATTGTTCATATCATGATATTTTCCCTTAACACTCTGGGAAAATGTGCCAACTATATCTTCTAGCTTTTTCTTTTTCTTTGTGGAAAAGTTTTACTTGTCAGCATAATGTCTTACAATATAGTTAATATTTATTTCCATCTTTCAGAAAAGGACTTTGGGGGTGAATGACTCTTCTGGTACTTAACTCAGATTCACATAAGAAGTGGATTGGAATGTGATCTATTTGACCCTAATGCACATTGCTTTTGCTGTTGGTGCTATTGTACCATGTAGTCTCCTTACATACTTCATTTACTTGGCTCATTTTCAAGAAATTTGAGGATCTTCAGATGTTTGATGTTAGTTGTGCCTTGCTCAATGGATTTGTAATTGAGACCTGAGTTGATAATGTTTTTAAATTCTTCTGGTTTATTTGCTTGTTAAAATGTTTGTTTAGGGGGGCTGGAGAGGCTAAGAACACATACTGTCCTTGAAGAAGGCTGGAGTTCAGTTTCTAGCACCTGCATGGCGGCCATAATCTCTTGTAACCGGCTTCAGAAGATCCGATACCCTCTTCTGGACTCAATGGGTGTTTGCACTCACATGCACATACCCACACATAGACACATAATTAAACATGATAAATTAAATATTAAACTGTACTTATGCCACAGACCCTCTGGGCCCCTTTGTCTGCATGGAATGGGTCTCTAGTCGTGGGTGGGCAAAGTGTTGGATGAATTGACAGACAGATGCACACAGGAGAGGTTGTGTAGGATCTGAATGTAATGTCAAATCGAGCATCAGACTTTTTATACAGAAGACAATAAGGAAGCTGGGTGACATACCCGCAAGGTACAAATGAGGTAACCGGAATCTTACATAAAACAGAGAAATGCAAACACAAAAGGTCTAACGGGAACCACCTGGGATAGAATTTATTGTTAACAACTGGGATCAACAAGGGCTCCACCTAAGATTCACTTAATCTTAGAAGCCAGGGTCAAGGGCTTCATGCTCTTGCCATAGTTCCTATTTTAGTCTATTGTATAGTCCACCTTCCCCTTAGGCCATTGTAATACGTGTGTATGTGTGTAACTCAGCTATAGTCTTAGAAGCCAGGGAGAGGTCTTTACTCTCCTAGGGCAAGGGCTTTCACACCCAAGTCATGGTTTTAACTAGGGAGTTCTGTTCTAGCTAACCATCTCATGAATAATGCAATACTCTAAAACCATAGCCCGATCTACTTCCTAAACCATTGTAAATTCCTGTATATGGGTGAGACTTGGCTTTTATTCTAAGTGATAGTGTAATACCAGAGGATATTCTGAATGTCACTGAATAGCAATATTCTTACTGAATTTCAAGCCCATGGTCTTGCTCAAGGATGTTCTAGGACTGTTGGAACACTGGTGGAAGGCTTTAGCTATGTCAGAATTCAATTTTAAAAGGCACTTATAATAGGATATACTAAAAGAGAGCACGTGGATCCATACACTAGACTAATGCTGGAATGGAAAATTAATGTATGGGTTAGAGAGAACGCCAGACTCCAGGAGCGAGTTTCTGTGAAACTCTTTTGCCTCGTGAGTAGCTTTCAAGCCTCAGCCTGTCAAGCTGACTTGACCGGAGAGCGTGGCATACTTAAAGTTTAAAGCCACTCTGACTCTGTTGCTCCTTTCCTCCCCTTTTGTCAAGAAAATGTGTTGGATAACTAGAAATCTTATACCCCCCCTTTTTTGTTGTTGTTCTTGAAGGGGTAGGACTTGTGTGAAGAAGATGATGAGAAATTTGAATTTCTTTGTGATATATCGAGTGCATGCTATTTATGAATGCTTGTATTTTGTTATCACTATTACTTTCTTCATAGGTCAAGAAAATGTTCAGATATAGGAAATGGCTGTAAGTTTGAAGTAATAGGACAAACCCAGGCAGCTAGAGATTAGGCTTGGGTACCTGGAGGCTTCTGTGATACTCAGAGCTCTTTGTTCAACTCTAATAGAAATGACCCATATTTTAGTGCGCCAAGACAAATGGGCTCTGGGTGTTATATTCTCCTTCAGCTGGGTTCAATATGATCAACTCCATGAGCTTCCTGATCAATAGGCTTGAATTAGAAAACAGCTATAGAAATGAATGGAGTCTATGTTCTCCTTGCAAGCTTTAGGGTTACTTCTTAGTAACTTCTAGCTTTGATTGATTGGCAAGACTACATTAACGGAACCCCTCTTCTGCTAATAGCTTGATTATGACATTGTGAGCAAGTGATTTCAATTTGTCTTATAACATTACTGAAACAATCAAATGACAGTCTCTTTTCTGAAGGAGAGCATGGGTCCTTTGCTTAGTTCTAGATGATAAGCTTTAAAAGAAGAATGAGTCTCCCACTCTAGAAGGGCCACAAAACTGAATTTGTAGTTAACAACTGTTTTGTCTTAAACAATCTTACTAATTTATGAAATACTGGCCTTTTCGTGTAGTTATTTACTAAAGAGTTTTGTAATCATTGATAGCTCCTGGACAGCTTTGGGTAAGGTCTTTTATATCTGATTTGAAATAAGTCTTTTCAGCTAAATGAACATCTTAAATAACTGAAGCAATTCTCTCAAAACTCTCTATTTTATGTAGATTTGATAAACATCTTTACAGAATTATATTATGTGGTGTAGATAACATAATATGCTTGAACTAATTTAACTATTTCCTGATGAGTCAGGCCCATTATAATACACATTAATCATAGTGCTATGGCAAGACAATATAGGCCTCTGGGACTGTTAAATTAGACAGAACAGTCTGTCCCTAAGAGCAAATTCACCCAAGTTACTGCCTTTCCCTGCTTGGCCTTCTGTTCTTTATTCCTTTTCTTCTGTCACCTGTCATTAGCAGCTAAGATTAAGACAACCACATTTACTAAAACAGGAGTCTTAGTTTTACATACGTAACATCTGAACACATGCATTGGTTATGTAGTTTCTTCCAGGTAGCTGAATTCTAACAGTTGGTGTAATTCTCTTCCGAAATATCTATTGCAATTATATTTTAAAGAGTTCTGATTTTAAAGCTACACTAAGATATTTAATTAATAGGAAATAGGGCTTAAGTGACACAGAAAATATTGGTTCAATTACCAATACACACTGAGAAGATCTATGTGAGTCTCTGACCCCTCATAAACATTAACACTTTGTTTCCTGAGTGCTATGGATAACTTGTTCTCTTTCATTCTCTGGCATACATTCTGTTGTGTGTGATGCCACACTGCTTTCTTACTCCTCAAACCTCCATATTGCATATTTTATTTACAATAGACATTTTAAAAGTTCATCAAGATTATTTGAACATTCACCTTATACTATAGTCATAATAAATTCTTATTACGCTTCGGATTTTAAATATCTCCTTGTGTTATAATCTTGGTCACCAGCTTGTGATGATACTATCTTGGAGATAGTGAAATCTTCAATGAGTGCCCTGGTGAGAGTATTAGGCCACTGGGCTGCTTGATTGAATACTGTTGCTTTTGCTATATCCCAGCTTCCTTCCCTTTTGCACCCAAGTTGCCCCAAGGGGGTAGCCTGCTTTGTCAAATGCTCCTACTTTTCTGTACTGGGCCACCATAAACCAAAGCAACAGGCCAAGTGCCACAAAGTGACACCTATGAAACTGAGCCAAATTAATGCCATCCCTGTTAAACTGAAAGTTGATTATCTTGGGTATTTGGTCAGAGTGACAGGGAGCTAACCTTGTTCTGTTCACCTCAACTACCACCTCCTGGCTATATTTACAGCTCCTTCTTTTCATCAACAGAAGCTTACACTGGGTGGTCTCCATGAAAACCTCTGCTGATTTTAAGTAGGACAATAGAATTCACCAGCCTACTATCACTCTTCATCTTATGTGTCCGGGTGACAGCATGTGGCAAAGTTGATGATCTTTTCTTTGAAACAATGTGCTTCTTTTAGCTTCTTAGACCTTATGTTGTTCTTATAGTCTTCCTGGCCAATGGGTCATTTTCCTTGAGTCTCCATTGCTGTTTTCACTTGTGAACACAGTTCTTGGTATCCTTATGTTGCCTGACTTCTATTCACACTGACTTCCCAGGTACATATGTTCTTATGCACACTATATATGCAAATCTTACTTTTATGCCAAGAATTACTGAATCCTTGTCTTAAGCAGTTCTAGTTCTGAACATCAAATGAGTATTTGTTGTTTAAGTTTGAATGCCTTAAATGTACCTTTAAATTGAATAAGTCTTAAAACAAATTTTATATTTTCCTTTATAAAGTGGCCTCCATCTTCCTCATTTCAGAAAACAATGTTGCTCTTATTCTAGGTGTTCCTCCTTAAATTGTTTAAGAAAATGTTAATTATTTCAGACATTCCAGGAACCTTTTATCTCAAGTGAACATTATCATAGATATACATTTAAAAAGTCTAACCATGGGAAGAACAACAATATCAACCAACCAGATCCCTCAGAGCTCCCAGGGACTAAATCACCAACCAAAGAATACACATGGAGGGACCCACGGCTCCAGCTGCATATGTAGCAGAGGATGGCATTGTATGACATTAATGGGAGAGGAGGCCCTGGGTCCTGTGAAGGCTCTATTTCCTAGTGTAGGGGAATGTCAGAGAGGTGATGTGGGAGTGGGTGGGTGGGTTGGGGAGCACTTGCATAGAAGCAGGGGGAGGGGAGATGAGATATGGGGTTCTGGAGGAGAAACTGGGAAACGGGCTAACATTTGAAATGTAAATACATAAAATATCCAATAAAAAAGAAATATGAACAACAACAACAGTCTAACCATATCTCCATTGCCCTCATCCTTTCTCTTCTGATTCAGAGACATCTGTATCTCTTAGCTAGAACACTGCTGTGGCCTCCTCAACTCAGACACCTGATTTTATCTGGTCTCTGACATTCCACTTGCCCTTCCAAAAGACATACTGACCTTTTAAAAGCGTAACATGTTGCATCGTTTCCCTCTTTGTCTTCTCAAGTGCTTTTCTGCTGAATGGAGAAACTTGGCATGGTTTGCGACGCTGTACATCCTGTATAGTTGGTGTGTCCACAATTAAGCAGCCTATTAGGCACAAATTCCTATTCAGATTTAACCACGCAGGCCTTGATGTTCTTCTTCACACATATCATATTCAACTTTTTTGTGTGTTGTCTCTTCTACCAGAGCTCATTTCCATGTGTGCCTGCACCTACCCCTCACTATCTTTCCCTCACTAATATCACCAGTTAAGCATTTTCTTCCCTGACCACTCTCTTAAAAATGATAGACAGGACTTTCTGTGTATCACCTCAACCTCAAAACAGAGCTCTCTCTGCTTCTTACATGTAGAATGTCTGACCCTTGGGTCAAAACTTCTTTGCTTTGTCACTGTTACACCTTCAGACCATGAAACAGTGCATATACCTAATGAACAATACATATGTGAAGGGTGAGTGGGTGGGTAAATAAAGACCTTTGTGAATTCGACTATTTTGTTAGCTTCTTTTTGAGAGAGGTGCTTTTTCTAATCTTTTTGCAGACTCTTGGATTGTACTTCTCACCCTTTACTGTTTACCCAAACACACACTAAATCAATTTGTTCTGTGTAGAGGATAATTCTACACCTAATCTATACTACCAGATCTTTCTGACAACAGCTTTCTCTGATGCTTGGGAGCCTTTTAAAACCTTATTTTTGGCTTGTGGGTTTCTTGTTTTTTTGTATGTTTGTTTTGTTTTGTTTTGTTTTGTTTTGTTTTGTTTTGTTTTCTTTAAAAAAAAAACGGATTGTGGTTACCTGAAGCCTGGTTGCTGGTAAAGGCAGAAATTATTCTATTTTATAGTGCAAAATACTAAAAGTTTTACAGTAAATCTGTTCAGGAAACTGGGCTTGATTCTCTTTTCATTTTACTTTTTTTTTTATACACTCTAGAGAATATTCCCCTCTCAGTCCACCTTCTGAGTATTCCCCATCCACCTCATACCTCCTCCCTACCCTCTGGTCTCCACAGGATCTTCCCACCCTCCCACCCCACACCTCACCAGACCTCTAAACTCCCTGAGGCCTCCATTCTTTTGAGGGTTAGGTGCATCTTCTCTGACTGAGCCCAGACCTGGCAGTTCTCTGCTGTATATGTGTTCAGGGCCTCATAGCAGTTGGTGTATGCAGCCTGGTTGGTGGTCCAGTGTCTGAGAGATCTCTGGGGTCCAGGTTAATTGAGACTGCTGGTCCTCCTACAGGGTTGCCCTCCTCCTCAGCTTCTTCTAGCCTTTCCCCAATTCAACCACAGGGGTCAGCAGCTTCTGTCCATTATTTGGGTGCAAATATCTGTTGGATTCAAATTTCCTTTGGCTCCTCAACATTACAGAGCCAAATAAATGTAATTTAACTTTTTTTAGTAATGTGTTTACATAAGACTTACTGATATGGCATTACATATATTGCAGTTAAAGATAAGGGAAGATAAATAGTACAATGGGTGAAAAAGACATTTTTTTAAAGAAAATTCCCATGGGAAAATGAAGAGTAATGCAAAGAACAAAAATTTCTGAACCAGAATAAATTAAAATGAGAGTTGAAACTGACACTCATTTTTATGTTGACAAATAGTGAAAAGTTCACAAATGGAACTATATAAAAATGTTGCCACCAATTCTTGTGTGAAAGCAGTTCTAATATACCGCACTTATGGTAGGTATTCCAGTATAGAGGTTTTAGGAGATGGGATCCCACCCACATTATAGGTAGTACAGACTTGAATGTGATTTGTTTTCAGCAGTAACATGAATGTAAGTAATTTCAGTAATAACATGACTGTCAATCAAACCAACTGATAGAGGACTATTACTACAGTTACAAAATATTATTTATTTTTTATGGTATAAAATCACCTCAAAGATAGACTTAAGGAAACCCAAGTTCATAAAATATGTGAAAAGAATACAGAAAAGTTAAATGCTTTAAATCAAAACCAGACACTATATTGAAAACCACTTTAGTTGGCAACACATTGAATATATTAAATAACTTTCTAAAAAATGTGGCATATAAGGGGATATATATATATATATATATATATATATATATATATATATATATCACACCAGGTGTTAGATTTGTATTTTTTAGTTTTTTATTGATCATTTTATTCATTTACACTCCAAATGATATCTTCCTTCCTGGTTGCCCCTCAACAATCCTCCCATCCCATTCCCCCTCTAGCCCCTCTTTTGCCTCTATGAGGGTGCTCCTCCACCCACTAGCCCAATCCTCCTACCTCAGTGCTCTAGCACTCCCCAACACTGGGGCATCAAGTTTCCACAGGATCAAGGGCCTCCCTTCCCATTGATGTCAAATAAGACCATTCTCTCCTATATATGTATCTGGAGCCATGAATCCCTCCATGTATATTCTTTGGTTGGTGGTTTAGTCTCTGGGAGCCCTGGGTGGTCCAACCAACTGATGTTGTTCTTCCTATGGGGTTGTAATACCCCTCAGCTCCTCCAGTCCTTCAGGCAGGTTCCCCATCATGGTCCTTGAACTCAGTCTGATGGGTGGCTCTAAACATTCACATCTGTATTGGTCAGTTGCTGGCAGAATCTCCCAAGGAGAAGTCATACAGAGTTCTTGACAGCAAGCACCTCTTGGCAATGGCAGCAATAGCTCAATGGTGTCTGGAAACAGGATGGATCCCCTGGTGGGGCAGTCCTCTGATGGTCCTTCAATCTCTGCTCTATTTTTTTGTCCCAGTTCTTCCTTTAGAGAGGAACATTTCTGGGTTAAAAACTTTGAGATGCGTAGGAAGCCTCATCCCATGACTGGGAACCATGCCTATCTATTGGAGGTGGTCCCTGCAGGTTCTATCTCCCCTTCTCTGCTAAAATCTCCCCCATTAAGTCCTGGGAGCCTCTCATTTCCCTGACATTTGAGAAATAACAGTCGCTATCCCATTTCTTATCCCCCACTGCTACACATTTTTATTTCATTTTCTGACCCTATGTACCACTCTCCTGTCCTCTCCAGTACCTAATATTGTCCCCCTTATTTCCTCCCCTCTCCTCCCAGGTCCCCACTCCTGCCACCTCCCCTAATCATCCTGTTCCCCCTCAATGCATGACTGATTCATCTACACCCTGGTCTTCCTTCTTCCCAAACTCCATATGGTCTGTGGGTTACATCATGGGCACTGGGAGTTTTCGGGCTAATATACTCTTATTAGTGAATACACACTATGTGTGTTCTTTTGTGTCTGGGTTACCTCACTCAGGGAGATATTCTCTAGTTCTGTCCACTTGCCTGTGAATTTCATGAAGTTATTGTTTTTAGTTGCTATGTAGTCATTGTGTAAATAAATGTACCACATTTTCTGTATCCATTCTTCTGTCGAGGGACATTTGATTTGTTTTCAGCTTCTGACTATTATAAATAAGGCTGTTATAAACATGGTGGGGCATGTGTCCTTGTTATATTTTGAAGCATGTTTTGTGTATATGGCTATTAGTGATATAGCTGGATCTTCAGGTAGAACTGTTTCCAATTTTCTGAGGAACTACCAGACTGATTTCCACCGTGGTTGTACCAGCTTGCAATCCCCACCAGCAATGGAGGAGTGTTCCTCCTTATCCACATCCTCACCAGTATCTGCTGTCACCTGAGTGTTTGATCTTAGCCATTCTGACTGGTATGAGGTAGAATCTCAGGGCTGTTTTTATTTTCCTTGACTGTTTGTGTCGATTTCTTTTATTGTATCTTCTTCATCTGAGATTCTCTCTTCTATCTCTTTTATTTTGTTGGTGATGTCTTTTTCTGTGACTTCTTATTTCTTTCTTAAGTTTTCCATCTCCAGTGTTGTTTCTTTTGTGTTTTCTTTAATGTTTCTATTTTCATTTTTAGATCCTGGATGGGTTTGTTCAATTCCTTCACCCATTTGATTGTGTTTCCTATATTTCCTTAAGGTATTTATGTGTTTTTCTCTTTAAGGGTTTCTCCTTGTTTACCTGTCTTCTCCTGTATTTCTTTAAAAGAGTTATTTATGTGCTTCCTAAAGTCCTCTACCATCTTCATGAACTGGGAATTTTGATGTGAATCTTGCTTTATAGGTGTATTGGGGGTATCCAGGGCTTTCTGTGGTGGGAGAACTGGGTTCTGATGTTGCCAAGTAGTATTAGTTTCTGTTGCTGCTTATGTTCTTGGACTTGCCTCTCAACATGTGGTTATCTCTGGTGTTAACTGGCCTCACTGACTCTGACTAGATCCTGTCCCTTCTGTGATCCTGTGATCTTTGATCCTGTGATCCTGCTATCCTGGATGTGTCAGAACCCCAGGGGGGTTGAGCTGCTACTGGGGTGTTGGCTGAATGGGTTGAGATCCAAAGCAGAGGCTCTGCTCCAGGTACAGTTGCTAAGAGGAAGGTGCACAGGTTTCTGGCTGGGCAGGGTATCTGCATTCAGGGATCCCAGGGGTCCTAGTTAAGCTGGGTATTCAGGCAGGGTTAGAGTCTCACCTGTGATCCTGGATGTGTCAGAATACCTGGGGAGTCAAGGTGCAACTGGATTGTATGCTGAATGGGTTTGTATCCAGAGCAGAGGCTCTGCTCCCAGAACTGGTGCAAACCGGAAGATGAAATACTAGCAAAGATGGAATACAGATTTTAGCCATAATTCAGGAGTATCAGATGGGAGGCATTAACAATGTGGAAGTTTGAGAGTGGGTCAGTATTGGGCTGACTAAAGCATATTAAATATAAAGCTGCATTTGTGTGTCTTTCATTCAAGAATCCAGAGCATTGGGGCAGGTAGAGAGGAACATGCATGCTGCAGCTTGGGAGAGTAGAGTGGATTTACTAACTACAGTAACTACCTGTGTCCCAGGTTATTGTGGACCTCCTGAGAGGTAGACAGGCCATAGGGTGTAGAAAGTATCAGGCCCAGTTATCTGTCCTGGATCAGGAGGGAAACCAGAAGGAAGTGGTAGATTTGTTTAATTTTTACTATTCAGGTAAAGAAAATGAATTCATCTCAATCTTTAACCAAGCAACATGCTAATTAAATACCTCTAGTATTTTCTTCTATCTCTTAAATAATGTAATAATACATTGGTGTATAAGTTAGGAAGCTACATTTGAGCAATGTGTTTAGGACTTCTTATATTGTCTCCTCTCACTCGTTGTATTAACACATTCTGCCCTTTAGTCAGAATGTTAGTATAATTTTATTAGAAAATGTCATATCTTTCTTGTTACCATGTTTGACAAGGCTAGTCATAGACATGAAAGATTTTAGTAAGTTGAATTATATAATTACAAAAATCAAGTTGGTCAGGAATAAATTTATTTTTAAACTAAGTTTGGGTATTGTTAACATGGCAAAAACCTAATCAATCCTGAGAACAATGAGTCTCAGTTAAGGAATTCTGTACATCAGATTGGCCTATAGAGTGTCTTTTGGGCTTTCTTTCTTTCTTTCTTTCTTTCTTTCTTTCTTTCTTTCTTTCTTTCAGGTTTTACTTCCATTTATTCATTTAATTTCTACATCACATTTCACCATCAATGGAAGTCAAAGCAGGTATTCAAAACAGGACTTTGAAGCAAAGGCTTTATGAAGGCTTGGTCTCCATGGCTTGCTTGGCTTGTTTTCTTAGAACACCCAAAATCACTTGGTTGGTACCAACCACAGTGGGCTGTGTCCCTATATAAATCTTTAATCAGATATGGTCATTGTATTATCTAATGCTGGCAATTCTTACTGAGTTTCCTCTTCTTAGTCAACTATATAAATTTATCAACTTACAGTATAACTCATAGCAAAATATTATTATGAATATTCTGGGTATAAAATCTACACTGGATATTCAATAAAACCTTTTAAATAAATGGAATCAAGTTCTATGGTTCAATGATAGCTGTCAAGATACTTGCCTACCCATTTATAAGATAAATAATAACCAACAGGCTTTTTCTTAATGTCTAGTCAATGTAGGAGAGTCCTAACCACTGTGGGGGGGGGGGTAATATCAATAGACAGGTGGACCTGGGTTGTATAAGAAAGAGCTGAGGAGTGTTCCTCTTTTTCTACATTGTCACCAGCATGTGTTGTCACTTGAGTTTTTTATGTTAGCCACTCTGATTGGTGGGAGGTGAACTCTCAGGATCGTTTTGATTCGCATTTCCCTGATGACTTAGAACTTTGAACATGTCTTTAAATGCTTTTTAATTCGAGATTTTTCTGTTGTGAATTATCTATTTAGCTCTGTATTCCATTTTTTAATTGGGTTACTTGGTTTCTTAGAGGTTAACTTCTTGAGTTCTTTATATATTTTGTATATTAGCCCTCTACCAGATGTGGGATTAGTGAAGATATTTCCCAATCTGTAGGTTGCTGATTTGTCCTATTGATGGTGTCTTTTGTCTTACAGAAGCTTTTCAGTTTCATGAGGTCCCATTTATCAATTGTTGATTTTAGAGCCTGGGCCATTGGTGTTCTGTTCAGGAAATTTCCCCCTGTGCCAATGACTTTAAGACTCTTTCCCTCTTTCTCTTATATTATCTGATTTTATGTTGAGGTCCTTGATTCATTTGGACTTGAGCTTGGTGCAAGGTGATTAATATGAATCTATTTTCATTTTTCTACATACAGACTGCCAGTTAGACCAGCATCATTTATTAAAGATGCTCTTGTTTTTCCACTGATATCTTTGGTTTCTTTGTCAAAGATCAAGTGTTCATAGATGTGTAGGTTTCTTTCTGGGTTTTTTATTCTATTCCTTCGATTGACCTGTCTGTCTTTGTACCAGTACTATGCAGTTTTTATCACTGTTACTTTGTAGTAAAGCTTGAGGTCAGGGATGGAAGATCTTTTATTGTTGAGAATTATTTTGGCTATCCTGGGTTTTTCTTTTCACACATGAATTTGAGAATTGCTCTTTCCATATCTGTGAGGAATTGTGTTGGAATTTTAATGGAGATTGCATTAAATCTGTAGATTTGCTGGTGGGATTGCAAACTGTTACAATCACTCTGGAAATCAATCTGACAGTTCCTCAGAAAATTGGAAATAGTTCTACCTGAAGATCCAGCTATACCACTCCTGGGCATATACCCAGAAGATGCTCCAGCATGTATTAAAGACACATGCTTCACTATGTTCATAGCTGCCTTATTTGTAATAGCCAGAAGCTGGAAAATAACCTAGATGTCCCTCAAATGAAGAATGGATACAGAAAATGTGTTTCATTTACACAATGAAATACTATTCAGATATTAAAACCAGACATCATGAATTTTGCAGGCAAATGGATGGAACTAGAAAATTTTATCCTGACTGAGGTAACCTAGACCCAAAAGGACATACTGGTATGAACTCATTGATAAGTGGATATTAGCCCAAAAGAACAGAAAACCTAGGATACAATCCACAGACCTTAAGAAGTGTAACAAAACAGAAAGGCCCAAGTGAGGTTGCTTCAGTCCCAATTAGAAGGGGGATGAAAATAATGAGGGGATGCAGAGGGAAGGAAGGACCTGTATGTGAGAGGGGAGGGCAAGGGGAACAGTATCAGCCATTTGCTGAATGGGACAGGAGAGATGCCCAGAGCGCTAGGAGAATGAATGGAAATATGCAGTCTCAGGGAAGGGAGGGAGGGAGCAAGGGGAACCTCTAGAAAGTACCAAAGAGCCAGGAGGTGAGAGACTCTAAGATTTCCATGGGGGTGACCTTAGCCACAATGCCCAACAATGAGGAGAGGAAACTCAGAATCCACCTCCAGTAAATTGACAGTTTCAAGTGGAAGGATGGGGTTACTAACCCACAGTCAAAACTTCTGACCCAGAGCTGTTCCTATTTAAAAGAACTGCAGAGACAAAAAATGGAGAAGAGACAGAGGGATGACTGGCCCAACTTGGGATTCATCTCATGAGGGGTGGAGGAGGGGTGGCACCAAGGCCTAACACTATTACTGATGATATGATCTGTTTACAGAAGAGAGCCTGGAATGGCTGTACTCTGAGAGGCCCTACCAGCAGCTCACTGAGACAGATGCAGATGCCTACACCCAACCATTGGACTGAAGTCAGGGGACACCTGTGGTTGAATTAGGGGAAGAATTGAACAGCAATCTCAACTAACCTAGACCCCCCTGGAGCTCCCAGAGACTGAGCCACCAATCAGGTAGCATATAGGGGCTAATCTGAAACCCCAGGCACATATATATCAGAGAACTGCCTGGTCTGGTCTCAGTGGGAGAAAATATACCTAACCCTTAAGAGATTTTGAGGGGAGGTCCCAGGGAAGGGGGAGGCCTGGCCTGGTCAGGGGGGTCACCCTCTCAGAGGCAAGGGAGAAGAGGAGTGGAATGAAGAACTGTGAGAAATGCAACCTGAAAGTGGAGCAATGGCTGGAATGTAAATAAATAAAATAAAAAATTAAAAAATATATATCCCGGTAATGTATAAGCCAAAATAACCAATTTCTCTTCCAAATTGCCTTTGGTCTTTGTTTATGATACTAGCAAAATAGCAAGCATGAATTACTGAAAACTAGTCTGAATAATACAGTCGTGTACAGAAAACTCCTTTTGTTACACACATGCATACACACGGCATATGGTGTGTCTGTCTGTCTGTAATTTGTATACATAAAAGATTGGGGCTCACATGCCAATAAATTTATATTTTATCTGTCTTCTTTTAAATGTGATACTGCTTTGAGTATTTCTAAAATGATTTCTTTAATTTTGTGTGTGCATGTGAGTGTGCATGTGTGTGTGTGTGTGTGTGTGTGTGTGTGTGTGTGTGTGTGTGTGTGCACGAGTACAGGTCCCCAAGGATGCCAGAAGAGATTAGTGGATCCCTTGGAGCTCAAGTTGCAGGCTATGGTCAGCAGCTCAAATTGAATTCTGAGAAGTGAGCCAGGTATTTTGATAAAGAAATGTCTTTACTTCTGTCCATGTTTAAAATACTTTCATAAAGCTAAATGTTCTGGAATATTTTATAGCTATGTATTATTATGTCTTGTGAATAATTTGCAATTTACTTAATAAAATCTATGTTGTCTGTTGTTTTCCCTTACATGTTTTACTGTAAATAAAACCATTCATATGCTTGTTAATAAATGGAAATTAACAATCTATATATTATTATTTCCTTAAGAGATTAGCGGGTTTCCAATGTTGTACCCTATAGGAATGTTTTAAAAATAATTTGGGGCCGGGCGGTGGTGGCGCACGCCTTTAATCCCAGCACTTGGGAGGCAGAGGCAGGCGGATTTCTGAGTTCGAGGCCAGCCTGGTCTACAAAGTGAGTTCCAGGACAGCCAGGGCTATACAGAGAAACCCTGTCTAGAAAAAAACCAAAAGAAAAAAAATTAAAAATAATTTGGTATTAACTAATATTTATCAGAAAGCTGTGAAAAGAATATCCTGTGCCTGGAAATATCAAGTCTCCTTTAAACATAATATTGTAGACAAGCACAGTGTCCTCCCTTTTCCACCTGAGCATTTGATTTGGAATTAATAGCAAAGCATTTCTCTGTAACATGAATGTATATTTGTGTGTGTGTGTCTGTGTATGTGTGTGTGTGTGTGTCTGTGTATGTGTGTGTGTGCATGCATGCACACTCATGTATGTATCCAAGAATTTGGCATAAACATTGTACCAACACACATGTATACATACATGCAGTGATAATTTTCATATATATTTATGTACATGCTTATTGCAAATAATTTTCAGTGAATTAAATAGATTCGTTATTGTTTGGGGAAACTTAGAGGTTAGAAGTAGTGCCTTGCACTATTTTGAGCTTATGCTCGCTTGAGCTATTTTGGTTTGTGAGATTTATGTGTCTTTATGTGTTCAGAGGATGACCTAAATTTCTTTTTAAAAATGATTTAATAATTATCATTAGTGATCAATTCTATTTTCTAATTATGTTGGCACAATTTTTATATTTATGATTTTTTTCCCTATGGAAACAGGTAATTACATAGCTGACTTTTTCTCCTCCTTTCCTTCTGTACATTTTTGATTCAGAATCATGTTCCTTTGATAGTTTTATGGCTTTATTTTCCTATGCAAGTCCTTTACTATCAACACTACTTTTCAAAAAATTAAAATATTCTAAGATATGTTTTAAGCACATAATGAATTCAGCCTTCAGTGTTAAAATGCTTAAAACCTGAGCATCCTAATATAGTTAGTAATAACTGTTTAAATTGATTTGAGGAGATGGAATTTTTGTTCTATTCAGTTTCTTTGTTCAGGATTGAACATCTCCTTTTATATTTAGATTTCTGTCATTTAGAAACCTTGCAGGAGAACAGTCATTCAAGGTGACTATAAAGGTAGCAGAGAAGCTCTCAGTAAAGACACAGCTAGAAGGGCTGGAGCATAGCAACAATGAGGAGTCATGACCAAGAACTTAAAGGGATAAATAAGGCACACGGTTACTACGTTTTGTGAAATGGCCTCAACTGACAGAAGAAGCTATGTGTCAGATGCTACGATATTCAGTGGGGAGCTCAACTGCCACCAGAGACCCTCATCCCATAGCCAGAAAGAATAGGGTAAGGAAATAACCATGAAATGCCTTTCACCAACCACCCTTCGCATTTTCCTGTCAGCACCAGCAGCTGACTAAACCTAGAAAGAAAACAATCCAGTGTGGGGAAGTCCATAAAGGTTCAAATCTGGAGTCAAACCAGGAAGGAGAGAAGTGAAACAGCCACCAGAGAGTATGTGGGACTGCTCTGTCTAGACAGGTTCCTGATATCCCCATGGGACTGGAGAGATGGCTCAGTCATTAAAGTACTCGTTTTGCTAGCAAGATGACCTGAGTTTGGACACCCATCGCCCATATTAAAGCCAGCCACACCAGTGAACATCTGTAATCTAATTGCTTGAGAGCTCCAGACAGGAAGATCCATGGAGCCTATTGATGAATCAGTCTAGCTAATCAGTAAATTCTATGCTCTGTGAGAGAATCTGTCTCAGGAAAATAACATGCAAAGCCACTGAAAATGACACTTGTTTTCAACTTCTGTTCTCAACATACATTCACACACATATGTGTACAAATGTTGTCTTAGTCAGGGTTTGTATTCCTGCATAAAACATCATGACCAAGGAACGAATTGAGGAGGATTTATTCACCTTATACTTCCACATTGTTGTTCATCACCAAAGGAAGTCAGGACAGGAACTCACACAAGGCAGGAACTTGGAGGCAGGAGTGGATGCAGAGGCCATGGAGGGATGTTATTTACTGGCTTGCTTCCCCTGGCTTGCTTAGCTTGCTTTCTTATAGAACCCAGGACCACCAGCCCAGGGATGGCAACACCCACAATGGGCTGGGCCCTCCCCACTTGATCACTAATTGAGAAAATGCCTTACAGCTGGATCTCATAGAGGCATTTCCTCAAGAGAGGCTCTGTGATAACTCCAGCTTGTGTCAAGTTGACACACAAAACCAGCCAGTATATATGTTTAAAGGAAACAATATACCCAACACACAACACACACACACACACACACACACACACACACACACACACACACACGTGCACTCACATGATAGGCAATTCATTCTGGATCCTTCTGTTTGTCATATACTGTCCCAGTGACAAAATGCCCAGCTCATGGTTTAAGCCCATGGTCAGTAGGATTGGTTATTTGTGGGCTGCTGTGGGGCACATCATTTTGAGAAGCAAAGGTGTTTACCTCATGTTGGAGAAAGAGAGAGAGAGAGAGGGAGAGACAGACAGACAGACAGACAGACAGACAGAGTATACACTGATGACCTACTCCATCTAACTATGCCCCAACTCCTAAAAATCTCCTCTTCATCGTCCAGAAATGCCATCTAAATATTAATCCATTGATGGTCTAATCCGCTGATGAAGTCAGATTCTTCACTGCTCATTCAGCTCTCAGAAGTCCTACACTGAACATCGCTGCACTATGAACTGGGACTTCAAGACAAGAGCTCAGAGTCTTATGGCACAGTCAGGTAGAATATTTGATCATGGTGTTTTAATGTAAAGAGAACTTCTGGGAACGTGGCTATATAATGTATTAGCAAGGAGTGATATGTATTTACAGTTGTTCTGGGCCTAATAAGGATAGGGATTTGTTCCCTCCTTTGGAGCTGAAGGAGTGATAAAGAATACTGTAAATCCATTCTTTAATAGATTCACTATTCTCCACTGACTTTAGATAGGCTGATGTAAATATTGCTCATTAATTGTATCAAAGTGTATCAAAGCATCACCTCACAGTTAGTATCTTCATGCATTTCAGCAATTTTAGGGATTCCATTGTGATTCACATAAAATACAATGTCACTGTCTACAAGCTGAATGCCCTGAACTTATCTATGGTTGCCAGATGTTATAGGAAAGTCTCTTTCCAGGATGAAGCGGGAGAGAGTCACTGCGGTGCTATGGTCATCAGATCATCTTTAGTGATAAATGAAAGCTAAGCCACCTGCTGGACTCTATGCGGCTGTGCTTCCCTCTTTAATAGAGAAGGCGAGAGGCTACATCCATGTCCACACATGTGTGCATGCCTGTACATGATTGTGTGCCTCTGAGCACATTAGTTCTTCACTAACTTCCTTTCAAACAATTTTATACCATCGAAAAAATATTTTTTGATCCATGCCTGCATGTAAATTATTTTTGTTGTTGTTGTTGGGGGAGGATGACATTAATATTATTGACTAGTAAGAAAAGATGAATAAAATCCTGCTGGATTTTAGGAAGATATATCCTCAATAGAATATAAACTTTGCTTCTTTGCAATCAGGTAAGTATGTACTCAGCTGGGAAGAGAATGAAAGTGATTCTTAGGACTTTTGTGTGAAGGTTTAAAACAATGAGTGTGTGGAAACTCTTTTATCACACACCCCTCCCCCCTCCATCTGTAGACTGGACTGTAGGTAGGGTATATGTCATCTGTTTTTGATTAGGCAGGCAAATATAACTAGGCCAGGATTATTTTTGGCTATGCTAGGCCAGGAACAGAATAAAGGTATGTTAGCGTATGTCTTTCTAAAACTAATCACCAAAGTGGCATTGTGCATGAAAAAGATTTCGGGGTGGGGGTTCAAAGGATATATGTGAAATGTAGAGAGTAGATTAGCAGCACCTTCAGAGGTCCAGGGAATTTATCACTTGTAAAAATAATGCGAGAAGGAAGGGGGTTTGGAGCGTGGACATCTGGTTATTAGAACATTTCAATGTTATTGACAGGGATGGCTCTTGCTGAAACCACCTGGTCCACCTCTTCCTGCAGAAAGGGATGACACTAGTGTGTCTGACATACATTCACTGAGTGAGGGCATGTGGTGTAGACTGGGAACCATGGAGTTGGCAAGTCAGAGCTATCCGTTACTCTGTTTCTTGCTACAGGACTTACAAGGAATGGCAGGGAAGTTTTAGTAAGGATTTATTGATCTGATGGTTAACTGTAAGAGAAAAGCAATCTTCTCATCTGAACCATGTTCTTCCTGCTTTGTCTCAGGAAGTGAATTTGTTTGGGAATTCCTTTGGGGATACTCTGTTATAACTACTTTGTATATGCTGTACACAGTTACTGCCACATTACAGTAAATACATTTTCCTATGTTTCTTAAGCTGTGTAAGCCAGAGTGTTCTTTACTGAAGAATGTGGCCATGTTTTAATAAATCTTGAGACGGACGAGTTTAGGTTCTCTTGGAAATTTCTGAAATTATAAATTTTAAACTTCATTTTTATATTTTCATTTATAGCTAACATTTTTATTGTCCAAATAGCAACTAAAACACTAAAATGTATCGATATATAATTTTAAATGATTAAGCAAGCATATTTGAAAAGTTAGGGGGTAAACATTAAGCCCCTTTAAAATATTAAACCAATGTAATATTTTATGTCTATTATGGCAACAAATGCAATGTTTCAAATCTAGTTTTGGTAGTAAGTTTTCAAAGTCTGACTTGATTTAAAACTCAAGGAAGACCTTAATCCATATGTCAAGTTTTCATCTAAAATAATTTATTTGGATTTGGATTTTATCAAGTTTCTTGTTGATATTCATAGGTTGCTGCAAATATACTTAAAAGTACAGTGAATTTAATATGATTTTAAGTTAAAATAAAGTTACTAAAAATCCAATTAAGCCATATTTAAATGCTCAACTATGTATGTGCTATGGGTACTAGTGACTTCTGAATTGGATTCCAAGACAGATTAAGCCAATTAGAGCAATCTTATCACTGTGTATCCATGGTTATTCAAGGCAGAGATCCAGGCTTGGGGCACCTTGGCAGCCGGGTCATTTTTTCCCATTTGTCCTTCAAGCCTGTAGTTTCTCTGTGTGTTCTGTCTTTTGGAACAGCTACTGGCACCTGAAGATCAGTGTGACATACATAGGACTATGAATGGCTTTGTTCCAATTTAATCTTATCGATAGACATTGGAAATTTGAACTTCATGTGATTTTTCCATGCCACAGAGTATTGCTTTGTTTGCATTTTATTTATTTTTGGTTCTTTCCCTCTCAACTGTTAAAAAATTCAAAACAACAACAAACAAACTTAGTACTTTTAACTCATGGGTCATGTGAAGAATGGCAGCTTATAACTCTTGATCTGAAGATCTGATTTGCAGAGATGTGAATTAGATTCGAAGAAACAAACAAGAATGAAGCAATTGTGAGAAAAGAAAATATAAGGGTGAGGATCACATTTAAAAATGGACCAAGCCAAGGTATTTGAATGTAAATGGATGTAGAGCCAGAACTGAAGTGTATCTCAATGCCATTTTCCTTCTTGTCAGTAAATACCCTTCATTATACATTTTCTGTGGCTTTTAATATAAAGAGTTCTATTTTACACAAAATAATGCCCTATATTTTAACTCCCTGTAAATTTCCATAGTAGGACTGACACTAAACTTAATGAAGTCAGTGGTACATGGCATACTTAACATTCTACAAGTGCCTTTGTTACTCCGAGTGTTTGCTTGGAGCCCACTGTCTGCCCTTGCCCACAGATGGTGACTCCAACCATGTCCACCCACCTACCCCTCTCTCTGCCAGCACTAAAAAAAATTAACAAAGAAATATCCTGGGAAGCTCAGTTCCAAGTTTTTTGGCAACTGATGCAACCTGTCTGCCCACCCAAGAGTGCCTGCTCAGGGGCTCTAGCTTTTGACCAAATATGGGCACAATCTCAGCTCCAGGCTGATACACCATCATCTGCTGCCTGTGCCCTGAACTACTTACTGCCCGACCCTAGCTGCCCTTGGGGGTTGAAGGTGAGGCGGCATGGAATCAAAGACTCAGACTCTGTGAGCAGATGAGAAACTCTGCAAGCTCATCTGCAGCCAACTCCTTTAATACTCTCCACCCGTGCCCCACTGGTCCCGAGAAGGCATCTCTTCTAAACAGCAGTTCCAGATGATTGACTGGCACTGTCTGCGTCATCGATCCTTAGTCTCTCAGGCAGTTTTCAGTTTGCTCCTCCTGTAGGAGCTGCCTTTGCAGCTGCCTGGCCCCTGACTTTTACATAGTGGTAGTTCTCTTCCAATCACCCCTCTCCTAAGTTCTGTAAAATCGTCTTTGTCTTAATCCGGTCACAGGATTTCTCGGCCTCATTCACTTGGACCTCGAACCTGCCCAGGAGAAGTGCATGACAAACCTGTGTTTACATGCTTTTATCAGGTCTGGTCTGGCCTATTTCTTGCATCACCAAGAGAGAGAAAATGTCTGTTAGCAAGCCATTCAATAAGCATTCTACGTGTTGGGATATAACAGCATGTCATGAATATATGTTGGGATTGAAGAAAATTGAAATAGTGGTGAAAGTGGCTAATGAATTAACCACAGTTTTAATGGCATAGATCTCAAAGTAGACTTAACTGTAAAACAATTTTAAATAACCAAACAAAAAATTGAGATTTAAATGGAGCGACTTGATGGAGATCCTTCTTGGAATGGAGCTAGCATGCTTAACCTTGAAGTTGGGATGTTTTAATACACTGTGCTCTTGCAAAACTAGCTAGAAACTCCGAGATAGGTCTGAGTCTTTAAATGTTCAATTTAGTAATTTACAAAATATTGATGAATGAATTCAAATACAAGATAGAGAATAGGCTCTACTTTGAACCAAACGGATGAATTTTTGAGTAAAGTATTATGTGCAGAACTATTGTTCCAGAGGTTAGAGGAAATTGGAAAATTGTCAAGATACATGCTAAAATTTATTAGGATAATGATAGCTTTCTTCCTAACCAGTGCTTATCAAAATTAAAGCAATATATTCATTTCCAAAGTTTCATATCAAATGAAGAATGGGTTGAAGAAGTCAGGATGATCTAATGAACAGCTGCACCATATTCACCCGATAAATTCTTGGTAAAAGCAGTAATTTTTTTCCCTTAAGATTTATTTTGTCTCTTTTTATGTGGGTTTAAGAGCAAATGACTTCTACTCCCACAGTGAATTTTACATAATGTTAACTATTTTTACATTTCTCTTTAACCACAAGATAAATATTCAAACTCACAAGCTCTGCTATAAATATGAATTTATCTCTTTGCTATTCAAGCTCACAAACTCAGATATAAATATGAACATATCTATTTGCTTTCCAATTTTTAATTCAAAATTAAGATTATATAAGAGACGATGTGTTCACTGTGTGAAGTTTCCTTGAGAACAGTCCTGATATTACAATCCCTTCTATATTCTTGATAGCAGAACTCATCAGCTAATTTGATTAATGTAGTTATATCTATATACTCATCAACTGTAATTATAATTCTAGGAAAAATAACTATAAATTCATTTGGTTTTTACATTTAAGTAAGATTATACATTTAATCAAATGATCAGTCAACTAAGCTAATGTCTAGTGTGAATACCCAAGTTTGCTCAACAATCCAACCACTTCAGGCATAAAAATTTATTTTCAACGGAAAACCTTGTGAATTTTATATTGTATAGCTAATTAATTGATTCAATTTCCAATTTTCAATTAATTCCAATTTTTCACAGTTTAATTTTGAGATCAAAATTAATCTCTGTTATTTGCCAATCTACTGTGCATGTCATGCTCTCAAATCAAGATATGACTTGCAGACAAGCAGTTGGCACCTTATGCTATTTTTTGTACATAAAGCATATGTCCAAATGACTTTCTCTTTATGCATTTCATTTCCATACCGTAATGATGGGATCAAACTTATCCCCTGGATACTTTATGTGGACATTAAACCATTAAAATAAAATGTGTATCTTACAGAAGTCACCCTCATTCATCCTTCATTTGCTCTAGAGTTCAAACAGTGATCTAAATAGTCCTGTAAAATTAAATTTTTATTTAGTGTGGATGAAATATTTATTTATTAAAAATGTAGTCATCTGCAATCAAATGTTTCCCTCCGTCTCTATATTTGGATTCTGCTGATAGTTACTGGAAGCTGTTTGGGGATTGAAACACTCAGCACTATTGTATTGTGATCAATAATTAAATTTAGTGCTGACATGCATCTAGTTTATGCAGCCGTCTCTGACAATCCCATCTTGCAAAATTAATCCTTTCCAATTTATTTAATAGGGGACATGGACAATAAAATAATTCAGATGAGTACCAATGCAGGATTATTTCTGGTCAATATTACTTTATTATAAATTGGGTCCACATACTCATTAGTAAATTAACTGTCAAATCTGAAAACAGCCTTTTTTTGTTTAAAGGTAATTATTGGTACCGAAGACAAGAAGGCACTTAACCTTGCTGTACAGTTGTCCTTACCACAGTGTTTTTTTTATTCCAGGCTATAACTAACCCATCAAAGCTGCAGAGGGAAAATAATTAGTGATATTAAATGGGTGAATTTTAACCATTGCTAGGCTGTAGCTGTTTAGATAAAGAGCCTATGACTGTATAATGGTAAGGTTTTATAATGATTTGGATTCTGGGTTCATTTTGGAAATATTTTAGCTTCTGCTAATTGAAGATTCTACTAGAAACAAACAAAACACTGATATCAAACAAATAACTGTTTTCACGACTCGAGCTAATTTGATAAAAAATGTCTTGTACAAAAGCTACTCCCAGTTCTCAGTGACACTTGATAATGTAAAAATTATTTTAATGTGAATTTTAGAAAAATAGACTTGCAGATAAAGTGCTTTGTCAACGTTCTGGCTTTTGCCATACCAAATAACTAGTAGCTTCTTGAATCTATGAAAGTATTCAGTTTTTCTGTTTTCCTTTATGATCTGCCCAGGTTCATAAGATCCATGAGTAGAAATATTCCTTTGCATCAATGCACAAAATCCTAATTAACACAACTTACTTTCAACATGTTATCTTTCTCAAAGATGTGCAAATGCTCAGAAAACCATACCCATACAATGACTGGAATACCTTCACATTATACATTTTTTTCCATGTTAGACAAGTCAGAGGTATTGTTTTTAGGTGCTTGTGCCAAATACAAATTTGATGGAAAGTGCTGAGTCTTGCTGTATTGATCGCTGTTACACCTAGCAAAGAATTGAAAAGAGTGAAGAGAAAGTGGCATATATTCATTCTATTGATGTTGCATGTCATCAATAATCTGCACCTTAAGATGTCCCCAAATCACTTCTGTTAACTATTTCATCTTTTTATTACATGGTGCAGAATTCATAAAGAAGGCCAGTGTGCTGTTTGTGTTGGAAAAATATAACTACCCTTACATTTTAATAACTGAACTTATGTTACTCTGGAGAGACCAGGAACTAGATGATAAATAATAAAAATTCAGCTTGTTAATAATACACTATTGACTGAAATAAAGTGACTCATTTATTCAACTTACCCACACGGGCTCAGAAAAACAAAATAACCCCAGAGGTATGTCTTGCGGGTATTAAAATATATTTTCATAACTGAATGATGGTATAAAATAGGTTCATATTTTTACTCCTTAAATATAATAACTGCACAGATGAAGTCTTTGAGAAACATGATAATTTTTATTTCTGTGTTCCTTGCAAAACTTTGCTGACTGATGCATGGTTGGGGGTACTTTGTTTGAGTCATTTAATCCTGAATGGTAGACATTACACTTTAGCAATATATTCTCTTTTGTATTGAATTTCTTTCTTTCTTTTTTTTAATTGTTTGAGAATTTTACTCCTATATATGATATGTTTTGGTCCTTTTTATCAGTACGGTGGTGTGGTGCATAGAGAGGGAGAGACAGAACCAAAGAGCTGCTTTCTCTGTGTATGATCGTGCAGATTTCAGTGCTGATGTATTCTGAAACGTTGGCTTTGTGTGAGAGTGCACAGCAGCTTCCATGAGCCACCCTCTCCCCTTTGCGTCTTCACTGTGAGTTCTAGAACTGTCAGAGCTCAATCTTTTGTGCAGATGGGAAAAACTCATCCAGTTACTGGGCTTAAGATTTATCTCTAAAACTGGAAGTTTGACTCAGCAACACAGAGATCCTGTTTTTGCAGAGAACCAAGATTCAGTTCCCAGCACTCATGTCAGCTTGTAACTGCTTGTAACACAATTGAAGGAATCCCAGCTCTCTCTTCTAGCCTCTGTGGATGCCTGTATGCCTGGAATACAAATGCCTATAGGCATGTGCACGTACACACACACACACACACACACACACACACACACACACACACAACTCTTAAAAATTATTTGTGATATATATATATATATATATATATATGTATATATATGCATATATATATCACAATGTTGTTTGTTTTATATCTACCATGTAGTGAACACAATCCTCTTCTTTCTATCAAATATGAGTCCTACCAGATATAGATATTTCCAATGATGCACTGGTAATTGGAGGAGAAAGCCCTGCTTGGTAACAGACCAATTGCTATGGAGTAAATGTTCCCAATCTGCTTACAGAATTCTTGAGATGTCCCAGGACCTCCTGAAGGCTGGAACAAGCTAGATGCATCTATTCTTTGTGTATACATCTCCCCACGCTGGATAGGCATCCCCTTTGTATCTAGAAAATAGGATGTGCCTTTGATGTTTTCCCAGTTTCTAACACCATGCCCAGCATATGGAAAAGCCAAATAAGTGCTTGTCAATATTACCAGGCTTGGAAGTTAGATTGGGACCACGTGGAAGTCATTTTGGAACAATTGCAGAGTGACCAGTGGCTACTCTTCATTTTCTTCTAGACCATAAAAGGTACAGTTATAATAATAGTGGCTTCTAACTGTCTTCTTGGTTCTCATTAGTGGAAAGTCTTGTCTGAGAACAGTTTTTAAGTGTCATTGACAAAGTGGGTTCGGAACCTGGATGTGAGGTCTATAATGCATTAAATGTATGGGATCTTACACTGGCTAAAGTGTTTATGGAGGGTTGCTGAATGAGGTATCTCATTATACAGGAAATCGCAATTACTGACTGCATATTGTACAAAGGACATAAGTAAGTGATTAGGTATACATAATTTGAAGACTCAATTTACAGACATTAATGCCGGCAAAGAAAAAAAGGAGGCTTCGGTTGAAGCACAAGGGCTGGATTTGAATCAGTTATGATAATCTCCAGCAGGCTCGTCCTTTATCTCCCTCAGCTGTGGGCTTCATTACCTTGGCTCTGCAAAGGTGAAAAGTTCTGCCTTAAAGTGTGTTAATAAAAGTGTTATTCCTTTGAGTTTAAAAATATACTCATTAGCACTCACCACATGCCGGAAACTGTCAGAAGCATTTAATAAGCATTAACTCATTTAATCTGTTGTATAACCCTTTGAGCCATGTACAGTTTTTATCAGAGTCAATTTACAGACAAGGAAACTTCAGCCTAATATAACTTTCCCAGGGCCAGAAAGTGCCAAGTCCTGAGGTCCCTTGAAACCCATAATTCCTGTTTTCTGCTCCACCAAAGATTCTGTAAAAGTGTTTTTATAGAATGCAAAGAGCTTTTAAAATGAACAGTATAATTATTACAAATTAATTTTTCAGTATCAGTGTTTGGTTCTCTTTATTTTTTTCCCAGCTAATAGGCTGTAGGGCCAAACATGAAAATAACCCTAGCTACTATGATTTAATATTTTGTGACAATATTGTTGTTATTACAAATAATAAAATGTTATGTGAAAAACAGAATTTATCTTTGCCCAGAAGTAAAGGGCAGAGGGTAAGCAAGGGTCACTGTGGAGAAAGTCTAAGCTGATTCATAACCCTTTAATAATATTATGCTCTCAAGCTCTTGACCAAGCCTGGGTTGGGGAATTGTTTGGTACTTTGAAAAGCTTTCCATTTCCAAATTCCATTTGTATGTAAACAAAAATAAAACGGTCAGGCAGAAAATGTGGATGTGTTAACAGCTTGTCTCTGATTTCCCAGCCATCTTGTCTTGTGTTCAAAAGTCTTGAGAAATTAATGAAATAGATTTGTTGCTATTCAAGATCCATAGGGCAGGGAGGCATACGTGTAGGCTTAGAAGGGGTAGGGGTGGAGGAGCTTATAGGAGCCTGCTCTGTCCAGGGAGCTGATGACAGTCCAGGATTGCTGGAGGAGAGGAAGTAATTTTCCTAAGTAACATAGCAAGTGTAGCAAGTGGGATAGTAGGTTGCTCCCCAACCATGCCCATGCCAGGGGCCTCAGTTACCCACAAACAAGAACAGAAAAAAATGAAGACCTGAAAGTGGGAAGAGGAACTGCAGGGAAGAAGCTCATATGATAGAGTGAGAGAATTGAGAGATGAGAGTGACCAGAATGTGTTAAACACATGCATGGGATTGTCAAAGAATAAAAATACGAAATAGTGTTATTAATGATTTAATATAATCTGACAGGAGGATTTTATACAATAGGTGAAATCAGAAAGCTACTAGGACTTACAAGAATGTCAAGGTAAACTTTAAGATGGCAAAGGCATTCTATATTAACAAATGCAAAGTGAGACTTTTAAGAGTAATCAATACCATAATCATAGGACTCTGACTCCTAATGATCCACAGGACTTATTAAAATTCTGATTTAGGTATGGAGATGTGTATCTATAATCCCAGGACCTGAGAGGTTGAGGCTGGAGGGTTGAGAGTTCTAGGCCATCATGGACTTCATAGTGAGTTCCCAGCCAACCTGATCTATAGAGTGAAACCCTTTCTCAAAACTAAGAAATTTGCTAACAAGAGTTGTAAATGTTTTAATCAAATGTAATATACTGCTATGATTAAAAAGTACGATAGCATGCTGATTATACTAAAGAAGGGCATTGATAAAAGAAACATCCGGCTATTAAGAGCATGGTACTTTATCAGTTGAAGTAGTACTGGAAACTGCTACACTTTGTCAAGACAGACAGTCTGATGAGGCACAGCTAAGACTAGCTAGAATCATTGTCAACATTAATTACAGCAGGAGAGAAGGGGGGTAGTTCTACTCGAAGTTTAAGAGGCATATGTTTAGAAGTAAAAGGAACATCTGAAATATGGCTTGTGAGGAAGGTAAGAAAGGTATCATTTTGGTAGTGAAAATTAAAAAATAGAAAATAAGTTTTGATTGTAATGCAAGACTATGTTAGATTGCCACAGCAAATGAAAACAGAGAGAAGTCATTTAGCCAGGGTTAAAGACTCAGGAGTAAATGACTCAGTAGTTAAGAGCACTTGCATCTCTCCCAGAGCATTTGGGTTTCGTTCTCAGTACTCTCATACCAGTCCAGCTGCTCACACAAACCTTTAACTCCAATAGGGATCTGACAACTCTGACTTCAATGGGCTCCTGCCTGAAATGTACAATACCCACCAATGCAAACTCACATACCTAAAAATAAAAATTAAAAAAAAATGTAAAAAATATCTAAAAATAAAAGTGAAATTCTAAAACAAAGAAATCCTATTGAAAAAAAACAAATCACTCATCTTTGGAGTCCCTTCCACTTTACCAGTTGAACTGGATCTCACTTTTGCCTTTTGCTGTGCAGTAAATCGTCCTTGTTGATTAGACGCTAGCTAGTGCTATGCTACATTCCACTCATTGGAGTTGGATCTTCATGGTTCCAAATCTGAGCATGTTAAGCTATCATTGTAAGAAGTTATAATTGGCACTACGAGGAGGAAAGAATGTTTCTGAATTGGGAGACAGGAAGAACTGATGTTCAGAAGCCAAAATCAATAGCCTTTGAATGAGACAGTAGAACATTAAGGAGAAGAAAAGGAAGTAAAATGAATTTGAGTTAAGAATCCTTTTACTGATGCATGCCTCACATATATTTGACAGTGATACATCATGTTCTTGAGCCTCTTCTCCCTGTTTCTTGAGATAAGCTAATTAGTAAGATGAGATGTACATCTGTGTAAAATGCCCAGCCTAATATGAAGCAAAGTAAATACTCCATAAAAAAAAAGTCTGAAAAGAGACTAAGATAAAACTTAGGCACTCTGAGTACATCATACTCAGAGACAGTGTCTTTGAGATTGTCTAGATTAACGACCTCCTTTTGCAAGACCAAAGAAATGAGCAGTGTCTGTGACCTGTTACTGGATGTCAAGGCTCACTCGATGACAGGAATGGCACAAACCATCTGCAGAAGAAGCAGGCCTTTTAAAACCCCGTGGATAGCTAGAGATGTGTTTCTGGCTTAGAAATTATTGTACAGAGCTGGAAAATCTGATGTGTTCTTACAAGTTTTGTTATTACCTTGGTTATGTAGAATGTTCCAGGGACAGTTTACACCTGATCTCCTCTGATCACTGTAATGGCCCATTGAGGCAGCTGTGGTTCATATTTCCTCCCATTTTACAGATGATGGAAAGTTTAAAAGGGTGGAACAACGTCCTCAAGTTCTTACATATGGAAATTATGATAAGAACTTTCTTAGTCTAAATCTGATTGCCTCCAGTCATGATTTTAACCAATATTCTATTAGAGGAAAAAAAAAAAAAAAGAAGACAGTCCTGGGGAAATGTTTTATCAGGATTATTCATGCAAGTAAGCGTGGCAACTCAAAATAGCTGATGAACAGTTTCTTGCAGACAGGATGCTTGATTTCCATTTTATTACAGTGTAATGAAAACATCTCAGTAGCTCCCAGTACATTATTACCATCTGCCTCTTTCCCTACTCTATAAAGTGTGGATAATTATACTTCGGCAAGATGTTTAGAAACTTAATTAATATTATTGGTTAGATATCTTTAGATTAACAACCCAATTTTATTCATAATAAACATATCTGGACCTGTCCATTGCCTCCTCTGTTTCTTCTAAGAAGGGAAGAATATTTACATTAATATCACTGCTTCCTACTGATGGTCATCACAGAATATCTGCTTTTGTACTGATTATATATAAACATCTGGGTAAGGTAGTTGTGCTTCTAATACACAAATCCTGTCTTCAAAGAGCTTGTTATTTAGGGAGCTGGGAACATTTTTATTGCATATTAAATAACAATTGAACACATTCAGATAAGGGCAGCCATCAATGAAATGCATGTTGTTAACATAAAACCAGCACAACATCTGCTTGGCTGAGAGAAGGCATGTTTGTATTTTCAGAATTACCATTTAACTGTCATTTTGTTGGATAAGTACACCACCATATTATGAAAGAGAAAGATAACATTTAATTTAAGATTGTTTTTGCATTGCTGGTACCATTTAATATATTTGAACAGAAGTCATCAGATGGAAAGTAAGACATTAACCATGGAAAGGTATTTATTGTGAAGGAAGTGATACATTAACCAATCAGATTTTATTTGGCAGTGTGGTTTGGGAAGTTGAAAATGACATCGCTCTCTGTTAGGCATTCAGAAAAGACATTAGCAGTAAGATAAAGAAATACTATATACATAGACAGGAGAAAGTTTTAGTAGGTCTTGGGTGTATATTGTCTTAAATATTTGTTTTCACTTTTCTCCTTTCCTCCGACATCATGTGCACTATGCCTGATTTGGCTTCTTGCCATGTCTTCTCACAAGACTCAGAATCAAGTGATTCCTGGCCAAGAAACAGAAGCAAAACCGTCCTGTTCCTCGGTGGATCCGGATGAAAACTGGGACAAAGTCAGGATCAACTCTAAGAGAAGACACTGGAGGAGAACAGAGCTGGGTCTGTAAGGATTCACATAATGGCAAGACTGAATATTTTTTACTGAATTGTCATCAATCAGCCCTACCAGATAGATTTCAACATTTTTAACCTGGAGACTTGCTCATATCTTAAATTAGGGTTTATAATCAAGTAATAAACTATAGAATCTTTCAAAAATATTTGTTTCTCAAACTTTTAAAATAAATTCAGTGTTGAGTAATTTTACTACAAATTAGTTAGTAAATTTTGCACTATAACTCTAATTTGGGATCTTACTTACAATTGCAAAACCTGAAAAATAATTTGTTCAATTAACCCAATTCTGCTATCTTTGAGACAAAATAACAACAACCTAGATTATGCATTTAATTCTGCAGTCTTAAAGGTGGCATGTAGGCCTTATACTAAGACCTTCATTTATTACCATTGTCTTTTCACTAATTCAAAAAAAGTAGCATAATTTGAAGATCACGATCTCTTGTGCATTGCTGCCAAATTACATCTTTTAGTTGGCAACCATTGTACTTATCATCTCCAACAGGAAAAATGTGCTATTAATTAGATCATTGAGTCAACTTTCCTGTTTAGAAAGAAAATGATACTTCAAGAATACAAAGGAAACTAACTTGTCAGTGAACACACTCACAGTGGGACAACACCATTTCTCAGGGGAATGATGAACAGCCCCACTCTTGCTCTACTATTTTGGGATCCTTTATGAAAGACTGCCTTTATTCATGGAAGGTTAGAATGCACTTATGCTTAAAGGGAGGAAGATGGGGTACCTTATCCTTATGATTTTGTGAAAAGCTCTTTCAAGGCATTTAGTACATTGTAAGCATCATCGTTTGCTAGGTTCTCTGGATAGGATGTAAGTTTTAAGAAGGAAAGGGCTAAATATTATTCATCTTTCTATTTCAACACTTTGCACACTTTTAACAGATTGTAAAAAATTAATAAATGCTTCTAATTAATGCTGATTTTACTAGATCTTTGATAATGCTGTTTATCTTTACATAAACCATTTGAGTAATGCATTCTTCACATGAGGTCATTGTGTAGTACTCACGGGCTACATTACTTTCTCTTTTAGTTTTAGAATATATGCTTTTTCAGTTATGTATAGGATAATTTAGCATATGTTCTATACATATACACATTCATTGCTTTTCTTATTGCTGTGAGAAACCTGACAAAAGAAACAATGGAAGGAAGGAATTTGGGCTTACAGTCTTAAGGATACAATTTAACTTAACAGTGGGAGGCAAGACTGTGGAACTCTCCAAGGGTTCTCAATATCTAAACAGTTCTAATATTGATCAAAAGCTCAAATTGTAGAAATTCTATTGAGACTCAAGCAATCTCTTAACTATAGACTTCTGTAAAATAATAATAATTAATAAGCCTCAAATTTCATACTTATAATTTAGAAAGACACAGAGGAAGCATTCCTGTTCCAAAAAGGAGGAATCAGGATACCAAAAGACTGAATAATTGCAAGAGTGAAACCCAACGGGGTAAACACCAAATTCTTTAACTTCAGGCTGGATTTATAAAGCTCGTGGTGGCAACATCTGTACTCCAGTAGCCTTGTGTTTCACCTTTCCAGTTAAACCACTAATGGTAGAAATAGTCTAACTGTTGGACCACCTCTACTCCCTGCCTGCAGCTTTCCATGGTGAATATCTGTATCTATTCCAACTTAGGCATCACTTATTCTACTTCACTCACTCAGTGATTCCTGTGAGACTCCAGGTGGTATTTGTTTTTCAGGCATGAAAGATAAAAACTGAGAAGTTTATAGAGGCTTGTCCTGAGGTTCTAGAAAGCTACGGAGGCTACTCTACCTTCATGCTAACAAAATAAATATGCCACATGGACAATAATACCAAATTTCTGCTACCACTGTGTGATGTAGCTCTGGCCCTTCTTCTTTCACAATTGTAGCAGGCTCTTATGGCTGAACCTAAGAAACCGCTTTCGTAAGTAGTTGTTTTTGCCAGGAGACCCCTGGGGCAGAACTTTGACTTAAACCTTCAAATAATTTGAATGTTTACATGATAAGCACTTGCTTTCCACATTTTATATAGCAGCAGGTATAAAGTATAAAATTAGGTCCTTATTGGTGTTAATGTTGTTATCAAATACAGCCATTTTTCTAGACCTTCTATGGTGGTTATCCTGGGTTGTCATTTTCACTGTACCTGAAGTTAACTAAAATCCAAGCAGTTGAGTAGAGCTCTAAGGGATTTTTAATAAGTAAGTCCTTGAAGAGGAAAGACACCTTTAATCTGGATCGTGTGTGTGTGTGTGTGTGTGTGTGTGTGTGTGTGTGTGTGTGTGCGCGTGTGTGTGAAGAAGGCTTATTGGACAACCAAATTATGTTGGAATTTTGATGGGAATTGCATTGACTCTATAGATTGCTGTTGGTATGATGGCCATTTTCACTATGTTAATCCTACCAATCCATGAGCAAACTTTCCATCTTCTGATATCTTCCTCAATTTCCTTCTTCAGGTACTTGAAGTTCTTGTCATATTGTTCTTTCAAATGCTTGGTTAGTGTTACACCAAGGTATTTTATGTTACTTGTGGCCATTGTGAAGGGTACTGTTTCCCTAACTTCTTTCTCAGCCCAATTATTGCTTGGTAGAAGAGGGCTACTGATTCCCTTGAGTTAATTTTGTACCCAGCCACTTTGCTGAAAGTGTTTATCAGCTTTAGTAGAATATTGGGGGGGGGGGGTCACTTATGTATAATATCATATTATCCATGAATAGTGATACTTAAACTTCTTTTCCAATTTGTATCCCCTTGATTTCATTTAGTTGTCTTATTGCCCTAACTTCCAAGTACTATATTGAAGAGAGTGGACAGCCTTGTCTTGTCCCCGATTTTAGTGGAAATGCTCTAAGCTTTTCTCCACTTAATATAATGTTGTCTATTGACTTTCTGTATATTGCCTTTATTGTGTTTAGCTATGCCTCTTCTATCCTCGCTCTCTATAAGACTTTTACTATGAAGGGGTAATGTATTTTGTCAAACACTTTTTTTCAGTTTCTAGTGAGATGATCATTTGTTCATAGGCAGAAACTAGAAGCAACCCAGATGTCCTTCAATCAAAGAATGGATACAGAAAATGTGATTCATTTACCCAATGGAACAATATTGAGCTGTTAAAAACAAGGGCATCACCAAGTTTTAAGACAAATGGATAGAACTATAAAATATCATTTTGAGTGAGGTAACCAGTAACCAAACTCACTGATAAGTAGCTATTAGCCAAAATTTTCAAATATACCCTTAATATACCCCAGAGACCCAAAGAAGTTAAACAAGAAGGAAGGCTTAAGTGGGGATGTTTAAATTCCACTTAAAAGGGGGAACAAAATAATCATGGGAGGTAGAGAGACAGAGGAATCTGAGTAGGTGATGGGAGGTCTGGGTGAGTGGAGGGGAAGGATCAGGCATGTGGAGAGACAGGAGAGAGTCCTACAGGGCCAGAAGAATACATGGAAATATGTAGCTGTCAGGGGTCAGTGATGGGGGTATTCTTTAAGAAGTCCCAGAGACATGGGATTGTAGAAGCTCCCAGGAGTCAATGCTGGCGACCTTAGCAGAAATTTCCAACAGATGGAATATGGAACCTGAAGAGACCATCCCTTGTATCCAGGCAGAACCCCCAGTGGAGGGATGGGAACACCAACCCACATAAAAAACTTTTTACCCCAAATTGGTCCTGTCTAGAAGAAATTCAGGGACAAAGATGGACCAGAGACTGAAGGAGTGGCTGACTAATTTGAGACCCATACCATGGGCAGGCACCAGCCTTTCACACTATTAATGATGCTATGCTATGCTTGCAGACAGCAGCCTAGCATAGCAGCCCTCTGAAAGGCTCTACCCAGCAGATGATTGATACAGATGCAAATACCCACAGAAAAACATTGGACAGAGGTCAGGACCCCCATGGAAGAGTTATAAAAGAGATCAAAGGCCCTCATTGAGATAGCAACTTCACAGAAAGACCAACAGTCAGCTAACCTGGACCTCTAGGAGCCCCCAGAGACTGAGCCATCAACAAATGAGCACACATGGGCTGGTCAAAGACCCTCAACTTATATGTAATAGAGCACTACTATGACAGACCTCAGTGGGAAAAGATTTGCCTAATCCTGCAAAGACTTGATGCACCAGGTTGGGGAGATGAGGTGCTGTCCTCTCAGATGGAGGGAGGAACTTTTGTGAGTGGTACTGGGAGGGGGCAACATTTGGGATGTAATTAATTAATTAATCAATTTACAAAAGGAAAACAAACTGGCTTCTTAGGGATAAAAAAAAAAATAACAATATAACATGATAAAACAAAAACTAACCAAAGAATTGGAAAAATCAACCAAACAGAAGAAAAAGGCCCAAGAGAAGGCACGAAAATCCAAAGCTCAGTGACATTCTACGTTTTGCCATTCTTTTCTCACTGGTTTTAAGTTTAAAGAAATTGGTATGGTGAGTGGATTGAGTCTTGCCTTTGTGGTGCCCTTCTTAGTGTCCCAGTGAGGAACAAGAGGTTTCTCTTTAGTAATATACATCTCATCAACAATTGATGGCTTCTTTATCTGCAGCTGCCTTTGTATGACTCTTTAAACTCACTCAGACCTTTTTTTTTTTTTTTTCATTTGCCAGAGTTCACGTTTTCTTGTTTTTCTGCTTGTCACTGTTCTGAGCTTAAGCTGTGTGGATTGGATTGTAACTGAATTATTTTGGGCCAGTGCAAGACTGAAAAGCATCAGGATGAAGTAGCCAGACAATGTTATATACTGCCATGTCTCCAAGGTGATTCTGAATCCATTACAGTGGACAATCCAGATTAACCCTCAAGCCAGGTGTCACTTAGTACATGGAAGGGGAATTATTACATTGTCTAAGAATAATTCCAAATTTAAGTGAATTGTTACATCTTCTTCATAATTTCAAAGTTAAGAAATACTCAAGAACTGTGTTCTTTAATTTCATCTGTAAAAGCAAAACCAAGAGAAGATGAAATTATCAGAAAGCAATCCTCACCCCCTCAGGGAAATTGCCAAATACACTTCTCCTAATTTATGAATAGGCCATTGCTGTTACAGAAAGTATGACTTCTTTAGACCTTATGAAAGAGTTAAACCACAGCCATTAAATTTTCAAGGTAAGAGCTGTGGCCAAATTCCAAACTAATAAAAATGTTACACACCATGCTTAATTTTTAGTAGCTCTATAGTAGCAAGAAGGGTGTTTAATTATTATCATTTAAAGATATTTGATATCGAACCATTTGTGGGCTCTTTTATTATTGACACAGACAAGTACTGTAAGTTAGCATGGTATAATCTTTCATTTGTGAAATCTGAATTTTTTTCTCGCTAATGCTTCTAATGAATACTGAGGTCTTGTAAAAGTTTCCGAAATGCTCTATTAATTCTATCTTCTGATCATCATAATTGTTGATCTAGAAAAGGCTTAAAATGTTCATACACTTGTGTAAGCTATTTTTAGTTAAACCCTGACTTGTCCATGTCTCTATTGAAGCCAAGGAAGCAATAGATCTATGCAAACAACAGAAATTAGGTTTCATGGGAACTTTTCTTTTTTCCCATCTAGCACCCGTGTTTAGTCAAATTCATCTCTGTTGCCTCACCCCTTACTTTCCTTCCTACTCCTACTATTTTTTTTTTTTTGCATATGTTCAAATACCTCTGCTATATGGCTCTAGGCTGTTTTCACCTACTGGCACTTCAGTCTCTTAGGGCTTCAATATGTCTTTTGATTAGAGACAAAGAGAGAGGAAAGGAGAGAAAAACAGAGAGATACAGACACAGAGACTGAAGAGTTATGAACATCTTTCGATTTAATTCCATTATTAAAAAATCATACACAACTGTAATTTGTGCTATAGATATCGTACATTCCTTTCATTGTAATATCCTATGTAACATTATGTGAAAGAAAGATTATTAATGTGGGTGATAATTAATCTTTCAATTCCTGGGAATATTTCATACCATAAGGGGAATTTAAAAAGTAGAAATCAACCCATATATTTTTGTAAGCTTATGTGATTTTTTATTAATAACTGAGAAAAACAATTAAAAATATAATCATTTAAATTTATATTGAATGTTTATTAGATTATATGTGCAGTTAATTGTCATAGCTTATACACTAGTTATGTTGATGTCTGTATCATAAAATCAATTTAATACTTAGCTGATATCTTTAATTCTGACAAGTCTACCAACTTTACTTCAAATAATTTTTCACGTCCCTGTACTCAGTGGTACACATTTGATCCTGTTGATTTCCCCACACTGAGACTGCGAGTTTTAAAATGATCTATGTAGCTTTAGTAGGCCATAAAGAAAAACAGGACATATAAAACTTATTATGGAGAGGGTCCTTGAGCTCCAGAGATCAACTTGTCTCTACCTCCTCAGTGCTTGAATTGCAAAGGTGTGACACCATACCTAGCATTTGAAACTTTGGAATACCTTGTCTTAATTTATCTAAATTTTCACACAACAGTATTGTCTATGTCAAAGGAAAAGTAGGGGAAATATATGTGGAGTCTAGACAAAACTTGTGTAGAAAATAAATAACCTGCAAGATGTATGTTGATCTATCTATCTATCTATCTATCTATCTATCTATCTATCTATCTATCTGTCTGTCTGTCTGTCTGTCTGTCTGTCTGTCTATATATCTATCATCTACCCATCTATCTATCTATCTATCTATCTATCTATCTATCTATCTATCTATCTATCTATCTATAATATATTATGTTTATACTTTATGCAGTTTATATTAGATATTCTAATATAGATAGATATAATGTTTGTATTAATCAAACATTAATTCAAAAGAAATTTTTCAAAAGAACAATGGCAAGATTGTTGTCTATGAGAGTTAGGGATCTTCCCTGCACTGGGGAGGTTCATAGGCATGGAGAGAAAGGTCAAAAATCAAGAGAAGTAAGAATCTGTGAGGTTTGAGCAAAGGTTTTACTGCATTGTGTATCTTGTCCATTCATATTTATTTTTTTAATTTACTCAACTATACTGATATAATGTTTTATATTTGGTTATAACTGTTTTATCTCTGCCCATGGAGGTTTGTTAATTAGAAAGAAGCAGATTAAAGATATTTCTAGATTTGTCTAAAACCTTCATTTAAATTATGCCACACAATTAATAAAATAATAGGTTTTGTTTTTACTGCCAATTATCATTTTTATCTTGTAAGGTAGAATGCAACATATTTATTCAAGAATTTAATTACAGAAAAATATTTGCCTCTTCAAAATTTAACATATTTCTCTGATAACTGGAATCAGTACAGTTCCATTTTGTTTTGCTTCCAAAGATCTCAAGTCAAAAATTAATGCAAAATTACATCATAAATAAATACTTACATTATTTTTATTTACTCTTCTGTGCTTCCTTTTTGTCCTATATTAAATTTCAGCATTATATAATTTTAATATGTTTTCACATTCCATTTTGAATGTTCACCCCAGATTTTTGAAGAGGCATAAATTAGCAAATTATTTTCATTTTTAAGATATACTAGAGGCTAGAAGTTGTCTCAGTGTGTAGAACACTTTTGTGCAACCCCGAGGAGTTGATTTTTGATCTCTAGGATATACTCTCATAATATTTGGGAGTGGCAATAACCATCTGATATCCTGCTGCAGGTGAAGGTGAGGTGGAGACAGAGAAACCTTGGGAACTCATTAGGCAGCCATTCGAGCTCAATGGTGATCTCCAGTGCCAATAAGATATTGTCTCAAAATAAAATTATAAGGAACAGAGGAAGGCACCCAGAAGTTGATCTTGGACACATTCAGGCAAGTAAATAGACAAAGACAAGTATACCAGTCTATACACAGTATGCAGACATGAGCATACATCAAATGAACACGCACACACACACACACACACACACACACACACACACACACACACACATACACACACTCATGCAAATGCACTAATTCACAAGAACAAAATGTATTTGTTTAAAGTCTTGGGCCTTAGAGCAAATATAAAATAACAAAAAAATAATAGGTACATTTTAAAAATAAGTGACTTTGAAATATTAACAAAGCCTACTTAGTGTTTCTTATTAGTCAGTCTATCTCCTATGTTTGTATTGTGATACTGCCTCTTTCAATGGAGTTGGTACTAGTAGGCTTTTGAATCTGCAGCGCTATAAAAGGACAGCATAACCCAAGGGCCACATATGAGCAACCTTCCCCTTCCCCATCCATTGTGATAGCAAATTAAATGTGAGTTAACTTTTGTAACAGTTTAGAGATTTGCATTTCTGCTCACCTATCAAGTTTAATTATAAGCTCTCTTGTCTGATTATCTTGATTATGTACATTGAAGTTCTGTTTTCAAAAACAGGTTTTTGTAGCACTTTTAGGGAAAAGCTGAGATTATCTCAATAGAGTCAAACTAATCTCAATAATCTCTCTCTCTCTCTCTCTCTCTCTCTCTCTACATATGTTTATCTTTCAAGACATTATATTACTCTTATGAAGAAAACAAAATTCCTAATTAAACTAAGTGGTATCTTCATCAACACATCTCATAGAAATGATATATGTGTGCCAGAGAGAGAGAACAGAGAAAGAGACCTAAAGAGACAAAGAGTCAATATAATATTCATTCATAGGTGAAAAAATGGAAGATTTTATTCAAATTGGAAACAATACATTATTACTACTATATTTATGCTGTTAGTACAGAGTATTGTTACAATAGGGCATAAATTTGAATTAAAATATGGCGACGGTTAAACCTTGGTATTTGAATGAAAAGCTTAAATAACCAGTGTTTTCTACAATCTTTGATATAATTTTACATATCTCTCAGACCAATTATTTGCTACTTTTTAGTAAATTTTTTTATTGGTGATTTATAAGTGTGTTATACATGAAGATGTTCAGATTCAGTTCTGAACTTGAATTTCAATTTAATGTCACTCAGTATGGCTGTGTATTCTTTGGTTCTAGTCTGTTCACATTTATTGAAACTGACAGCTGCCACACTATCTCTGTTGTAATCGTATAGACGAAATGTATGTTTGCATTTACATACTGTCTCTGCTAGCGATTCCGTTTTTACTTTGTGTTATGAAGCCATGCTTTAGGTGCCTCACTGCTTAGAATCCATGTGCTTTGTATTAGAATTAACTCAGTGCTTTTTATTTATTGTCTCTGCTTTTCTTAGTCCAACATGTGCTTCATCAGATACTAATTTAATTGACAGTAACCACCCTCTGACTTTGTTTGTTTCTTTAAATTTTAAGTGTGTGTCATGTTTAAGATGGAGTTTTGTCATCATTTTCTAACCACTCTAATGTTCATTGTCTTTTAATTAGTATTTCGCACAAAAATGGGCATGGTCCAACTGAAATTTACTTAGCCCTTTTTACTTATTTAATAATTGCACCATGCTTTAGTTCAGCAATTAACTCCCCACCAACCCCCTTCATAACCTCTCTCATCCACATTTTACTTTCTTGTGTTCCTTCTCAAAGATTATCGCTATTGACTCAAATGGTTACTTATCATTTAATATAATCAAGCAGATGTTGTCTGCATTCTATGTACCCACAGAGAAACAATTCACTCTTCTCTCTACTCTTCTGTGTAGATCCAGATTCATGTGTATTATTTATCTTCCTTTGTTCACAAAATATATCAGGATGCTTCCAGGGGTGATGTGATCTTTTCCCTCGTGTGTGTGTGTGTGTGTGTGTGTGTGTGTGTGTGTGTGTGTCTGTGTCTGTGTCTGTGTCCTTGAAAAGACCTTCAGAAACCCAGACTAATATTTTTTTTCCATTCACTGCTGCTCAGAAGTTATTGTTCTACTGTCTCCTGGCTTGAATCATTTTTTCCCTTTTCTTTTTGAAATTATAATTATATCATTACTTCCTTCTCTTTCTTCCCTCCAAACCCTCTCATATTCCCAACCCCCTGCTCTCTTTCAAGTTCATGCCTCTTTTTTCATTAATTGCTGTTACGTGCATATATGTAATGCATATAAGTATATATTCCTAAATGTGAGCCGCTCAGAAATCACTTTTGAGATCAGGTATGCTGGATTCAAAGTCTATGTGTATCTGAAGTATCAGTGTCTTTTGCATTTTTAAGAAATCATGTTTACTAACAGTTTTAAACAATGTGATCCTCATAATGTTTTTAGTTTAATTGAATATACTGGGCTTATGCTTTGTTCTCAGAACAATGTGGCCTTTATGTCCTTAAATTTTGATTATTCCCCTCTTTCTTTCTTTTGAAATGTGTGATTACTTGAAATCAAATCATTTTCCACACCCCGATAGATGACAACAGAGTAGTTCTCATGTCTTTTTCCCTCGCTGTATTTTATTTTACATAGGATACACTGCATGAAATTCTCTAATCTTTTCTCTCCCCATTTCTGCTAAGCTCATTGTAAACATATATATGAAAAATATTTATATGAGAATGCATTTACCTCTGGCTTATAATGTGTATTTTTATTGGTTTTGCTTTGTTCTTTTCTATCACCATGTCTCTAGCCAGTCAATCATCCTTTACCGTATTGAAAGCTTGAGATCATTTTAACCCTTTAAAAATATTTATCAATGTTCTCTGTTGTATAATTTTTTGGAGGGTTTTATAACTGACCTTTCTGCTCATGTAGTCCTGTTTGGTGGTTGCTTGCTGGTAACTTATTGCCCTTTGTTGTATAGAAAGCAGATATCTATTTTACATTTTTGGGGTGAGACATACCTAGGTCTTCCTCTACTTGTGTAGGCAAGGCCAGAACAATCTATAGCCACAGCTAATATTTCTTCAGTTTGTTAGTAAAGTCCATTATTTGTTGTGTTTGTCTTGTCTTGTTGGCTGGGACAGGAAAGCCATTTGGTCCCTTGGGAGCTCCTCTTGTTTTCCCTTCTGCTTCTTTGACATTGTTTTTTTTTGGGGGGGGGTTGCTTTCAAAAGCTTTCTTAGATGTTGCACCCCTTTGTTCCTGGCTCAAGGTGTGCTATATGGCTTTCTGGAGCCCTCTGACTAAATATATCCTGGCTCTTGCACCTTGTTTTGCAAATTCTAGTCAACTTGACCTTCCTACATTCTTAGTGAAAGTCTCCCCATTTTATTTTTAAAGGCAGTTGAACATTACTTTATGCTAAAGAGATGTGAAAGAGCACATAACAGTAATGTTATGGTTTAGGTAAGAAGTGTCCCTCCAAAGGGTGCCTGTGCTGAAGGCTTAGTGGTGCTATTGAGAGGTGACAGCAAAAGGATGCCAAATTTATCAGTGAATTCATTTACTCATGGATTTCCAGCTAAATGGACTATTGGGATGCAGGATTTAGTTAAAAGGAGTAATCACTAGGGGCACTCATTTGCCATCCTGTCCTCAGTAACTCCATTGGAACCTGTTGCCATGAAATAAACAGCTTTTGTTTGTTTGTTTTGTTTTGGTTTGGTTTGGTTTTTTTGAGACAGGGTTTCTCTGTGTAGCCCTGGCTGTCCTGGAACTCACTCTGTAGACCAGGCTGGCCTTGAACTCAGAAATCTGCCTGCCTCTGCCTCCCGAGTGCTGGGATTAAAGGCGTGCACCACGGCTAATAATCAGCTTTTTTAAAAGGCTGGTCCCCCCCCCCACTCTGACAGAGTGGCTAATTTTATGTTAATTGGATATTACGAGCTAGTGTCATTGGAGAAGATGGAGCCTCAACTGAGAAAATGTCTCTATAAGATCAAGCTGTAGGTATTTCTGTAGGACATTCAATTAGTTAGTGATTGATGTTGAAGGGAGCAGCTCATTGTGGGTGAGGCCAGCCATGGGAAGATAGGCCTGGATTATGCAAGATTGAGCAAGCCAGGCCATGGGAGCAAACAAGAAGCAGCATCCCTCCATTGGTTCTGCATCAGCTTCTGTCCCCAGGTTCCTCCCAAGTGTGAATTCCTGCCTTGGCTTCCCTCAGGAACTGAGACCCCAGAATATGCAAGCCAAATAAGTCCTTTCACTGCTAAATTGTTTTGGCTATGGTGTTTCATCAGAGCAATAGAAAGCCCAACTTAAGACTAAACCTGGGCAATTCTTCATGGCTGTAGGCCTGGACAACAGAGTAAGCAGATCATGCACTCATTGGGGCTTCTTGATAGTGAGATAAAAAGCAGAACTTCTATCCTTTAAATAAATGTACTCAATTGTTTGTCATGGTAACAAAAAGGAGACTGCCACAAACCTCTCTACTGAGAAATAATTCAATGACTCATTCAATAATCATGGAAATATCGAATAATTTATTTATGGAACAATAATTTATCTTATCCTTGGTAATAAAGTGTTGTAGCGACCAGCATAGAAATATATGCTTTTAATGCAAGAAAGGGCTTGCCAGGAGACATTCCAAGAGTCAGGAGAGTTTACAAGATAAGTATTTCATTAATAGAAAGGCTCACAGTTTCAAGGCTAAATAGACCGTGCAGGTGGCCATAGTATTCACAAGACTGGTCAGTTATTCCTCTGAGTTTTCCACTGTTACTGCAGAGTCCTTGCCACCTTGTGGGAAGCCACATGTGCCGTTGCTGAGTGGCACTGACTACTGCTGGCCACCATGCATAAGATTGGACAAACAACCAATGTGTACATATGCAGTAAAGTTTTTTGCAAAAACACTGCCTGGCCCAGGCATGATAATGAGGTTCTGTAAGGTACTGAGAGTATAACCAATCGGATGTGAGACATGCAAATGAGGTATGATAATGAGGCTCAGTGAGGTACTGAGAGAGAGTAGCCAATCAGATGAGGAACATGCAAATGAGGCTTGGTGCATAACCAATCAGGGTATGAGACACGCCTCTCCTAGGCCTATAAAAGCAGCACCAGCTCTGGGCAAAAAGTCTTTTCGCCTCTGCAATCAAGCTCTCCCAATAAACGTGTGCAGAAGGATCCTGTTGCAGCGTCGTTCTTCCTGGCCAGTCGAGCGCGCGCAAGAAGTGGTGCCGAAAACCCGGGACAAGAAACATCTTCAGGCACGAGCGAAGACCCCCTACTACAGGGAGGATTCAGAACTGCATCGCGGGGAAGGAGCGGTTAATAGAGGTTCCCGTAAAACAGACTGCTGAGAAGGATCCGGCGTGGATTCAGAACTCTTCAGCTGGGGAGCGGTGTTAATAAAGGTTCCTGCAAAACAGACTGCTGAGAAGGATTCAACTGCATGGATTCAGAACTCTTCAGCTGAGGAACGGTGGTACCGGTAAGTGTAAAGAAATTAATGTAAATCTCTGAGAGGCATGCTCTCCTACGAAGTAGATCCATTAATAGTCGCTGGGATTGTGCTGCTTGCTTGTTTTCTTGCCTTAATTTTATGCTATTGCCTTAATTGTCATCGCCCTGGGCACGAGTGTATCTGCTGGGAATAATTTCACGTAGATAACGCTTTAGTCCAGGACGATCATGGGTAATGGCCAGTCTACGCCCTTAGTAGGGCCGGTGCAAGCCTTGCTTAAAGAAAGGGGTTTAAAAATTTCAGAAAGCACAGTGAGCGGTTTTTTGAGAGAAATAGACAGACTTGCTCCTTGGTTTGCCCCCACTGGGTCGCTGACGCTACCTAGTTGGGAAAAGCTGGGAAAAGATATAGCAAGAGAGGAAGTAGATGGGAAAGTGAAAGCAGGGACAAGGCCGTTATGGAAATTAATTAAGGCTTGTATCCAGGACAAGAAATGTGAGCTAGCTGTTAAAGAAGGACAGCGACTTTTACAGGAGCAACAGGAAAGTATGTCAGAAACAGAGAGAAATGAAAAAGAAAGCGCGCGCAGAAAGATAAGTAAAGGGAGAGAAATAAAAGGAGAAAAGGAAAAGAAACCAAAATGTAAAGATACAAAAGATAGAATAAAAAATAAAGAACAGAAAATTAAGTCAATTTACCCTCCTCTCGAGGACTTTGAGTTGTTAGAATTGTCTAGCTCAGAGGATTCGGAACTATCAGAAGGGGAGGAGAAAAATTTGGAGGAGGCTGCTGCAAAGTGTAAGGCAGAAAGATCTGGTCCAATAGGAAGGAGTATCACTGCTCCCCTACCACCTCCGCCTTATACAGATAAGAAAACAATTGGCTATGGCCACTCCTTTTGCACTCCTAAAGGGCTGCAAAAAATATGTCAGGCTTTTCCTGTTTTTCAGGATCATGCTCAACAGCGATATTATGAGCCAATATCGCATAAACAAGTGAAAGAGCTAGCAGAGTCAGTAAGGACCTATGGAGTTAATGCATCATTTACTCAGTCCCAAATTGATAGATTGGCTCACAATGCCATGACTCCTTTTGACTGGATGAGTGTGGTAAAGGCATGTCTTACGATGGGACAGTATCTAGATTGGAAGTCTATATGGCATGATCTGTGTTTGAGTCAGGCCCGTGCTAATGCTACTGCAGGGCAACAAGCATGGAGCTTTGAAATGCTTACAGGTCAGGGTATATGGACAAACAATCAATTAGGATACCCAGTGCAGGTCTATGATCAAATTAATCAGGCAGCAGTGAAAGCTTGGAAAGCATTGCCTAATCGAGGAGAAGTATCTGGTAACTTGACAAAAATTATTCAGGGAATTAATGAGCCGTTCTCTGAATTTGTAGCTCGCATGATGGAAGCGGCAGGACGTATATTTGGTGATTCTGAGGCCGCAATGCCATTAATTGAACAATTAATTTACGAGCAATGTACCAAAGAATGCAGAAATGCTATCACACCATGGAAAGGGAAAGGAATACAAGCATGGATGAAAGCCTGTAGAGAAATAGGAGGACCTCTTTCAAATGCAGGGCTGGCTGCTGCAGTCTTGATGGCACAAACAAAAGAAATAACCTGCTATAATTGTGGACAAACAGGTCATTTGCAAAAGCAGTGTACAAAGAGTAGAAAGAGTAGGTTTGAAAAGACAGTACCAGGTATTTGCCCAAAATGTGGGAAAGGAAGACATTGGGCAAATGAATGTAGATCAGTCAGAGATATAAAAGGAAGGCCAATACCTCAGTTTAAAGGACAACAGCCAAAAAACGGAGTGAGGGGCCCCCGTCCCCAGGGCCCCCAAATGTATGGGGCATTCCAGACCACAGTGTCCATGAGGCCACCCAGAGACCGAGGAGAGCCACTCCGGGTTCAGCAGGATTGGACATCTGTGCCACCTCCAGAGTAATTCTTACACCTCAAATGGGGTGCCAGCCTATTTCATCAGATTTTAGAGGTCCCTTACCAAAGGATACAGTGGGCCTACTGTTGGGTAGGTCCTCTTCTGCTTTGAAAGGATTGGTAATACATCCCGGAGTTATAGACTCAGATTATGAGGGACAAGTTAGGATTATGTGTTCTGCACCCCGAGGTATTGTAGCCATTTCTCCTGGAGATCGCATTGCTCAATTGCTGATTCTTCCTAGTTTGCATAATATGTTCCCTAGTGGCCGGGACTCGCGAGGAGATAAGGGACTCGGTTCTACAGGAAATAATGTGGCCTACATATCTTTAGATTTGGATAATCGTCCCACTTTACAATTACAAATAGAAGGAAAAACCTTTCAAGGTATAATGGATACAGGAGCAGATAAAAGCATTATATCTAGTAAGTGGTGGCCTGCTTCTTGGCCTGTTAATCAATCATCACATAGCTTACAAGGATTAGGATATGAGGCTACCCCAACTATAAGTGCAAAATCCTTACAATGGAAAGATAAAGAAGGAAGGACAGGGCTTTTTCAACCTTATGTACTCCCTTTACCTGTAAACTTATGGGGGAGAGATGTGTTATCAGCTATGAACTTTATATTGACTAATGATTACTCTCAGAAAAGCAAGGAAATGATGAAAGGAATGGGATATATACCTGGACTAGGTCTTGGAAAAAATTTGCAAGGTAGAATTTCACCAGTTAAAGCCACTGTAAAGGCAGACAAGAAAGGGCTGGGTTTTTTCTAGGGGCCACTGAAGAGCCTTTGCCCATTCCGTGGCATACGGAGGACGCGGTGTGGGTGCCTCAGTGGCCTTTACCCTCTGAGAAATTAAAAGCAGCTAAAGAATTAGTACAAGAACAATTAGACCTGGGACATGTGGAACCCACTCAATCACCCTGGAACACCCCTATTTTCGTTGTAAAGAAGAAGTCAGGTAAATGGAGATTGTTACATGACCTAAGAGCCATTAATGCACAAATGCAAGTTATGGGTCCTGTACAAAGAGGGCTCCCCCTACTCTCAGCTCTACCTAAGGATTGGAGAATTATAGTAGTAGATATTAAGGATTGTTTCTTTTCAATTCCATTAAATAAGAAAGATAAACCTAGATTTGCATTCACCTTGCCTTCTATTAATCATATGGAACCTGATAAAAGGTACCAATGGCGGGTATTACCCCAAGGAATGGCAAATAGCCCTACCATATGTCAGTTATATGTAGGAAAAGCTTTACAACCGGTTAGGGATGGTTTCCCCTCCTTAAAAATTTGTCACTATATGGATGACATTGTAATCTGTGGACCTGAAGAAGAAAGTATACAGCAAGCTTATGGCTTGCTTAATGAAACTTTAAAAAATAATGGTTTGAGTATTGCACCAGAAAAGGTACAGCAGTCTAATGTTAGTCATTTTCTAGGAGCCACTATTACTTTACAATGTGTCACCCCACAAAAGATTAGTATTAGAAAAGACCATCTAAAGACACTAAATGATTTTCAAAAATTATTAGGAGATATAAATTGGATTAGACCTTATTTAAGGATCCCTACTTCGGAATTAAAACCTTTATTTCAAATTCTAGAAGGAGACTCACATATTACCTCATTGAGACAATTAACACCTGAGGCTTCTGATGTTCTTAGGAAAGTGGAAAAGGCGATCCAAACAGCACAGTTAACTCGTATAAATGAGCAAGAACCTTTGTGCCTATGCATATTACGCACCATCAATCTGCCAACTGCTGTGTTATGGCAAAATGGTCCTTTAGTATGGATACATCCACATATATCCCCTAATAAAACTATAGAGCATTATCCCACCATGGTAGCAAATATGGCCCACAAAGGGATAAAAACTTCAATCACTCACTTTGGAAAAATGCCTGATAGCATAATTGTCCCGTATACTGTCGCACAAATGCAAATATTGTGTGCTACTATAGATGAATGGGCCATTCTTAGATGCAGTTATTCTGGTTTAATTGATAATCATTATCCTAAACATCCGTTATTACATTTTATGTTATTGCATCCAGTAATATTTCCAAAGGTAACGGCTAATACCCCTATAAAGGGAGCCATTGATATTTATACAGATGGATCCAAAACAGGAGTTGGAAGTTATGTAATCAATGAAAAGGCTGTAAGGTTGCAATTTACACCAGGAGCCCCTCAATTGGTAGAATGTTTGGTGGTTTTAGAAGTCTTTAAAAGATTTCCTATGCCCATAAATATTGTCTCTGATTCTGTTTATGTAGTTAATGCGGTTCTAGCATTAGAGACTGCCGGAAATTTTAAACAGTCCAGTCCTGTATCTGAAATTTTGATGAAAATACAAAATTGTATTCTGATGCGTGAGCATCCCTTTTATATTCAACATATTAGAGCACATACATCATTACCTGGACCTATGGTTAAGGGAAATGCAATTGCTGACTCAGCCACCAGAGACATGGTTTTCCCATCACAAAGTTCTATAGAAAGTGCAAAAAATTTTCATCAGCTTTATCATGTCCCTGCCTCTACATTACGACAAAAGTTTAAGCTCACAAGAAAAGAAGCCCGAGATATTGTCCTACGGTGTGGTAAATGTGTAGAATTTGTTAATGCACCTTCCGTGGGTGTTAATCCTCGCGGATTGCGACCCCTAGATGTTTGGCAAATGGATGTAACGCATATCCCATCTTTTGGGAAATTACAATATGTACATGTATCCATCGATACCAGTTCTGGTGTCCTACATGCCTCTCCCTTGACAGGGGAAAAAGCAGTTCATGTCGTATCTCACTGCTTAGAGGCTTGGGCTGCATGGGGCAAGCCCCTAGTGTTAAAGACAGATAATGGTCCTGCATATACTTCTTCTAAATTTAGCCAATTTTGCAAACAAATGCAAGTAAAACATATTACTGGATTGCCCTATAATCCACAGGGCCAAGGCATAATTGAGAGAGCCCATCGCACTCTGAAACAATATTTGCAAAAACAGAAAGGGGGAATAGAGGCTATGACGCCAAAGATGGCTCTATCCCTTACAATATTTACTCTCAATTTTTTAAAATTGGATGATGCTGGAAGATCACCAGCTGAAAGGCACGGACAATGGCCTCAATCACCCAATGAAATGGTCAAATGGAAAAATGTCCTTGATAATAAATGGTATGGCCCGGATCCTATTTTAATCAGATCCCGGGGAGCTATTTGTATTTTCCCACAGGGTGAAGAAAATCCACTTTGGGTCCCGACGCGACTGACAAGGACCGTGAAAGAGCAAGATGAACCCCAAGATGATTCTCCTGCTCCTGATGATTGAGACCGGGATAAGTATACCTTTGTGGGCCATAGTAAGATCATGGCCAGTACCTTTACCGGTACATTCCAATTCTTCTACCTTACCTTTATTTTTTGCAACGGAATGTTATTTGGATGCGCCTTGTGCACGACAAACTCCTCAAGAGCCACGGGTGTATAATAGTACTAGTTTTCATTTGAATTATACACTATGCTTTGTGCATAATGTGGATAAACCTTTTACACCCTGTATATTTTTAAAGAAAAAGATTATCTCTAATTGGGCAGATCCCATTAGCCAAAATAAGGGGAGCTCTGGAGTGTTGTTTAATGCTTTAACACAAGTTGCTCAAGGAGCGCAATCAGGCTCAGGTGATGTTGAAAATAATATAATTTCACCTATAAACATCACCACTATTATGATAAAGGGAAAGGTGACCATTCCCAAAAGATCACGATGGCCTGTTGGCAATGCTACTGCTATACGCAGCATGCCTTGGTGTCATCCGGACCTCGCATTTCCTATAGTTTTTTCACCTTGTCAATCAAAAATTTTTCCTCGGAAAGAAATAGCAAAGGGTTTTGTTTTGTCACCCCCACTAGATTTTGCTATAATGAACGATAAAGGAGATGCTACAGGGAAAGAAAATATTTGGCCATATTACCAATGGATATTAAGCAATGAGGCAGGTGCTAGTACCAGTCTGTCAGCCTTTGCATTGCTGACTGGAACCTTTCATGAGATATTGAATGTTTCTGCCACTCTTTCCAATACCTCTACTCATTTAGATAATGTGACAACTAATAGAATTATCAGAAATATGACTACTTCTCCAGTAGAAGTTTGTGTCAATCCTCCATTTTTCTTTATATTGGCTGAATTTCAAAATAATACAGAATGGTTAGATTGTACAAATGTCACTTGTTTTTTGACGCAATGCTGGAATGGAACCAAATTCTTAGCCTTAGTGGTTCATCTACCAATCTTTGTCCCTGTGCCTGTTGAGGCAGATCCAGAGAAGTTCCCAATAACGAGTCTTATTCGGCAAAAGAGAGGTTTTGGAATCACAGCTGCCATTATTACAGCCATTGTGATGTCCGCGGCATCAGCAGTTACCGCAGGAACTGCTATGGCCCATCAAGTTAATACTGCTGACACCATAAGTCAGATAGCAGAAAAATCCTCTGAAGCATTGCTTACCCTGCAAAAGGTGGATTCTCATATCGCCTCAGGGTTAATGCTAGTGAATCAGAGAGTGGATATTTTACAACATAATATGGAACGGATGATGGATGTCATACAAATGAGTTGTGTGGCATCCACATCGCATGTGTGCATTACTCCCAATAAGTATATTAATAATTCTTTTATTAAAAGTACAGACCTATCGAATTACCTGAAGGGGAACTGGTCGCAGGAGCTGGAGAGGTTGCAGGCGAGACTGCAGATGCAGATCCTGAACCTTAATGGGACCAGAGTGGAACCAGTGACCCTCGGAGACTTTACCTCTTGGTTTACCTCTGCTTTTTCTTACTTTAAGGAATGGGTGGGAGTAATTTTGTTTGGTGCTGCCATATGCTGTGGACTGGCGTTCATGCTCTGGTTGGTATGCAAATTCAGAACCCAACAAAAACGTGACAAGGTGATTGTAACTCAGGCACTTTTAGCTATTGAAAACGGCTCCTCCCCTGAAATTTGGTTATCTATGCTCAAGAATTAGTCAGCATGAGATTAGATGAGAGAGACTCAACGATCATTGATCAGCCCTTGCTCATCAATAGGGTGATCATGATTTCCCCACTAATTCAATATTTGGCTGGCCTCTTTTGCAGAGTTCGCCCTAGGTCATTTAGCAGTTATTGTCACACAGCACTGCGGTATCCAGAGACGGGCAACTTTCCTCGTGCACAGTCCAACCTAAGACATGGGGCCCGGTGGCGATAGGGTTACCCTATGACGGGTAAGGCTGTGACATTAGAGGAACGACCTAAAACAGGAGCCACGGCGGATGGGCATAATTGCACAGGCCTAGTCCAGCCTCATTTTATTAAAACAAACAGGGGGAGATGTGGGAAGCCACATGTGCCGTTGCTGAGTGGCACTGACTACTGCTGGCCACCATGCATAAGATTGGACAAACAACCAATGTGTACATATGCAGTAAAGTTTTTTGCAAAAACACTGCCTGGCCCAGGCATGATAATGAGGTTCTGTAAGGTACTGAGAGTATAACCAATCGGATGTGAGACATGCAAATGAGGTATGATAATGAGGCTCAGTGAGGTACTGAGAGAGAGTAGCCAATCAGATGAGGAACATGCAAATGAGGCTTGGTGCATAACCAATCAGGGTATGAGACACGCCTCTCCTAGGCCTATAAAAGCAGCACCAGCTCTGGGCAAAAAGTCTTTTCGCCTCTGCAATCAAGCTCTCCCAATAAACGTGTGCAGAAGGATCCTGTTGCAGCGTCGTTCTTCCTGGCCAGTCGAGCGCGCGCAAGACCACCTGACTACTACATCTCTGGGAGTCATAATAAAAGCCATATTATACAATCATCACTGGGGCGGGGGTGTTCTCTTTGGATTTTTTTTTTTTTTTTTGAGCAGCAGTGAGAAATAGTTTGTTCATTCAGATTATATTATATTGCTTTACTCCCTTAGTGTTACACAAATTCTATGTTGGAAAGCCAGCAAGTTCTGAATCTCATAAGTATATTCATTTAGAGGGATATTATCATCAATGCCTGCTGTGTATTACATACCCACCATGAATTCGATCAGAAGATGTCAGTGTGTTTCCTTTATGTGAGGTCCCTTAGGCCATTAGAAACTTAAAACAAAACTCAAATTTCCCTTAGAAATGTAAGACGAAACCATAAAACCTGCTAGGCTGTGGCCACCTTGCAGGCATTAATCATGGTTAAAAGCTCCAATAGATGGCCATTGATTTTGCCACAACCACTTTACACAATGTAAACATCTGTTTCTCCATGCTCACCCTCATCTGGTCCCCCATGGGCTCTAACTGCTTACATTTTCCTTAAATTATTTTTACTATTTCTGAGGCCAGGCACTGGGCAGTTTTCTAGGACCGGTTCTAAGTTCCATACAGTTACCACATTACCTTTTTCCTTCAAAAAATATGGTTTTGTTTTTAACTTAATACATTGCAATTGTTTGGGAAATCACTGTGCAGAGAATGAAATTGATCTATCTCCTGCCTCCTGCATCCTCCCTGAGGAGTTAACCCAGTGGGACAGGGCAGGGACCTAGCTTATGCAGAACAGGGGAAGAAGGGCTCACAATAGTGTAGTTCATTTTCGTAGAACACCGAAATTTCATTTTTTAAAAATTATTTACTGTTTAATGTGCCTAACTGTACAAGGCATTTAGTCAGCCTTTCTAATGTAAAGGTTTGTACCATTTGATTCTGGAAAACTCTGCTAATTATGACTTAAGCACTTTTATTTCTGAAATTCATCCATGAACAAAGAATTTTGGAGTAATCCTTTATTTATATTGTTACAATGATTTTTTTCAACATAATTTCTGTTTTTATTCAATATTCCTGTCCACTAATGTCTTCTTTCTTCAATTCTTTCCACAAGATATTTTTTTAATTTAATTTATTTTTTTGTCTTATTCACTTTTTACCATGCTCACTGCCTCTTCCCAATTACCCTCTTCTTCTATCCTTACCCTGTTTCCTCTTTCCTTCTCCTTAGAGCAGGTGGTGGCCTCACCTGGGTATTTCCCCAACCCTGGAAATTAAGTCTCTGCAAGGTTAGATGCTTCCCCTCCCATTGAGGCCAGACAGGCAGCCCAGCTAGTATAACATATCCCACATACAGGAAAAAGCTTTTGGGATAACTCCTGCTTCAGTTGTTCAGGACCCACATGAAGTCCAAGCCCCACATCTGCTACATAAGTGCGGGGGTTGGGTGAGTGGGGATACTAGGTCCAGCCTGTGTATACTCTTTGGTTGGTGGTTTTGTCTCTAAGAGCCCCAAGGGTCCAGGTTAGTTGTCTCTGTTGGTCTTCCTGTGAAGTTCCTATCTCCTTCGGGGCCTGAAATCCTTCTTCCTATTCTTCTGTAAGAGTCCCCAAGCTTCATCCATTTTTTGGCTGTGGGTGTCCAAGTCAGCTGCTGAGTGGAGCCTCTCAGAGGACAACATGCTCCTGTTTGCAAGCATAACAGAGTATCATTAGTAGTGTTAGGGATGGTTCTTTAGATGGGCTGGTTATTGGTTGGCCATTTCCTGTGCCATGCCTTCATTTCTTGTAGACAGGATAAATTTGGGGTTGAAAATTTTGTGGGTGGTTTGGTGTCTCTATTGCTCCACCGAGGTTCATGTCTAGCTATAGTATGTGGCCTCTTTAGGTTCTATAAGTGTCCATGATTTGCTGAAGAATGGTACTCTGGATCAAATGGTATGTAAATGCATAGAGTGTTTATTATGCTGAATCCAGCATGCTGCGGTCTCCCCATTACCAAGATAGACACCCAAGTGAGTTTACAGGCTTGATTTAAAGCACATTAGGAAATTCTGTGGTAGGTGACATCTATGTTAATCTGTTGGGTCCATCTCTACAGACATTCCATTACTGGAGTGTGGTGGCTGGAAACTTGCTAAGGAGGTCTGGGAACTATTACTGAGGAAGTCTGGAAATTGCTGCTGACCCATTCCATTATCTGGGTATGACGGCTGGAGCCTGTTTTTTTTTTTTTTTTTTTTTTTCCTATTAGTAATTGACTTGCCTGGGCTTGCAGAGACTTGCCCAGTACTTAAGCCTAATCTTCTTAACTGCCAATCTGAAACTTGCCATGGATTTGGAGTGAGCCTGTCTCATCCCGTCTCAGTCCTCGCATACAACCACTTTGGAAATCAATTGGCACTTTCATAGAAAACTGGAAATAGTTCTTCCTCAAGAACCAGCTATATCATTCCTGGGCATATACCTCAGAGATGTTCCACCATTCCACAAAGACATTTGCTCAATTGTGTTCATAGCTGCTTTATCTGTAATAGCTAGAACCTGCAAACAACCCAGATATCCCTCAACTGAAGATTGGATAAAGAAAATGTGAAAGTGGGCAGCCTTGTCTAGTCCCTGATTTTAGTGGGATTGCTTCCAGCTTCTCTCCATTTACTTTGATGTTGGCTACTGGTTTGCTGTAGATTGCTTTTATCATGTTTAGGTATGGGCCTTGAATTCCTGATCTTTCCAAAACTTTTATCATGAATGGGTGTTGGATCTTGTCAAATGCTTTTTCTGCATCTAACGAGATGATCATGTGGTTTTTGTCTTTGAGTTTGTTTATATAATGGATTACATTGATGGATTTTCGTATATTAAACCATCCCTGCATCCCTGGAATAAAACCTATTTGGTCAGGATGGATGATTGCTTTAATGTGTTCTTGGATTCGGTTAGCGAGAATTTTATTAAGGATTTTTGCATCGATATTCATAAGAGAAATTGGTCTGAAGTTCTCTATCTTTGTTGGATCTTTCTGTGGTTTAGGTATCAGAGTAATAGTGGCTTCACATCCTTAATCATCAGGGAAATGCAAATCAAAACAACCCTGAGATTCCACCTCACACCAGTCAGAATGGCTAAGATCAAAAATTCAGGTGACAGCAGATGCTGGCGTGGATGTGGAGAAAGAGGAACACTCCTCCATTGTTGGTGGGATTGCAGGCTTGTACAACCACTCTGGAAATCAGTCTGGCGGTTCCTCAGAAAACTGGATATAGTACTACCGGAGGATCCAGCAATACCTCTCCTGGGCATATATCCAGAAGATGCCCCAACTGGTAAGAAGGACATATGCTCCACTATGTTCATAGCAGCCTTATTTATAATAGCCAGAAGCTGGAAGGAACCCAGATGCCCCTCAACAGAGGAATGGATACAGAAAATGTGGTACATCTACACAATGGAGTACTACTCAGCTATTAAAAAGAATGAATTTATGAAATTCCTAGCCAAATGGATGGACCTGGAGGGCATCATCCTGAGTGAGGTAACACATTCACAAAGGAACTCACACAATATGTACTCACTGATAAGTGGATATTAGCCCAAAACCTAGGATATCCAAGATAGAAGATACAATTTCCTAAACACATGAAACTCAAGAAAAATGAAGACTGAAGTGTGGACACTATGCCCCTCCTTAGAAGTGGGAACAAAACACCCTTGGAAGGAGGTACAGAGACAAAGTTTGGAGCTGAGATAAAAAGATGGACCATGTAGAGACTGCCATATCCGGAGATCCATCCCATAATCAGCTTCCAAATGCTGACACCATTGCATACACTAGCAAGATTATGCTGAAAGGACCCTGATATAGCTGTCTCTTGTTAGAGTATGCCTGGGCCTAGCAAACATAGAAGTGGATGCTCACAGTCGGCTATTGGATGGATCACATGGCCCCCAATGAAGGAGCTAGAGAAAGTACCCAAGAAGCTAAAGGGATCTGCAACCCTATAGGTGGAACAACATTATGAACTAACCAGTACCCCGGAGCTCTTGACTCTAGCTGCATATGTATTAAAAGATGGCCTAGTCAGCCATCACTGGAAAGAGAGGCCCATTGGACACGCAAACTTTATATGCCCCAGTACAGGGGAACGCCAGTGCCAAAATAGGGGAGTGGGTGGGTAGGGGAGTGGGGGTGGGTGGCTATGGGGGACTTTTGGTATAGCATTGGAAATGTAAATGAGCTAAATACCTAATTAAAAAATGGAAGAAAAAAAAAAGAAAATGTGGTATATCTATATAATGGAATACCATTCAGCTATTAAAAACAAAGACATGAATTTTTCAGGCAAATTGATGGAACTCAGAAATATCCTGAGTGAGATAACCCAGTCCCAAAAGGACTCGTACTGTATACATTCACTTATAAGTGGATATTAGCTATAAAAGACAGGCACCTTGTTACACCTCACAGAAGCAAAGAAGCTGAACAATAAGGAAGGCCCAAGTGAGGATGCTTGAACCTGCCTTATAATAAGGAATAAAATAGTTATAAGCGGCAGATGGAGGGAGAGAACTGGCGAGGGAGAGAGATGGGGAAGGGAACAGAGGGTTCAGGATCAAGTGTGGGGAAAGATAAGCGAGATAGCTAGATGGGCATGAAAATGAATGGAAAAGTGCAACTGATGCAGGGGAGGTGGTGGGGCACTTGCAGGACAAAACAGAGACCTGGGATCAAGGAAGTGCCCAAGAGTCAACAGGGATGACCTCAGCGGTGATATTTTATTTTTATATCAGAGCTTTAGTCTATTAAGTCTCTACCTTACTTTCTACTTTTTTTAAAACAATGGCATGGGTTTTGTGGTTACAATTCCTCTCCCCTCCCCCACTCCTTGTTCTGTTCCCCAAACATAAACCTCAAACCTAGAGTTTTCCAGAATCTGGGGAAGCCTTCCTCAACTGAGGCCTTCCACAGACTCCTTTGTTTTCATCTGCATCAATATCTTCTATTTCCTCTGATTTTTCTTTCTTTGTGTGTCTCATAGTGGACAGAGAGGATGAGAATTATTTCAACCATCTGTTCATCAGTAGGTCACCTTTATTCATGAACAAAATAAATGGAAAAGGACATTGTGCTGGCAGAGGAAATCAATGTGCCAGAGTGGCAATGAAGAGAATCATAAACAAGAATCCTCCACGCGGTTGATCAAGGGAGATATTTCTGTTTTCAGATCAGCAGACAAACCACCTTAGTTCTTTCTTATTTTACATTAATGCTTCACTGAATAAACAGAAGTCATGAGCCGTTTTCTAGATTTTTTTTCCAAGTGCCAGGGGGAATGACAAAAGGAAAAACAGGCAAAGATGTCATCAGAGTCTGATTTGAATGTTGTGTTGGTTAATTTTTATTGTCTATGACATCAATCAGAGTCACCACAAATGAGGAATTACTTTGATCAGATTGGCCTCTGGCTATGTCTTTGAGAGATTGTTGGGACTGATAATTTCTGAGGGAGCTCCCAGGCCACTGTAGGCAGCACTATCCCTAGGCAGTTGGGACTGGGTTATATAAGAAAGTAAGCTAAGCAAATCATCAGAGAGGAATACAGAGATAGGGAGAAAGGGGTTGCGGGGGGGGGGGGGGGGAGGGAGACCGGGGACACTGGTTACATAGAGATCATCTTGAAACTTTAAATTGTGACTTTGTTAATTTTTTCCCCAAAGATATTTTCCTAATTACAGCAAGAAATACAAAGAGGGTGTGTTTAAGGATGGTTTAATAAACTGCTTTCTAAAACACAGACATTGTACTTGGTTCACGCATAAACAAGGCTTTCTTTAACAAAATGGCTTTGTTTTGTGTGGTGACTGAGCCACTCCAAGGAGCCTGCCCCTAGCCAGTGGCAGAGCCCTCTCTGTGGACAGGAGATTGCTATCTGCTGGGTGTTTTTAACAGGGCTAATTAAGTTCATTCACAAATCCCCTTTATTAAAGATTTCACACAGAAATATCTCCAAACATGCAACAGGACACTATTATTGAAAAGTCTTTGTTTCTAATCACAATACCAGGGTGATAATTAAAGACAGTACAAAGTACCCCATGAGAGTACAGATTACGAACATCTCCACTATCAGCTAAAGCACTGTGAGGGACACATGTGGGACCAGTACTCCGCTAGCACACAGCCTAGACATGGCTTTTAAAGTAAAAGTCGAGGATCTACAAATTTCAGACACTTAATTCTAAAGTTTATAAATAAATGTTGTGATAAATGTAGTCATGTTTTGTTAATGATATTCAGAGTATATTACATACAGATTTCCAGAGATTCTCCCTTGCAACAACATTCCTGTTTATAATTAGCAACCATTTCCTTAAAAAAAAAACAAACAACATTTTAGATGTTTAAGCCAGAACTCCTCAATATTTTTAAAGCACCTGAAAGTGCTAAATAACTGTCTAGGGAGGGCGTTCATTGAACCATTAGCACTCTAGGTGACACGAAAATACTGCACAACCACTTCTAGAAAGATTAAATTTAGGAAATAAAACATATCTTAATTGGAATCTGTTATTCTATTTTACATACCTGTATTAAAATATGTTTCTCCAGTTTCTTAAATAAAGGAATTTTGTTTTGATACCTGAGAATCTCAGGCTGGGAGTATTTCTCACATCCTCTGTGAAGTCAGTTTAAAGAGCATTAGCGGTGCCTGGGGGTTTAGTCGGGAAATCAAGATGTATAATTTCCAATGTATTTCTCTAAATGTAGACTCTTCAAATGAGGGCCACAAAAGCAATTTATTCCAGCCAAACACACGTCCACATTTTTTTTTTAACAGCACTGTGCGCTTCAACTCATTTAACAGCTTTTTAATTCAGTGGTTATTCGGATTTAATAGAGCCGCGTCTTCATCATTTTGCATTTAGTAATAAATGGTGCCAGCATTTATGATAAATTAAACTGCAAAGGACCATGTTAAAGTTATCTTAAGGGTTTCACATAAAAGAAACCAGCACCTATTTTGTTCAGAACAGGCATCTGAAAGTTCACATGGTGGGAAGAGTGTCTTCCTGGGTATAAACTATGAAATCCATTTGAAAGTTAAGTTTTAATTATACTTTTCTCTGCCCACTTTCCATTGGCAGTGGCTGTCCAGCTGGGGAACTAGCAACATGGATGCTTTAAACTAAGGATTCTTTCTTGTTTTAATATTGGTTTAACAAGTAGAAGAACATTCAGGTTGAGGCTTTGATGAAAAAAAAATCCTTACATAACAAGGCAGCAGATACAGGGGGCAACTTTTAAAAAGTTTGGTGGGGAGACAAGGCATCACGGGGTACGGAAGAGATAAATTGGGCAGGGCCAAGTCGTGGGGGAGAGGAACGGTGTCAGTGGACAGCCCTGCCAATTACTGTTCTTATTATCCTTGCACCCTCCTCACTGATGCTCACTGATGCACGGGCTTAACAGCTACTGCAAAGGGATATAAGGCCTGAATTCACAGCCTTGTTCCTTCTGCTCCTTCCCATAGGCACATTTCATAAATGAAAAAAAAAAAAAAGGTCCCTTCAATAAAATCTAAAACATGGTTTGCAGCCATTACCTATTCCTCTTTCCAGACATGTTAACGTATATAAACTAGCTTAATTAGGTCCTTTTCCCTGCTCAACTGTACTCAAAGGGCAGGCAAGCTGGGCTGGTTAGTCAAACAAGGCAAAGTCTATCAGGACAGAGATCACGGGGAAAACCATGTAAATGAAAGACTCTGTCCTTAAGGTTAAAAACCTTTAGGTTACTCTTGACAACTAATGAGAGACCAGGGAGAACCTGAGTACAAATATGTTCATTTGTGCTGCAAGATATGTTTTGGTCCCTGACACAGTCAGAAAGAACACATCAATCTCCTTCCCTGTAAGCAAAGCACATGTAAAAGAGCTCTGTGAGAGCCTTCTTTACCCATGGAAACGGAACGAACACAACTCAGCCATCCACATTTTATTTACCATAGCGTTTTATAGTTCATGACGATTCATATAATATGGACTTCCGTATTCACGATGGAAGGCTTTTTTGGGAAGGACCTACTATGGGAAAGGGGCTTGGTGTACAGAGATGAGTGACAACTGTCTCTTCTTCAGCGCAGCATCCAGTGTGGTGCAGAGGAAGTTGGTGTTGAAGCCTTTCTGTTGACAAAGAACAGTGCAAGCTGGTTGGTCTCAGTCAACCAGAGAGAGAGAGAGAGAGAGAGAGAGAGAGAGAGAGATTGCTTAAAGAAAAGGCTAAATTCTTTTGAAAAGCAGCGCCAAGCTCATTAGCCCTGCCTGGTGTTCCTGCTCTGTATCCTTCCTTTCTGTCAAAGCTCATGTGTGCATTAATGCATACAAATGTTTGTGCACATGTAGCTTTTCTGTGTGCTGCTGTATGGCTTTACAATGATTACCCATGTTGTGTTTCTGATAGACTATCCACTGGACATTATAAATTCCCCATTATATTTGATAAAAATATTATAATGAGGTACTAGGAATCTGGAGGCTTTAATCATGAAACTAGAAATAAAGTGTTTTGGATTTCTACCTTTAAAAATGTGCAAAATGAGGTGTTCTTCTTAAAGACCTTTCCAGAACAAATCTATAAGGCTCTGATTCTGAATGCCTTTCTGTGTTTTGAAAGGGCAAAGTAATATTTTCTTCATTCTCTGAGAGTCTTTGCTCTATAGATACCTATAAAGTAGAAAGGAGATTCGTTAATTATTGACAAAAATGTTTAGTAGGTGAATGTATTGGGCTCTCTCTCTCTCTCTCTCTCTCTCTCTCTCTCCCTTCCTTCCTCTTTCCATTTCTATATAAATTATAAAATCACACTTATATCAAAACAATTTTCAAAATTAGAAACATTTTCATTTCTTGATCATTGTAAGAAGGTATATATTTTTAATAGATGATCAACTATTTGTCTCTTAATAGGATGATTTTGTTACATCTATCTATCTATCTATCTATCTATCATCTATCATCTATCTATCTATCTATCTATCTATCTATCTATCTATCTATCTATCTATCTATTGATTTATCTATTTTGAAAACTAGGTTTAAATTACTTGATAGGTGGCTATCAACTCAGGACTTTCTTACCTCAGAGACTGAAGTGTTTGATCATAGATGTTGTTAGCCACTATAGGTTCCACAGTAGTATTCTCTAAAAGTCCTAAAACTATTTGCACCATCTCTCCTGTTATAAAAGTGACATTTTTTTAGGAGCCACCACTGGGCATTCTTAACCTGAAAATCGGAACACCAAGGCTTATCTACTCATTAGCTTGCCCATAGCTTGGTGTAGGACTGCTTGCTACCTTCTTGCTGCATATGTTGCTTGTTATTTTTTTTTTTCCTGGGCTGTTTATTCTGCAAAGAGCAATTGCAAAAGAGTTGGAAGCACTTTTTAGCACAGGCTATTCTCCAGCGCAGGTTCATGCCCTTGGTTCTCATGCTTAACAGAAGCTCGCATCGCCTGCAGCATCTGTCCTTTCGGTTCCCTTCAGGATTGTGTACATTTCTTTGTCATATCGTCATTTCTCAAACCACAGAATTCCTTTAAATAGCAGCCCTGTCCCAGGAGGATTATGGGGAAGCATAATGCTATAATTTAAAGGGTCTCCTGCTCAAAGTGCACTGTCCTAATTGACTTGAATATTTGAGACATATCTTATTGTGTTTCCCTGTTAAAATGACCATGCTTATTCAATGAAATAGAAAAGGCAATAGGGAATTTTTATTCCAATTCTAGTGGGTAGTTAATAGCACTGACTTCTTCCACATAATTGGAATATAAAGTATATTTGGTTATCATAAAAGGTGCAAAAAGAAAATTAAGCTGATAATATCAGGTATATTGAGGAATAAACACCTGAATGTGTTTTGGATTTGTTTCTATATTTTAATTTATGTAAATTATTGTTTTTCACCACTGTCATCATCAAATATACAATGATTATTTAAATGAAAGTTCATGTTTACAATATATACACATTTTAAATAGCATTCTGCTTTGAATATTTCACATAACTAAATAAGTAATAAATATAAGCCCCAACTTATTTTTATCATTTATAGCAAAGAGGAGAATTATAGAAATGTTGCTTCATCAATTTCTAGATTTAGATATTTTATCTGCAAAGACTGTTAACCTAAAGTGCTTTTTTAGTACCATACACCGTACTTTCCAGTAAATGACAAATCAACTGTACACAAGATACTTAGGTTTTCAGAATGGCTAACTAACTGGTCACAACTTTGTTCTTTCACTCACCCAAACAATACTGCAGAAGATTAAACAATACCTTGCCTTGTGTCTGGGGGCTACGATGAAGTATAATAGACCCGAAGTCAGCTAACTCTTACACATTGGAGCTTTCGGTGGGCACATTCGTAAGTGAGGAATTCATCTGAGATTCTTCTTGTTCAGTCTCAGTGTTTGTTTTAGTCTTTGTTTCACCATGAATTGCAAAATGCCATTTAACTTCAAGGTCACTAATCACACAACTGCGCTGCCACCCATCTTTTTATCGACTGCCTCTCCTTGGCATTTTGTTTTACCAGCAAGACCCTTACCTTACTCCACAGGCTTTCAACTTGGCCATCAATATCTAAAGTAGAGAAACCTCTGTGAAGCGGCTGCTTGCAGCAGCATCCCACTTATCACGGCTTTCCATCCGCAGAGGAAGCTCTATCTGCTCCCTCTGAAGTGACTGCAGATGCTGTCTTCACTGTGCCTACATGGAATCCTTTTTTGTAACACTATCATCTAAGGCTCCCCAAAGCTCAGGAAAGTATTGTCACTGTAGGTCAGTAATGTTTGTGTTTCTTGCCTCTGTGACTATCTCTCTCCTCCTATTTCCTGTCTTTTTTATTTGTGACAGTGAGGCTGTTAGTATCACTTTTATAGAAAGCATACAAGGACATGTTTGAATAGACACAAATGCATGTTGGTTTGGTTCTCCATTCTAATATGTACATATATATCTGCTATTTTTACCACTATCACTAAACATCTTATCATTTTAAAATAAAATACATGTTTTGTTTCATATGTATAAACACATATTTATATAAAAACATACATGTAATGTCTACCTTAAAATAAAATTGTGTGTGTGTGTGTGTGTGTGTGTGTGTGTGTTTCCTTGTAGGAACACTATAATAAGTTTATTTACAACTTGGCACTTCCACTAAATATCTAGAAATTTCTCCAGAAAACAGGTCATGAAATAATACATGCAAAGCATCTGAAATAATTATGTGTCTTAACCATTGAAAATCATTAGTAGATATGGTCCCATATGTCATGATATTATACTTCCATAACTAACAATATATTTATATGAAAAGCACCTTCATTGAGTTTGTTTCTGCGGTGGGTATTTTCTTCTTTATCTAATCATGTATTTCAATATATTCATAGAACTTCTGCAAATTTATTGAGCTCTTTTCATAAATCCAAATGAAACCAGAGTTGGCTTTGCAACATCACCCCAGATATTTATAAACAAAGCTACATTACTTTCCCCCAGCTATATTTTGGCAACATCACTTAAATAATCACAGAGTGGAAAAATTCATTTCTTTTACAGCTTTTTGTTCATTGCCATGTTTCACAAGGAAAGGCCAGGCTACTCAAAACAGAAAAATAGCATAGTGCACCCAGATTTTCTTCTAAGATGTTCCCATATAAACGAAGACATTAGCTTTCATGCTATTAAGGGTTTTGTTCATTTCTTCTGCTAAACAAAGTATCTTTAGCTGTTTCTTTTCAAATGCCTGATGGAACAAAAACTGCATTCATGGTGGAATAACTATATTCTTTAAGAAACATGTTCACCCAGCAACAAAAGCTTGGCACTCAGACTCAAGAACCGAGTAAAAAGTTTCTCCTACAGTGGCAGATTACAGAGCAGACCCATCAAGCCTGAACCAGTATCGCCAAGTTAACAATGTTGCACCCCATTGTTTTTTAAGTCTATTTTTTCTAGAAGTTTGGAGAGAGCAAAATAGACAAATAAAATACAAATGAGTGTGTTAATGAACAGTGTTAAGCAAAATATTCTTAACTATAAAGGGAAAAGCTAATTTTAAAATCTCTAAGATTTTTTTTTAATGGATAAATAAATCAAGCTGGAAACGCCCATGTATAAGCTTCTCCTCTGTTCTCTCTCTACAAACTAATTAGTGAGAATAAAAATTAATGTAATTAGGGATTCACAACTCTTAAGTCTTAACCATGAATCCCGTTCATTTACCACAAGGTTAGGATTTAATCTGTTTAATGTTGTATGTATCGAAACATTTGGGATGAACAAAGACTCATTGAGCTAACCTTCGCTCATCCCAAACGCTGTAACAAGGAATAATAGAACCAAGGACAGTTTGTGTGCCGCTCAGTTTTGTATGCTGCTAGCAATATCTTTATCAACTCGATAACAGGACTGTAGCACGTGCCCTGTTTTGAGTGCCGTGAATGGTTAAGCGTGGGAAAGGTGGATGTTTGAGTCTGTGTATGTGAGAGTGATGGAGAAAAGTGAATAAATGCATCAAGTCTTGTGGGGGAGAGAGGCATTCTTTCATCATGGGCATATAGCCTCTGAACATCAGTTTTTAATCACCTCCTGGTGATGGGAGAATGTCCCTACTAGGAAAGTTCCCTAGGTTTTATTTATTGTTGGGTTTTTTGTTTGTTGCCGTATCTCTAATTTTTAATTATTTATGCATTTACATTTCAAATGATATTCCTTGTCCTGTTTTCCCTCCACAAACCTCTATCCCATCCCTCCTCTCCTCCCTCCCCTTTCCCTCTATGAGAGTGCTCCTCCACCCACTCACTCACTCCTGCCTCACTACTCTAGCATCCCCCTAAGCTGGGCCTTTAAGCATCCACAGGACCAAGGGCTTCCCCTCCAATTGATGTCAGATAGACCATCCTCTGCTACATATGCAACTGGATCCATGGGTCCATCCATGTGTACTCTTTGGTTGGTGGTTTCATTCCTGGGGGATCTGGGGCATCCGGTTAGTTGATATTGTTGTTTTTCATACAGGGTTGCAAACCCCTTCAGCTCCTTCAGGGCTTCCCCTAGTTTTCATAGGCAGTTTTTATGGTTCTGCTTCCTAGCAGAGTCGTTAGGAAAATCACAGGAAATTAATACGTGTTTTGCTCACAACAGAAGGAAAAGTTAGAAACATGGCTTGTAATGTTACCTGTAAATAAATACATGTATGTGTATCAAGAACTCTTTAAATAAGCATACCAATTTGGGACCATGTGTTCTATAGTTGGCAATTTCAATTTGAAGAGAGAAAATTACTCACAGTGTTTCATCCTTTTCACTCTGACTAGCCGAAACCAACACGCAGCAGTTGGCATGGCAAATATAATATTTGCAAGACACTGTATAACTGTATTATTTTCTCACTTTATTGTTTTTTAATTGTAGCAACAATACCTAATATTGAAATCTCTCTTCTTAAAACTTTCAGTGCTAGACATGGTGGCAAAACAGATTGAGGCCAACCTGGGCTACGTGAAACCCTATCTCAAAACCTAAAACAGAGCAATCGGTGAAAATTTCAGTGTATTATAAAAACATATAAAATATAGAACAAAGGAGCCCAGAAATCCTATAAATGATTTATCATTCATAGCTGACACTTTAAAAGCATCTTTTGACAATGCTAATTTCATTTCTTCCCAGCCCCTGAAACCACCCTTCTATGCTCTGCTTCTGGGACCCTTGATTATTTAGGAACTCACATATTTGGAATCACTCAGTGTTTGGGTTTCTATGACCACGTTCACAAAGTTCATATGGTTTCATCACTATTATTACCTTTTGTGAGATTCCTTGCTTATAAAGGTTGGATGATATTTCATTATGTACATATTTTCCATATTTATTCCTTTGCTTATGGATATGGTGGATAAGACTCTAACGCACACAGAAATGTAGAAAACTCTTCCATATAGGATTTCAAATTCCTTTGCTAACCACCCAGAATTAGGATCTCGAAATTAGGGTTATATGCTATTTCCATCTTTTAGGAAGTTACATACTTTTCTATCAATCTCTACCATTTTGTAGCTAGTCAATGAAAAAAGCATAAAGATCCTAATTTCTTCACATCCTTTCTGAAAATTTCCTTTATCACAGTAGTCTTCCAAACATACATGAGATAACTTATTTTTATGTTTCATTTATTAGTGATGCTTGGTGCCTTTATATACACATGCCCAGCATTTGCATGTCTTCTTTGGCTCCATGTCTTCTCAATCTCTTTTTCTATTTTAAATCAGTCTGCTAGATTTTTGTCACTTTTTTTGTGAGTCTCTTATATGTTTTTCATACTAATTCCTTACCAAATACTGTGAATACTTCTTTTTCTCCTCTTTTCTTTCTGCTTTATAGTTTGGTTTATTTCCCAACTACCTACTTGGGCTCTTGATTGTACTTTGGGAACTGATCTGAGAAGTCAATGCTAAGGCCAATTTTGAAGAGATTTTTCTCCTATGTTTTCTTCAGAGACTCTGACAACATTGCATCTTTTGTATATTTTTTACTTGATCTTTGAATATGTTAAAGACAGCAGATCCATTGTCCTTATTTTCCTTGTGGACATAGATTTTTCTAATGCTATTTGTTGAAAACATGGTCTCCTTTCTATATTACTGATATCAGTGTTGTGTTATTGGCAAGGTATGTGTGAGGTTACTTCTGGAATTTCAATATTGTCTCCTTGGTCTGTACATTGGCTTTATGTGAGTAACATAATGTTTCTATAAGTATAGCTTTGTAATATTTATGTACATTATAATATAAATTATACATGTATATAATTTATTTTAATTTATTTTCATTGGTGTTTTGCCTACATGTATGTTTGTGTAGAGGTGTCCAAAGTTCTGGAACTTTAGTTCCAGGCGTGAACTGCCAGGTAGGTGCTAGGAACTGAATCCAGGTCCTCTGTAAGGGCAGCCAGAGCTCTCGTTTATCGAGGCTTCTCTCCAGTCCTGCTTTGTTTGTTGGTTTGGTTTGGTTGGTTTTGAGACAGGGTCTCTCTGTGTAGCCCGAGCAGTCCTGGATCTCACTCAATAGACCAGGCTGCCTCAAACTTTAAGATCTGCTTGCCTTGGCTTCCTGAGTGTTGGGATTAGAGGCATGTGCCATCACCACCCAGCTTTGTATGTTTGATACTACTATGTGATGCCTCTAGTTATTTGCAATATAATGTGGTCCTTTGTGGCTCTATAGTAATATTAGAATTATTTTTTTTTTCCATTTTTTATTAGGTATTTAGCTCATTTACATTTCCAATGCTATACCAAAAGTCCCCCTTACCCACCCACCCCCACTCCCCTACCCACCCACTCCCCCCCTTTGGCCCTGGCGTTCCCCTGTACCGGGGCACACAAAGTCTGCGTGTCCAATGGGCCTCTCTTTCCAGTGATGGCCGACTAGGCCATCTTTTGATACATATGCAGCTAGAGTCAAGAGCTCAGGGGTACTGGTTAGTTCATAATGTTGTTCCACCTATAGGGTTGAAGATCCCTTTAGCTCCTTGGGTACTTTCTCTAGCTCCTCCATTGGGAGCCCTGTGATCCATCCATTAGCTGACTGTGAGCATCCACTTCTGTGTTTGCTAGGCCCCGGCATAGTCTCACAAGAGACAGCTACATCTGGGTCCTTTCGATAAAATCTTGCTAGTATATGCAATGGTGTCAGCGTTTGGATGCTGATTATGGGGTGGATCCCTGGATATGGCAGTCTCTACATGGTCCATCCTTTCATCTCAGCTCCAAACTTTGTTTCTGTAACTCCTTCCATGGGTGTTTTGTTCCCACTTCTAAGGAGGGGCATAGTGTCCACACTTCAGTCTTCATTTTTCTTGAGTTTCATGTGTTTAGGAAATTGTATCTTATATCGTGGGTATCCTAGGTTTTGGGCTAGTATCCACTTATCAGTGAGTACATATTGTGTGAGTTCCTTTGTGATTGTGTTACCTCACTCAGGATGATGCTCTCCAGGTCCATCCATTTGGCTAGGAATTTCATAAATTCATTCTTTTTAATAGCTGAGTAGTACTCCATTGTGTAGATGTACCACATTTTCTGTATCCATTCCTCTGTTGAGGGGCATCTGGGTTCTTTCCAGTTTCTGGCTATTATAAATAAGGCTGCTATGAACATAGTGGAGCATGTGTCCTTCTTACCAGTTGGGGCTTCTTCTGGATATATGCCCAGGAGAGGTATTGCTGGATCCTCCGGTAGTACTATGTCCAATTTTCTGAGGAACCGCCAGACTGATTTCCAGAGTGGTTGTACAAGCCTGCAATCCCACCAACAATGGAGGAGTGTTCCTCTTTCTCCACATCCTCGCCAGCATCTGCTGTCACCTGAATTTTTGATCTTAGCCATTCTCACTGGTGTGAGGTGGAATTATTTTATCTATTGTGTGTAATATATCACTGGAATTTGGACAAAGACTTGAATCTGTAGATTACTTTGTGTACCAAGTTTTTAAACTATAAATACAGGGCTTCTCTTTTAATCACATCTTTTTTTTTTTTTTTAATAGTCTTCAAGTCCTTCACGTTCTTGATTGTTTACTCTCAAATATTTTATTCTTTTTAATGCTATAGAAAACAAATTATTTTTAAACTTCTGAGAAAATCCACTGTAAGTGTTTGTAAATTCAGTTGCATTTGGCATGTTGTTGTTGTATCCTGGGACTTTGCTGTGTGTGTTTAGTTATTTCTGTGTCTTTTGTAAGTGGAGTCTCATGGGACTTCTACATACAAAGAGTCTGTGATCTAAGGACAGTGATAATTCTTCTATGCAATTGTTTGAATTCTATCTGCCAAGCAATTGGATTAGATATTTTTCATTTTCTAAACCAGATGATTTAGAAAAATAAGTGTATATGCAGGATGTCTTGAAGACATTACCTGACACACAAATATACTTAAATGAAGATGTTCATAGGGCACTTTGAATATAGCTACAATGATACCTTTATCTATTTTATTAAACCCCTGTTTAATTTTCTTCAAACATTACATTACAGTGTCAATGATTTACTTACATGGATATTATTCCTGTTTTTCTCCTAACGATATTAAAATTTAATGACATCAATTGCAATATCTAACTGGTATCTGTAAGCTTGTGGAGAGCCCAAAGGTTTTATACAAATTTATATGTATAAAGCCTTCACTGATATAGTTTGCCAGCAGATATTTTACCTTGAGTAGTCAGCTCTGCAAATCCCTTCCCACAAAAGATTAAAAACATCCTCCTATTACATCTAGAGATTCCTTTTTGTTATTCAAAGCCATGAATAAATTTAGGAAAAATGTATATGATTTTAATGCCTTAAACCAGAAAACCTCCTTGATTCCTATTAAAAAATAGAATATTTAATGTTTTTCTTCTTCTGTGGTACTTTTTTTTTTGATACTGTGGCAAAGAACAAAAAAGAATTCTGAGAACATATAAAACAAAAACTGTGTTTGAAGTGTTATAATAGAACAACCTTCTTCCTTTAATGCTAAGTCCCTTTTTAATGAAGATCTTCTCGCAGCTCTTGAATGTATAACTAGTTTATATCATGGGATGAAGCTGTCTGTTCTGATGATTGACAAGAGCCTACATTACAATGTGATTCTGAAAATTAGTCCATAGAGGTCCTTTTCAGGTACTCCTCAGTCTGAGAGCTGCCCTCCAACTACAGTAGAGCCTTTTTAACCCCACTCATTGGTATTCTAATCTGGAAGTGCTGTCCTGCCTTTTAAATAACTCAGGCATTCAGGCTCATACCCCCCTTGACACATTACTTAGCCAAAGGATTCAAATGAGATTCAAGAAACATGCAGAACAGCACAAAGGGATTGGAATATGCACAATTAATAATCACACAGTTAATTCATTTTTAATGCAAGGAGGATTTCTGAAATTTTACATTCAGATATATAGCAAAGTATAAAGCTATCAACTCTACTTACATTTCCAAAATTCCAAAATATAAGCAGTATTCTTAAATTGTTTTTTATTTTAAATACATTCTACTAAAGGGATAGCTTTAGGTAACATGGAGGTTAAGACCCTAACTGATAAAATTGGAAGGTAAGTCTCTCTTCAGTCCACATACTGTTTGAATAAACATGTGAGGGATTTTTACAGGCTTGAGAAGAAGAGATATCTCTGATTAGGAAGAGTTTCAGTGGGATAGGATCTAGCTAAGTACATTGCCCAATGTTATGATTTGTATCTCACATGGTTTTCTGTTGGTTTAGTATTTTTATATCCAATGTTAAATGTCATACTATTCATGTTTGAGGAAAGTGTGTGTAGTTCATTGCAACAAGATTGTTGGTAGAATTAAAACTGTCCAAATATTTTAGATCTACACTCAGGAAGACAAATAATCATTGAATCAATAGCTAGTGTCTAAATCCTTTCTGTTCATGAATAATACGCTAATTCATTCATTCTCCATTTATGGATTGCCTGTCATATGTCATACCCAGAGTTATGAAAACAATGAATAAGAAAGATAACATTCTGGCTGATACAGAGTATTTTAAGTATACAAATAAGTGGGCCAGAAGAACTCAAAGACTGGTATATTGTAGGCAGAAAAAATGAGGCATGGCAAGAGTATAGGTGGACAGAGGAAAGAGCAAAAAATAGCCTATGAGGAGGAGAGTTGAATGCATCACTGGGGGATGTAAGAGGGCATCTTGCATAGGGGAGGAATGAGAACAAAGTCCCACTGAGGTCATTCCTTTCTCGGCTTTGAAGAGCGGGTATAGCTGGAATAAGAGGGGTTAAATGAAAGATACTTTTCCCAATCATGAGAGTCACTTCTTTGGAACCTTAATTTTATGAAACAACTTTTCCTGATGGTCATGCCTTGGGATTATAATAGGAAACAGCATCCAGAAAATTAACCACACGTAAGACTTTGCAAATAAGCAAAATGAAATCATAACATCTCCATTTCCAAACATTTATGATCATCTAGCTATACCCACTGTATGAGATTGTATTAAGTGGCTTCCAGGTTCAACATTGTGTTGTGTTTAGTAATTCTCCATGTCTTACTACAATTGTTTGTAGTAAGACCAATGAAGCCTCACAGTGAAAATCTGAATTACACAAATAAAAGGTTACCTTGGAAGATTTGCATAAGTTTTCTCCAACACGATTCAGTGACTTGCTTTCCTTTACATCACTGGACTTTACCATTGGGTAATCTAAATCAAAAGGTGATATGTCTATATAGTCAATCTTTAAGAGATATAAGGCTGTGTTTGAAAAGATGTTGTTTCTCTTACTGGTATGATGAAGATGTGAATTTCTGTTGTTTGGGGGGCATAGAATCTTTATACTCTAGTCAGAAAAGAGATTTGATGATATTTAGCTTCTTGTCAATTCTGTAATCTAATTCTAAAAAGTACAGGCAATTTTTGCCTAAGAATCCCCTGGTCCAGTTCAGAGATATTTCTCATCAAGAGTAGTCTCCTCTGACATTTTTCTTTGTTATTTTGCTTCTTATTTTTCTTACTGCATTGGGATTTGCAGTGATTAGCATATGATCTTATGTGGATCTCTATGGCAGGTTTTCAGCATGCTTAGCTCTCAAACCCTACACCTCCGTGAATGGTGAACTGGCTTTGTGTGAGCATTTAATTTTACTAGTTTCCAGAAAGTTGAAATCATTCATGCATAAAGTAGGTGATTGCTCTAGTGAGTTTCCCTGATCTCTGAGTTTGAGAGTAATGCCTAAATACTCGTTGAATAACTTCTGAGAAAGGCTTTATAAGCAAATGCTTCTAATGCATGGTTGACATATGTTCCCAAATGATTATAATATTTACAATATTAATGAGTTTACAAACCTTTCTACCGTGAAGGACAATATTAGACTTTCCCAATGCTCAGTAGTGTGACCAATCCATGCTCTTTCCTTGGAGATTGTGGGTGATAAAGATAAGGTTTTCCTCTATGGTAGGTTTTCCTCCTAGTGCTAGCACAGCCCATATGTTGCCTTGGTTCACAAAGCTCAAATTAGGTCACAGTCATTAATGCCTTGAATATCAAGTTGAGTGTCTTTTAGGTATTAAACTATCAGTATTACTGTCTTTAATAAGCTTGAATTTTAGAAGTAAAATAATAGCCAAAAATTGTAATAAGAAATAAAATAACCAGCTACATTAGCTGTATCTTTTAGAAGATCGGTCCATTAAAATTGTTACCATTAGTGAATTATTAATGGATAAAATAAATTAAAATCCCTTTAGCAGAAGCTTTCCCCTTGCAGGCTGTGTCAGGCCTAATGTCAAAAGATCCAATTTTATATTCATTAATTTGTGTCCATTGGCATTTCCATTGTTAAATATTCACAACTAGGTTTTAAAAAGTCTTGCCTAATCACCTGGGTAGTCCTTTTGGAGAAGAAATGAGCATTACAGTTTCTTGATGCTAAGTTGAATAAATGCCTAATTTATTCCACTATTACCGTTGGATGATAGCCATGGGCCTCCAAGTTAAAAGAATAGCAGGATTTGTGCTGCCTCTCTGTCAAAGTGACATCCTCCTCTCCACAGTCTTTGCATAGTCTACAACTTGGGAGTCAGAGCATAAGAAACCATCATAGTATTTCAGCCATGTTCTCCACTAGCTGTCCATACCTCGAGGGTGATTTCTAAGAGCATCTCACATATACCCAGATGGAATGTTTATGAGTATCTTCCTACCAAGTTGTGATTACCAACCCTCAGCTGCAAAAAAAAAAAAAAAAAAAAAAAAAAAAAAAATGAGTCTTGCTGAAACCTTACAAGTCTTTGCAACAAGTGATGAAACTCTGCTCCAACCTAGAGCTCGTACTCTAAATAGGGAAAGAAAAGGAAAAAATAGATTTAGGTTTTGTAGTTTTAATCTCTCTACCATTGGAAGGAAATCTCCCTAGACACATGGGACCTGGACTGGCTGTTTGTATTTAGGTTATGTAAGTACCACTTTAAAAGTGCAGCCATCCTAATTATCATGGAACATTTAATAATTCATAGGCTCCCAAATGAGCTGGCATAGCATGCAGATTAGAAGGGATCCATATGATAATGAAGCCTATTTACTGTTCCTTATCTGAAAGAGTTTCATAATGGTCAGTGGTTCAGTTTGAGTGTTAATAGGGATTTAAATTAGTCTGCAGTAGGAAGAATATCTTTCTTTTCTAGAGAACATTTTTCTTGTCTTGCCCATTCCTTCTGTCTACTGTTTTGAATTTATAAATTCACCAGAGATAAAAATATTTTGGGAGAGTCACCTGTTTGTATTATCCTCATTTTCAGATTTAGGCTGTTATCTTCTTCAAAGTTAACAAGATACCTATTATGGTTATTGTTCATTGTTACCTTGACACAATCTAGAATCTGAAAGAGACCTGTGGGCATGGTTATAGAAAATTGTCTATCTTGATAATTATTGATGTTGGAAGACCCTCATTGTAGAGAGGATCATTAACTGGACACACACTGGGATTCTATAAAAGGGAGTGCATGAGCTCAGTACTAGAAATTATATATATATATATATATATATATATATATATATATATCCAAATTCCATAAGCTTCTTCCACTGTCTTCATTCAATGCTGACCTATTTATTACCAAGAGTTGTGAGCCAAAAAAAAATCCTTTTCCATATAAGTTGTTTGTTATAGTTTTTACCAACTACAGTAAAAGGGACTGAGTCAGAAATTGGTACTGAGTGAGTGGTGGAACCAATCCTGTCAACCCTGTGGTTCTAGGCCCTCAGAACTGGCTTCTGGGAAGGTTGTTTGAAGAGACTGAAACATTGGCTTAGGAAAGTTTTGAATGCTCAAAACATGGCTTAATGGGCCATTCTTGTGGGAGATTAGAAGTCATGAATTCTGAGAGCAACATAGATGGGTCCTGGTCCATGAGGATTTAGAAGAAACCGAGAACAAGATCAGGAATTGGAGTAAGGAACTATTTGTATAACATTTCAACCATGAATCTGGGTTGCTTTTTTGGAAAGCAAATTTAAAGGTAGAATTACATTGTTTATGCATAAGTTGTAGTTGTTAGGAAGCACAGCAACAGTGAGCTGAATTGAGATGACAGGAAAAGTATACTCAGGGTCAGACATCACACACTGAAGATTTTGTCTTGTGAATATTCAAATTCATTTAAAGGAAGGCAACCTAAGTTGAATGAGCTATTTCCTTCTGAAAAACAAAACAAAACAAAACAAACAAACAAACAAATACCACTGCTTTCTTAAGGTCAACACTCTGAAAGAGATACATCCATCAGAAGATAATGGCAAAACCTGGCAGTGTCTGATGTAGACTTAGTTTTGAGGCTGTGGAGACTGCTAGATTGAGGGTGTCACGGAGAGCAGCACTAGGCAGACAGTATGTAGCAGGTTCTGATTACCTGCTGAGAGGCCATTGCATAATGCTGTGAAGGTGAAGCCCAAGATGCAATGTGGACACGAAGGTATCAGGAAGGCCTGGATCATTTTCTATTTGTCAAGGGAGGTTGCAGACATGGAGTACAGTCAACCTAGAGGAAAGTCAGTGCATCTGGAAGACAGCAGAGCTGGAGGGATAGGGATACATAAACCATTTGGAGCACAGGTCACATTTCAGGCTCCAGAAGCCAGGCAAAGAATGAGAGGATTTTAAGTTTACTATGATGGATTTTGGCTTTGCTTTGGTGTGATTATTCTTTGCTCTGCCTGGTTGATGTGTGTTGGAAGTATGTAATTAAGTTTTATATTTAGAGGCTCACAATTTAAAAATTGCAAAATAAAGTATTAGAACTGTTAAAGTCTACGGTACTTAAAGTTGAACTATATTTTACATTATACTATACAATGTATACAATAAAATGTATTAAATAAATAACATAATGGTATATATTCTGTAGAAAAAATTAAAACTTTGGGGTGTGATTGAGTGTTAAGTTGACAAAGGGTGGAATTGTCACAGGTTTGGCTAATTGACAACTTGACAGAACTGGGAATCACCTGCGAACACAGACCTTTGGTCATGACTATGGAGAATTTTCTTGATTACATTGATTGACCTGAGAAGATACACCTTAACTGCAGGTGGGACTACTCTCTGGCAGATTAAAGCAAGTGGTGAGGCAGCTTTTCATTGCTTCCTTCTGACTATAGACTATGTCATCTGACTGTGTCAAGCTCCTTCAAGCTACTGTTACTCTAAGCTACTGCTGCCTTGATGGACTGTACCTTGAAGAGTGCGCTAAGATAAGTCACCTCTCCCCCTCAGTTGATTTTTGCTAGTGTATTTTATCACATCACTAGAAAAAGAAACTAAGGCAGCACTCTTCTAGAACCTTATTGAAAAATAATGAGCATTAGTAACAAAAACTCAAAACAAAGAGGACTGGACATATGGGGAGTGCAGAGAGAGAGAGAGAGGGGGGGGGGAGGGAGGGAGGGAGGGAGGGAGGGAGAGAGAGAGTCACCAGAGCACTTGACTAAAAATAGTAACCTTGTCTTTGAATTGAATTCTTCTTCTCTCAAAACTCTAAGAATGGTTAATTTAGCCTTCATGGTTCAATTTTTAAGTGTTGTATATCATCAGTAATTCAATGCTAAATGACAGTATCTCTATTTGAATTTGTCAAATAGAACCGATAGAGAAGCCAATTTTGTATCAACCTTGAGGGATTCTGTGAACCTTGATTCCACGTTACTTCTCCTCAGAAATTTCGTACACTGTTGATTTTAAGTTTAAAATCAGTGTGACCAGAAAATGTCTATGATCTGAAAGAGATATTGGGGTAACTAATTTAGAGCCCATTGACACTTTAATCAAAAAAAATATATAAAATACCACCCATATAACAAACTACTAGGTATAAAAGTTTCTGTGCAAAAGAAAAGATTCAATTCAATCAATTATTCAAATTCAGGTGACCTGGTATTTTATGCTAGCATACTGGCAAACACTAACTGAACCAGTGACTCCTACTTACATTTAGTTTGTGCCTTTAGTATGTGTTGTGGCTTATCCTGTCTGCCTACATGTTGAGAGTTATTGCCTCATGGTATCTGTTTCTTGTGGATGTTTGCAATTGCTTGAACTATTCATGGACAATTATCAATGTAAATGTTACATAGAGTGATATTATATCCAGATTATTAAGATTCCTTTCCTCAGCAGAGCTTGTACGTAGTGCCTTTTGCTCACCTTGAGTAATCACCTTGACTTGATAATGCTCTTGGGTCTATTTCTGTTCTTCGATTTGGAAGTACTATCCACCATAAACACATTTTAACACACAAAATGAGGTGATTTGGCCCATTTTGCTATGTATATAATTTAACCTACAGAGGACTATGGTCTATAGAGCCAAACAGGTTAATAGGGAGGTTTTAAAGAGACATTTTCTTTCATCTGATGGGATATAATTGTTCCTAAGGAGCTGTTATGGCCCATTGTATAAATCCTTCAAATTCATGGACTACTGGTGCAAAACATGGTAATGGATCCTATAGAGCATTGAAAATCTATCATGTTAATAAAGCTGATGCATATGCAGAGTATGACTCTGGCTCCATGCCTTAGGGGATTTGTATGCAATTCTCATATTAATAGGATAGATCCCTATAACTTATATGGGATGCTTTATCAGGCCTTTTATATGCTTAGGTGAAAAAAAAAAAAACCAACCAAACAAACAAAAAAAAAAAAAAAAACCAAAAAAACAACAAGCAACAAATCGTAGTATTTGCAAAGAATCCAGCGACAATAACATATGCCTGGAAAATGCTGCCATGTCTAACAAAAATATTTGCTTGTTCAGAATTCCCACAGGAATCACAACACTTCACGCTTGTAAAGCAACAAAGAGCTTTTTAAACATTGTTCGTTTACAAATCGACACCTGAAACTTTCCGCCGTATTCAGTGAAATGCCAAGTACCTTCAAAATGCCTTCCGTTGATGTTGGCAAGAATGGTTTTATTCTGAACACATTATGTATATTTATAATTTTAAAGGCTGATCATTGGATTTTATTTTGGACAGTGTAAGAGGCTCATTCTCACACTGCTCATCATGGCTTTAAAGATAAATGTTATTTACATATTATACTAGCTTATTCACCACTTGGTACAAATTTGTAGTTAGGAAAGCCTTAACCCCAACCTTTCCTCACATCCTGAGATGCACAGACACAATGGATTTCCAGGGTGGGCCTAAGACAAATCTATAATGCCAAATGTAGGCATCTGATGGAGGGTGGTCATGGTTGAAGAAGCATTTCTAATCCCAACTTAATCTAACTAAGAAGAAATAAAAGTATTCTCTAAATATGAACACTTAAAGCCCATCTTATAGACACATACTAACCATACTAGATTTAATATTGTGTCTACATTTTAAAATGTTTATGTTTTATCAGGCTACTGTCAGTTTCTTCATTATCATCTTTATTGTCCTTTGTTGACTAAGCTTCTATCCCAAGTAGTGATCCAAAGTTTAAGCAGAGACCAAAAGAATTATTCTGCCGCTGACATTCAGAACATATATGAGCACTGCTGAAGTCACACCGTTGGCATGCTTATGTGTGCCATCCAGAGCTGAAAACCTCACCCACATTGAGTTGAGCCAGATGATTGATGTTGATGGCTTTTCAACATTCTTTAAAAACAAGAGACAGATTCAGTAAGGAGTTACACTGAACACATATCCTGATATTTATATTATTTTTCTTTCATTATAACATTTCTTATTGAAGTTCATTACAGAATATTCACTCCATCGTTTGTTCAGCACAGATGAAGGAAAAAGGAAAGAAAAAAAACTTCAAAAAATGTCTATTGTCCCTAGCAATTAATGGAAATAAGACCACTTTGAGTTTTCATTTTACCTCAGCTCAGAGTGGCACAGATCAACAAGAAAACAACAACAAATGCTGGAAGGGGTGTGGGGAACAGAGAATCTTCATTTACTATCAGTGGGATTGTGAACTGGAGCAGCCACTGTGGAAATCAGCTTTGAGATTTCACAAAAGACTAAAAATAAATCAATCATATAAACCCATCTATACTGGTCTTTGACAAATTCCCAAAGGATTTGCTATCCTAGTCCACAGCTACTTGCTTGCATATGTTCATCCATGCTCTTTTCATAATAGCTAGAGAATGGAAACAATGTAAATATTCTTCAAACAATGTGGTAGAGGGGTGTTAGACAAGCAAAGAAAATATATTAAACAAGAGAAAAAAAAAAAGGTAAGTTAAAATAAGGCTGTGCCACATCTCTCTTTCTGGTTAGGCAAGTGTATACTGGGTTATCCATCTTTTCTAATTAAAGGGTCCTAATGAATTTATTGAGCTATTTAGGCAAAGTTACATTGTTTTTCTCCTCTGGGGAAAAGCAATGAAGGTAATATGTACTTACTGGACATGTCACCATATTCCTATGTCATAAGGAGTCAGGGTTTTCTTTGAAGAAGTAAAGGCTATAATGAGAGGATGGCTCAGTTGATAAAGTGCTTGCCTTAGAAGCATGTTGACTTAAGTTGGATACCTAGCACAGGCATGGTACTGTGCACTTACTTATAAACTTATAATGCTTCTACCGAGGAGGTAGAGACAAGAGGATCCTTAAGACTCATTTGCGAGCAAGTCTTGCCTACTTAGGTGAGCTGCAAGCCAATGAGAAACACTGTTTCAAAAGATGTGGATGCTATTCCTGAAGACAACAACTAAGACTGACCTCAGGCTTTTTATTAATCCCCTCCCCCCACATATGTAGTGAGTTTTGGGGTTCTTTAGAAAACATATAAAAATTATAGGAATGGTTTCGTTTTAATCCTAAGTGTGGGGATATGGGTCTGCTTCACAGCAGGTGACTATGCCCTCCTTCTCTGGATGGGCCACGTTTTGCCAGATTCAGACTGTTTCTGCAAGTGTGTGACATTTGGAATTCCGGGCACTTTTCAGAGACTTTCTAGGTGCTAGAGCCCCAATGACTGTTTGGACAGTGGATGGTTGGATGCTGTTTGTTCCTGTAGGTTGCCATTTGTCAAGTACTTGTGTACACAGAGATGAGAAGAAGAAATTAGATATCCTGACAGCGAAGATCAAATTTGCTCCAAGGAACTCAATGACCCTACTAAGCTGGAAAACGTCTAACAATATCGCTGCCCACTTTTCTTACTCCTGACATTATTCAAGATATTTTCTTCTCTTTCTAGCCTCTATGCTTTGTCTCCTACCTAGTGTTAAGGGTTGAAAGGGAAGAAGAAGAGTGGAAACAGTGGAAGGAAAATAACTTAAACAGTGGCCAAAATCCAGCTACACACACACACACACACACACACACACACACACACACACTATAGACATGAGTTAATGTGGCTCACAACAACCTGTAATTCCAGCTTTGATTATCTAATGCTCTCTCTTGTGAACCTTGCAGGTACTTGCAATTTTGTGTACATACCTGAACACAGACAATCATGTATAAGCATGATAATAAAATAGAATTGACAAAAAATACCTTCATGGTTAGTGTATCAAAAACTAATAAGAACAACAAAGGGCCTGGCATATTTGGTAATCTGAATAGTAAGTAACAGATATTGCTGTTGTTTTTGTTTTGTTTTGTTTTATTCCACAAGCAGAAGTTGGGGAAACATCTTTGGTATAAGATATTTTAAGAAGAAAAGACACAGGAGGTGGCACTCATGAAAACTCAACATTATGGTTGTCAAAACAAGTCCTGAATAGTGTCATCATTCAACATGCCAAAGGGATGAGAGTAACTCACAAGATCTCATCCTACATGAAGCACTCCAGTTACCCAATGACTGTTGAGGGAGGGAGAGTCAGGTTTTTTCTAAGGATGATGTCCCTGGTAGACTATTCATTTAAAAGAGGTTAGCTCCAAGTGTATGAAAATATCAACAACATTACATTGACATTAAATGTTATATCTGAGCTTCTTTTAAAATCTGCTTTCTTGCCACTAGCTAATCTCATCAGGGGAAAACAGGAGGCTGCATTTCCAGGAGGATATAGAGACTGTAATCCGTGCCATGACATCTTGGCCTTTCCTTTGGAGGCTTGGGGAAGAAGCATTGTTTCCCAAGAGTTAACTATACTCATGGGGATCAACAAGATCTTTCCTACTGTCCAGAAATCTGTAAGTGTGAATGCTCAAAATGGAATATTTCACTGGCAGGTTTTGTATCCTTGCAGTCTTCTTGGTATTGATACCTGTAAAAGAATCCTCTCTCTGGAAGTGAAGACACTCCTTTGTTTGGAAGTAGACTTCCTTCAAAGTGGTAGTTAGGCTCTGATGTCAGCTCAGTATGACATTCCTGAGGCTCTGGGCACATGGGGACTCTTGCAGTCCCACAAGTTAAAATTTCTTTTGCTTTATTTTTTTATACTTAAAGAATAGATTTTTTTTTTAAATTAAGCATTGTAAGTTGCATTCAATAGCCTGTGGATACACCACACCATCATCCATCAACAGTCAATCAGACCCAACAGCAGTCCATTCTTCACAATCCATGAGTTAGGGTGGAGCTCCCTTCAACTTACAGTAAGGTCCTACTTAGCTCTTGCAGGCAGGGGCTGGGGAGTTCCATGTCATTTCTGATCATTAATGTGATGAAGAGCATAGGAAGAGGCATTGTGCTGTGTCAACAGAGTGAATCTTGAACTTGGCTCTCCAGAATTTCCCTTTCCTGATGCAGATAAGTCAGAGATAACTCTGGAAAAGTTTTCAAATGAGATCTGCATGGTTGAAGTGAAGAAAGAACCAAGCTGGGTGTGTTGATGCGTTCCTTTAATCTCAGCACTTGGGAGACACACGAAAGTAGATCTCTGAGCTTCAGGCCAACCTATTCTACAAAGTGAGTTCCAGGACAGTCAGGGCTATACAAAGAAAGCCTGTCTTGAAAAACCAAAAAAAACCAAGACCCCAAACTCAAACTGTGAAACACCAAACCTAAAACCTCAAAACACAAACCCCAACCCCCCCAAACCAAAGTGAAACAAAAATACCAAGCCAGGTCTACTCCTGTGTAGGTTTTAGTTCACATGCATTATCTGATTTGTCTACTCAAGTTCCCGGTGTGGGACAGACAGTTACTATGCCAGCAGCAACTTCCAACCTACAGCTGTTACTCCTTGGTCATCTGACTCACCACCACTGTGTGGGCATAGTTGCAGGGACCTTAGGTTTATCACAGTCTACTAAGCCACCTTCACTACTAAAGTTAGACTCAGGGAGAAATCCAGCAATTCCATGTGTTCTCATTCTCCTCTGTTTCCTCTGCATGATTACCACCCTGCTGTCTGGCTTGCCAATATCATGATAGAGCTACATGCTGTACACATGGCTCAGATATCTCCAATATTATATAAATAAACTCTACAACCTCATTAAACAGAAGAGGCGAGATAGAATAAGGTTGCGCCATATTTCCCTTTCTGGGAGTGAGTCATCATTTGATCAGGATCAGAATGTCTTCTGGTTTCTGGACAATGTATAACTGATCACTCTGGAACAGAGCTTTTCTGTTATCCATTCTCCACATAACAGTTAGAGAGGCAAAGCCTGTCCTCTACCATGCTGTGGATGAATTCTGGCTCCCACGCCCTTGACAGTGAAGATACTGAGCCTCTAATCAGTATCCATGTCCCTCCTGTACTTTCATGCTTCTGGCTAAGCGGAGACAATAACTATCTGTCCCTTGGTGGATAAAATGCCAAACCACACACGACACCCAATCTGCACTTCCTATTAAAATTTTACAGGTCAAAAATCTAAAACCCACTTAATAAAAATTGTTCTTCATCATAAATGACAGAAAAGAACAGGTCAATCTATGGAATAATGGCACAGTAATTAGAAACTTTGTAGTTGATAAAGTGTGACTGCTGATCAATGTTCTACTAATTAATCAATATTTTAATCATTAGACCTTTTAAATTATTTTAATGAGCATTTCCTCTAATTCCCCTGATCCCATTGCTTTCAATGGCTCTAACATCACTGTAAAAGAACAAAGGAATATTAGCGTGTTCCTTGTCTAGCTTGTCTATAGACTTTGTAGAGTAGTCTGCCTCACAAACTTCGAGATGGCTAAGAATGTCTAGCTGTAGACGATTAAACAAGAAGGATATAAAGTCACATGTTATTATGGAAAATTTGTTTCATGGTAGAGAGTTATGATTTAGAGCATAGCATTAAAACTATCATAACCTTTCCATTCTCAAAGTGTGTTCAGAAACATGTGTTCCTTTCTCAGTGTCAAGCTTGGGTACGACTGTCAGGAAATCACGCTATTGTTTTAGAGTTCACTTTGCTTGCATGCTGTTCCCTAACTTCTATTGACACACTCTTTTTTTGATTCCTCTTCTCATTGTCAACTTTCAGCTCTGTAACCTGCTTCTTAGTTTCCAATTATACCTCCTCTGTGTGTTTTTTCTGTTTTATTTTTCCAGCTTCAAACTCCAAACTCCTCTTATTATTATTCAGCAACACTCTCTCATTTATTGTCTTTATTCTGCCTAAAATCCTCTACAGAAACAGCACTAGAGACTTATGAGAACAGCATGGATTAGCCGTTCCTTTATTTAAATGAGAAAGGAGGTGAGGTTTGGAAAGGTTCAAAGAAGTGTCCAAGGGACTCCTGTTATAAAACAGAACTGGCTCCCCTAAGCACTCACTCTTCTTAAATATTCAGTATTCTTTAAATTGACTTGGAAATTTGGCTTGGGCAGGACGTTTTCAACAAGCTTGAAAGAAAAAAAAAATACTAATTCATTTCCCCTCAGTTGTGTTTCTGCAGCTGTCATTGCCCGCATTATTCTCTCTAAATTTATTACACTGAAAGCAAAGGACAAGTTCAAAGCTCTAGCAGGAAGTGTACTTGTCTCTTTAAGGTGTTCTTGGGAAAGTGCCACGGGCCAGTCCTGAGACTGCATCTGGACATCTGAGAATTGGAGTTACTGTGCTTAGGACTTGCTGAATGCTGCTATGTTAGCACATGGCAGTACCTGACATGAGGTACATCAGACTCAAACCGTGTGGAATGGCAGATCGAAATGCTGCAGCATGCAGAGGGGATAATGCCCAAACTAAAACCATTTTTTTTTAATATCCTGACTACTCTGAAAGTGCAAGATACTTTGTCAATTATCAAAGTCATTGGAGGGAAATCTGTTTAAAGTTTTCCTTATTAACTCCATAGCTGTTTTGCTCTGGAAGTTTGGTCATGCCACATATGCAGGTCACTGGACTGCTTGAGAACATCCACAGAATTCCATCTTCTCTCTCCTTCCACTCAGGTGGGTTGCCATCACCTTGGAAGTTAAGTGTGGCCATTGATTTGCCTGCAGACACATGCATTTCACTCAGGTGGGAAAGTTCAAAACAGCTAGATGGTTTCTATCTTTTCTGACGTTGTGGCCTTGGAGCCACAAGTGGGTCTCTACAGGAAAGAGCTTGTTTGGTGAAGTTGTATGGTCTTTGACATAGCCGAATACAATGTCCTTCTTTTTTTACATCATTTAAAAATAACCTTTTTCTCTGCAGTGTTGTAGGAACACTGGACTCTTACCCACAAGATGGAAATCAGAGCCAAGCTTTCTGTGGCTTGATCAGTTGCCTTCCTTACTTTGTGCCGGTTCTAGACTCCAGCTCCTTCTGGACCACAGCACTATACCAAGGTACTTGAGCTCATCCCCTCTTCTTTAGCTACAAACTCTGAAATTCTCTTTCACTTTGCCTCATGCTGCCCAATATTCAGTGTCCATCCATCACAAGGGAAGGAAATGGATAATAAAATTCTTATAGTTACATTGGGATATTTTTGTCTTTTATAGAAAAGGAATTCATTGATATGGGGAGCATATAGGCATGTTTTTGTAATAAAACTTTTGTATACCTTTTTTTTTTTCGAGACAGGGTTTCTCTGTATACCTTATTTTTAAAGGTATGAAAGTGAGGAAGATTTGATATTTAGGTAGGTAAAGAAATGGATATCTGAATTTGGTCATGTTAAAGCATAAAATGTGAACATTCTATTCTATTGTTGATTAGTTAGCACTACATTTTGGCAGTCTTTAAGTGAAATTCTCTGACATAAAAAGCTAAGAATCCTGGAGGCAAGCCATTAAGATCCTGTACCATCAGACAGCAACAGATTTTGGCTTTCTAGGGAGGGGTCAAAAATAATGCCCCTGCTCCCAACCTGAGATCAGAACCAATTTACAGAGAATGATACAGGAGGCAGACAGTTAGAGATCAAAATGTCAGCTTTATTACTGATAAAAGCAATAGTGAAGGACATAGCCTAGATAAGTCCTAATACGCTGGCTAAGGCGCTTCTGAATTGAAGTTGCCCCCTTTCCCATCACCAGCAAACAGACAACAAACAAAACCCCTGCAGACCACAGTGGTGGGGGTGCAGCTACTAGACCAACTTTATCACGTGGCTGACAGCAGGTGGGAATCCGCCTTCTCTGTGGGTTGTATGGTTGCAGAGAGAAAAGCAAAAGGCCAAACTGCAGTGAGCAAGCCTGGACTATTAGACTTGCAAACTAAGTAAGCTGTTTCCTTTTTTGGTAAAGAGAAAGGAGGTAGAGTAAGTGTGAATGGGGACCACACTCTCAGGACAAGTTTCTCTACCTCTGCACTGCTGGCATTTAGGATTAGTGCTCCTTTGTTTTAGAAGGCTGTTCCTGACAAGGCAGGATCTCCCCAGAGAGTAGCAACAGTATCCCACCACTTGGGATATGCCATGGGCATAGAAACCCTGGGCAGGTGTCTAGAGTGGGAACAGAAATGCAGAATTTCACAATGGCAGGGATTCCCCCTTTACTTAGTAACATGACAGGGAAATAGTGTGTTCTCCATTATTGAAAGAGATGAAGCCCCTGGGATCAGTCACTATGGTTTTAATCCTCTGATTCTTAGGAAAGTAGAGAACAGGATTCTTCAACTAGCAACTGTAGTGGTTTGAATGAGAATCCTCATCTCCACAGGCCCATATATTTGAATGTTTGGTCCCTACATGGTAGAACCATTTAGAAAGAATTAGGAAGTGTGAACTTATTAGGAGGTTTGTCACCAGGGGTGGGCTTTGAAGTTTGAAAAGTCCATACCATTCCCAGTTAGCTCTCCCTGTCTCCCTCTTTTGTTCTGACTCCTGGTTATTGTCTCATCAACCTGTAAGCTCTCAGCTGCTGCTCCAGCACTATGCCTGTCTGCCTGCTCCCATGCTCCCCACTATAATGGTCACAGACTCATCCTCTGAAAGTGGAAGCAAGCCCCAATTAAATACTCTCATTTATAAGTTGTCTAGGTGGTAGTGCTTTGTCACAGCAATAAAAAAAAAAAACAAAAAAACAAAAACAGCTAAAACATCAACTGAAAGATAAAGCCTAGTGATGAATCACCGGTCTTTAGAAGAAATATAATAGTAGTAAGAAGAGAACACATTATTTCTGTATTTTGTGAAGCACAAACTTTTGTATTAATATGTAAAATGTTAACTTTAGACAGCTAAATGTGACTGAAAATGTACTAGAAGAAATGAAGGCAAACAAGCAAAGTGGAGGACTGTGGATGAATTTATCTCTCGACAGTCTCCTATCCTCTACACACATAGTATTCACCTAGATGTCCAGGGGTGTACAAAATGTTTCTTCCCTGTATCCTGTAAACTGTATCTTCCCTGAAATGAAATACTTATGTTTATATACATACCCATGAAAGGCTGAACATCTGTACTTGTAGGGTATGATACTCGACTTTTTCTTTTTCTTTTGAACTCCATGCTTTAACTCTCTGATGGGAAAATGGCCCTTGGTTGCTTCCTGTCCTTAGCTACACATAGCTACAGAAATTTTGTATGTAATATCTGAAATGGAAAGTTCAACCTGTACCTGGCCTTGCCTCTCTGAAGTTATGGAGTAAGACAAAACAAACAAATAAACAAACAACAAACAAAACAAAACAAACCAGCAGTAAAAACGTAAAGTATGTTCATGATAGGATGGAGAGTGGGTCTCATCATGGCATCAGACACAAAACTCATTCAGACAGCAAAACAAGTCAGACAATTTGGGGCAAAAAAAGATACCCTAATAACTCTCAGTTTCCTTTTTACTACAATACACATACCTTTAAGGAATCAATGAACATCACATCTTTTTCTATAGAAATAGCCACATGTTCCCATAACCACAAACAATTTTGCCTAGTAATTTACTGGGTTCTTGAATAGAGTGAGGTTTTTGCCCAAATTCTTGGTAGCCAGGGCACAAGTCCAGTCTCTGACCTCATAAGGGAATGCTTCTTCACAGGTGCCCCTAAGATAGTGAAATGACCTACTCAAAAGAGAGTTACACAGACAATCGGGATCCAGAACCATCTGAAGACAATGGCTATATTTGACTTCAATTATCATTAATTAAATACTTTATTTACCAAATTCAAGAGTTTCAATTAGGTTTCTTTTACAGGGTCTCACTATGTATGCCTTTGTTGTGCTTTCCCCCCTTCTTTGGGTGAACTCTGTGGGATTCTTTATGTCCTCTTGAGTGTAGTTAAGAAGTTTCCTTGTTAGATGTTTGGTTTTACTATGAAATGTTTCTTTTTCTACCAACTGTGAATGATAGTCTGGGTGGGTTTTATACTCTAGGCTGGTATCTGTAGTCTCTCAGAACTTGTAGAACACCTGTCTAGGCACTTCTGGCTTTCAGTTTCCACTAGAAACCCAGGTGTTATTCTAATGGGCTAGCCTTTGTGGATCATTTGCTCTTTTCCCTTGCAGTTTTAAATACCATTTCTTCTCCCTTTTAAGAAGGACCAAAGTATCCACAATTTGGTCTTCCTTCTTGAGTTTCATGTGCTTTGCAAATTGTATCTTGGGTATCCTGAGCTTCTGGTTTAATATCCACTTATCAGTGAGTTCATATCATGTGAGTTCTTTTGTGATTGGGTTACCTTACTTAGGATGATATCCTCCAGATCCATCCATTTGTCTAAGAATTTTATAAAGTCATTGTTTTTAATAGCTGAATAGTACTCCATTGTGTAAATGTACCACATTTTCTGTATCCATTCCTCTGTTGAGGGACATCTGGGTTCTTTCCAGTTCTGGCTATTATAAGTAAGGCTGCTATGAACATGGTGGAACATGTGTCCTTATTACAAGTTGGAGCATCTTCTGGGTATATGCCCAGAAGTGGTATAGCTGGGTCCTCAGGTAGTACTATGTCCAGTTTTCTGAGGAACTGCCAAACTGATTTCCACAGTGGTTGTATAACCTTGCAATCTCACCAGCAATGGAGGAGTGTTCCTCTTTCTCCACATCCTTGCTAGCATCTGCTGTCACCTGAGTTTTTGATCTTAACCATTTTGATTGGTGTGAGGTGGAACCTCAGGGTTATTTTGATTTGTCTTTCCCTAATGATTAAGCATGTTGAACATTTTTTCAGGTGCTTCTCAGCCATTTGGTATTCCTCAGTTGAGAATTCTTTGTTCAGCTCTGTACCCCATTTTCTAATAGGGTTATTTGGTTTTCTGGAGTTGGTCATCAATGGGAGGAGAGGCCCTTTGTCCTGTGAAGGTTCTATGCCCCAGTATAGGGGACTGCCAGGGTCAGGAAGCAGGAGTGGGTGGGTTGGAGAGCAAGTGGGGGGGGGGAGGGGATTTTCAGAGGGGAAACTAGGAAAGACGATAACATTTGAAATGCAAATAAAGAAAATATCTAATAAAAAATATACCATTTCTTTGTTCACTATATTTGGTACTTTGATTATTATATGTGTGGGGAAATTTCTTTCCTGATCCTGTCTATTTGGTATTCCATATGCTTCTTGTTCCTCGATAGACATCTCTTTCTTTTGATTGGGAAGTTTTTCTTCTATGGCTTTGTTTAAAAAAAAAAATGTTTCTATGTCTTTGACCTAGATTTTTTTTTACTTCCTGTAAACCTATTATTTGTATTTTTGGTCTTTTCCTACTGTTTTAGACATCAGGATTGTTTGTTTCCTAAACTTTTTAGGATTACGTATTTTCTTCGGCAGAACTAGCCATTTCTTTTGCTTAGTCCTCGAAACTAGTGGTTCTCTGTCCCGGGCCTTTCACCTGGGAAGTTTTGTTTCACAGCCTGAGCTTTTCATTCCCAGTTTTATCTCAGGTTGGATTTTGTTTAGCGATTCTGCTTCTTTGTTACAGTCTACATTGCTGTGAATTGTTTTCATTAATTCATCCAACTGTTTGCATTTTCATAATCGTCATTAACTCATTTATTCGATTAAGCTTTATGATCTTTGAATATCTCCATAATTACCATTTTGAAGTCCTTGCCACATGTTTCAGCTAAATTGCTTTTCTCACATCCTATATAATAAAGCCACTGGCTTCTGGAGTAGACATACTTTTTTGACTATTTATGATTACATTTTGTACTGGGATCTAGGCATCTGGAGATAGAATGTTTGAGCTGTCTCTTGCTTTCAATATATGGTCTTGTCTTTGTCGGGTTGGTGGTTCTTTGCTTGCTTTATCCATTCTGAGAAGTGGGCCAATTGTGGTCGCTATGGGGTTTGTGGCTTAAAAGGGGTCTTCTAGTCAGTAAATCACAGAGGAATGGTGATAAACTAGAAGGAAATTCTGAAAGAGGTGACAGGAAAGAATTAGGGGGAGTCTGGGTCTGCACCAAGAGGTTCCTATTGGGTGGAGGTAAGAGAGGAGGAAAGAGTCATTGGGGAAGGCTGAAGCAGGACTAAGGGAAAGTCTAGAGTGTCTGCTTCAATGCTGGAATTAAGAGCATGTATCACCATGCCCACTATTCTATCTGCCTTGTCTGTGAACATAACTTTGTTCAATAATCACATACCAAAGTATCATTTCCTGTGTGTACCATATCACTGATGTCATCTTCATAAATTTAGATTCTAAGGCAAAAGAGGAAAAAAAGAGAGGCAATATAATTTATAATACACACTTAAAATAATCATATATATGTATATATGGGTGGGTATGCTCTTATACATCTTTCACTAGTTTACCTGATAAAGTATTCATATATATATACATATATATATACATATAATTTATTATATGTTATGTGTTGTATGTTATATGTTACATGTTATATGTTACCTTGACTGTATATTTTTTCAAGTTATGTCAAATTTTGCTTTCCTTATAACATGGTTGGGCCATATCCCTCTTCATCTTTTAACAATGATATAAACTATTCTACCTGTCCAGTTGTTTTTTATCCACTCCAGCACTGACACAATTCTTTTTTGAATTAAAATCAGAGCTGAGACACAGCTGTGTTGACTGAGTTGAACAGCTTCTCCATAGCATCTAATTTATTATCCAGATATATTAAAAAGTAACCACTTTTATGGTTATTCCTCACATATGGAATCCCGAGGTTGAAACAATCGAAACACTTTGACCACCACTACTAAATATGATGGTGCAGGCGGGCAAACTTGAGCATTTGTACCCTAATCCTCAAAGTTCACTATCTCTACTATACTCATGGCAAGGGATATGTGTGTTATAATTCTTGATTTTATAGTTGTCTTCTTGAAAAACATTATTATAGTTATTTTAATTTCTATGTCCTTCTATCCATCCTTTGACATCATGTGTTCTGTATGTAATTTGTAAACATTGTTAATGTGAATATCCTTCAAAATATTCCTGGGGGAAAGAGCTGTTCATATGGGAGGAGCCAGGTGCATTTTGTACATAATTCTGGTTTCCCTTTCTACTACTCTCCTCAACCTTAAGCATTATTAAAACTTGATGTAGTATTCTCTTAAAGTCTACTTTGCCTGCTCCACACTGCTGCTGCCTTTAAGATCTAAATTTTTTATGGTAGCATTTTAAAACACGATAACTTATTTTTCTTCTGACTTAAAGGTTCTTCTTATACCTCATTACAGAGAGAGGGGGGAGGGAAAGAAGGTGATTGGTCAAGTGAAGAAAGCTCATAAAAGGAGTTCAGGAGGCTGAGATTTAATTCCAGACAGTGCCCCAGATCTCTCATGCGCCCTTGGATTTAACCTTGCTGCAATGGGCTTGGTGAAGAGGTGTAAGGACTTCTCTGTGAACATGTACTCAATGGGCCAGATCCTTCAAATGAGCCAGTTGCACTTGGGGATTAAGTGAAGTCATTTGGACAGGCATTAACCCTTTCTGGTCAATGAATTTTTCTATGCACGAATAGAGCAACTCCCTAAACACTGGCTGCTGTCCTCCAGTCTACACCCATCTCTCCCAATTGCCGAACTTGCACAGCAAGTGTCACACTCAGTCAATAACTTAGCAGTACTTGGGAGAAGTGCTGAGCAGTGGAAAAGGAAATCACAAGTAAATGAAACGACCCTCAGCAAACAGGTGAACAAACTGTAGAAATCAATGGCATGAAAAGAGCTTGCTTTCTGCTCCTCATTGAATTTAGTTGCCTTTTTCTCTCCCTTTTGAAGGCTGCCAGCATTCAAGGAGGAAAGATGTTGTAAAAACACACAGCACAGTCGCCCTCCCCTGTCTGAGACAGACCCTGTTTATTCAGTTCAGGTGACCACATTGAATCAAAGAGAAGCTCCTGCCTGTGGGTGGAATCTCTTCATGGGCAGGCATCACTCCATGAGCATTTTCCCTGTTCTTCTAGACATTTTTCCTCTTGTATTGGATCACAGTGAGTTCACCTAACAACATTTGCTCTCTTTTCCTTGGTACGTACATACTATCTATATGACTGCTCCTTACCACCTTCATTTCAAGCCATCAATCTGCTGCTTCAAAGCTGTCCACAGTTTCTCCCTCCAAGAAAATCACCTAGAATCCAGAATTCGTTAGGGTATACACATAATATTCTTTCTGGTAGAGATGAAATCTCTTGTTAGATTTTTATGTTTCTTATATCTTGGAGACATGTTAAATTTGATAATGTGAGAGTCCAGTCCATGGCCAAATAGCTCATTAATATGGTCAGAAATAATTGCAGTCAATTCTACAGCTTGAGGAAACAACAGGGTTGGTTTCAGAAATAGTTATAAACATTCTTTGTCAGTTTTAGTGGAAGAATTCTACTTAAATATGTATTTTATCTATTTGTAAATTATGTATATATATCTATACAAAAGTAAAACATATAAATAAATCTAAGCAAAAGCAAATGAATGAGAAGAGCTGAGTTGTTGTTGTTGTTTTAACTAATCTAAAATATTATTTTCAGGTTATGGTGCCTTATACCTGTAACTTTAGTGACAGAGACAGAGGACTACAAGAAACTTAAGATTAGCCTAGGCTGCATAGCAGGGCCTTGTCTCAAAATATTAATGTCAAATTGAACCACGGAGCTGAAAACATTTGAATACATGACTTATATTATAAGTTCCTGGTTGAACAGGAACTAGTCTATCACCATGGCCTCATGCAAATTACGTGACAGCCTTGAACCTTAGTTAATTGTTTGACACAGAGATGAGCTCTGTTAACTCTGTAAGGATGCACATAATTTTGGCACACATATTGAACTACAACATAAAGGCTTTGTGGTTGCCTCTGCTCTTCATCTTTCGTGTTTCTACATGTGCTTCATACACTTTCAAATGTTAAATGTTAAATGAAAAGACAAAGACAGAATACCTTGGAGCATCAGAAGAGGGAAGTGGGAAAGGTGGACTATGAGCAGAGGAGAATGATTTGAACTAGTAGAGAAACACATTATCTGTATGCTTATTGAAATTAGTAACACACAAGCCTTAGAAAAACAATGACCTTAAACTATCTTGAGTAACAAAAGGAAGGCTGATTTAAAATGAGTCCCATCTGACAGCTTTGATTTACCCCCTAAAATGTCTAAAATTGTCAGAAACTAAGAACTGGTACCAACGCTGAGATCCACTGCTCACTGTCATCCTGTCGCCAAAATTTGGACAGCATTTTCAGTACCATTAAAGCAGATGAAACTCCACTGAACAATTGATAGCTTTTTCTTGTCATAATGTAGAAAAGAAGCAATCCTCCTTTCTTGAAAGTTGTCAGAAACACCTTTCATCTCTCTCCTCATACTCTATTTCCTGGTTCAGAAACACAAGGTCAATGCCAAGCGAAGCAACTATAAAGATGCTTTCTTCCCTTAAAGCAGCTAGAGGTCTGGTAGACTGTATCCTGCCAGCTATAGCATCCTCAATAAATACCAGCAAGAGGAAAAAAATAGATGTAGAGCTAGGCTGGGCCTTGAAAATACAATACATACTAAAGACTGTAATTTAATATGTGCTCTATCTGCACACAGTCTTGGACAACAAGAGTGTCAGGTTCATGTTAGGTTAGGGTAACCTCTACTCGCTGAATAGAGTAGAGACAGAAGTTGTAAAGCTGGAAGCCACACACTTCAAAGTGCCAACTACATGAAGATCTGACATAGGAGTGTGTTTGGATTTTTTAGACACTAGGGTAAAAGTTTTATGTATATGATATCTCAAGATAAACACTGATTATGGATATATCTCTGCTTATGTGCGAATGAATAAATCAGAAAGTACTGGAGGTTTTTAAAGGAAAAGAGAATGAAGTTGGAGATGTTCAGTGGCATGTTGATCCACAACAAACCCTGGAGATATGTAACCTAATGCACTAGAAGCCATTGGATATATAATTTTATTTTTTATTAGATATTTTCTTTGTTTAGATTTCAAATGTTATCCCCTTTCCTAGTTTCCCCTCCGAAAATCCCCAGTCCCCTCCCCCTGCTCACCATCCCACCTACTCCCACTTCCTGGCCCTGGCATTCACCTATCCTGGGGCATAGAACTTCCACAGGACCAAGGGCCTCTCCTCCAATTGCTAACCGACTAGGCCATCCTCTGCTACATATGCAGCTGGAGCCATGAGTCCCTCCATATGTACTCGTTGGTTAGTGGTTTAGTCCCAGGGAGCTCTGGGGGTACTGGTTAATTCATATTGTTGTTCCTCCCATGGGGCTGCATAATTTTAATATTATGTATATATGTGATTGTGCCCAAATGTAAGAATGTCTACCACATGCATATCTGGTGCCCACAGAGGTCAAAGGAAGGTGTCTGGTCTCCTGAAACTTAATGTAGGTCCTGTACAAGAGCAAAAATTCCTCCTTCTTTTTTTTTTTTTTTAAAGGTGTATTATTCCATGTATGTGAGTGCACTGTCACTTTCTTCAGACACATCAGAAGAGGGCATCAGATCCCATTACAGATGGCTGTGAGCTACTGTATGGTTTCTGGGAATTGAACTCAGGACCTCTGGAAAAGCATTCAGTGCTCTTAACCACTGAGCCATCTCTCCAGTCCTACAACTCCTCACAACAGTGGAGATAGCTCTCAAGCCCCAGGGCCCAGGGCTTTACTTTTTTTTTTTTTTTTTTTTTTTTTTTTTTTTACAACTTAAAGTTTTAGGTGGGTTAATCTGTGAGGTTTTCTGAAGAATGCAGAATGTGCCACAAAAAATTAAATGTAAGGGTTTGTTGGCAGGCCAGAGAGGGGCAGAAGTTGGTGCAGTGAAGAATTCTAAGGATACATGAGGGGCAATTGAAAGAATAGGGAAGTTCTAGTGTAGTGAACAGATATGGTGCTCTACTAAATTAGGGTTGCTACTTGCTAAGTACCAGGAGCCTGTCTGAATATAATACCAAGCTGTCTTCTCAGGGACCACCCTTTTTGTTTTAAAATTTTCGCTATCACAAGCCAGGCCCTCTGATTATGCTTTCTTAGAGGACAATTTTCCAATAATTGTGAAAGCATGAATAAAGAGTGAATGGATTCCTCAGACAAATTATACCACAAAATTCAAAGCAAGCAGAGAGAGGAATGTGGTCTAAACCGAGGGGAGATGTGGCTTGACTCAGCTTGAATGAGTTTCACTCACAGGCACACTATAGCACTGGCTCAAGGAACATGTGGTCAACAACATAGCCAGTAGTTACCCCATACATACATATAGTTACCCCAACCGCTCTACCATTTGTATAGAACGACTGTAAAAGCTGGAAAACAGAGAAAAAACAACAAACCACTGCATTCTGACTGTATCTACAAAGGAATGGCTTTTCCATAGTCAGGAATAGATGAAGAGGAGTTTAGGAGGCCATAACTCTCCCTATTGAAGTATTGGCTACTGATAAATTCTAGGAGAGAAAAAGTCGTCACTTTCACTTGCCTGAGCTGACCAGGCTCCAATGAATCACTCCAATCTAGTGGTCACACAGACGGCCCTGGTTAACATCAGTGAGTCATAAAACAATAGTCAGGAATCTGGAAAGGAGACTTGCAGTCAGGACGACAGATGCACAGGGCTTGGAGGGAGATTAGAGAGGGTAGGGGGTGGTTGAGAAACCAGAATGCATTACAACATGTACAAAAACCTCAAGGAACAAATTATCCAGTAGAAAACAGATGATTGTATCCATACTTAAATACTATTTAGTTACTGGAACATTTTAAGCAAGGCTTGATGGCACCTTAGCTTAGAGTTCAAGAGAAAAATAACCAACACAGATACAATGAAAAACTCAGAATCTACATTGCCTTCACAATTTCCAGGACATAATGCCATACCACTTGGTACATGAAGAACGAAAACTGGAACACATAAGCAGAGAAGGAAAACAAATTGGCTATAAATGTATCTGATGGTGCAACTGACAAAGAGATAAAAGAAACTGTTATATATGTTCTCAAAAAGTAGAGCAAACTGAGTTTCCAACACAGGAAAGTGTCACCAAAGGAATCAGAAGTCTAAAGAGAAAACAACACAAAGAACCAAATGTGATATGGCATCTAGGATGACGAAGTAATGAATCAATGGACCACATGCCCAGCTAAGAAACCATTTAACTCAGGAATTCCCTTGAAAATCATTGAAATACATGAGTATGTATATGTGTATATGTATGTATATATGTGGAGATATGTAAATATATATGAAAAATCTGCTAGACCTTTGTAGGTGTATCAAGAGGTGATGGTCAATAAGATATGCATCTATCATTACCCTCTCATAACATTGTACTTCAAGGGTTCTCCCTTACATATATTTACCCTTCCATGATAGGTCTCAGATAGAGGTGAGGGCTCCCCATTCCTATATACCTATTTATTAAAGAGTTTCTTTGTATGCTTCCAAAAAAGAAATGGTTTTCTCCTTCTCTACTCACCTCCCCCTTAGAATACAGAAGTGTTAGCCCAGGCACACCAAGCAGAGAATACAGGAACTCTGGTTGGCCATCTTGAGATCACATTGAGGAACAGCACACATAGTGAAGAGCGTGCTCTCCCTCCAGAGCACCAGCCACGGGCCAGAGCTCTGATGTTACCTGGGAGAAAAGAGAGAAAATAATGAGACCCCAAGAACCCCAATCTTCACTGCTTTGCCTGGTGACTTTTTACTGTATTTGCAACAGAATAGTGAAGTCCATGCATAAAGATATTTTGGGAAAAATATTCGTCTTATTGGACTAGTAAAAGGATCTTGATGGCTGCAATTTAAGCATAGCAGTTGAACAGACAGAAGTTTGAGACAGGAAGAGCCCTCTTGTGATCACAGACAACTTTGGTAGACGAACAGGGTATAATGCGTATGCTAGACTGAACATCTATTCAGAAGCAATCAGAGAACACAAGGCTGATGAGACCATGCTTCTCATGCTCGACACAGAATCATCAAAGTCAGAATGAGTTCACACTGGCATAAGTAGTTGAATACAACCTCTTATCAAGCCCTGAACAGTATAAGCTACTGTGATGCACAGGCACCTCACAAAACAGCTTTTTTTTTCCCCACAGTGAAAACATTCTTTCTCCTAGCAGTCTGAAGACCATGTTCAAATTCCACATTGCATTGTTTCAAGAGAAAGGTGAATGTCTCACCAAGCTTTTCGTTTCCAAACAAATGAAGAGAGGAAAATAATAGATTCCCTAAACAATGACAGCAATTTTCATGTCACATACCTCTATGTGTGATGGTTTGAATGAGAATGGCTCCCATAGGCTCATATATGGCAATGCTTGCTGCAGAGCTCGTGGACCAGTCTGGAAGAATTGGGAGATGAAGCTTTGTTTCAGGAAGTGTGTCACTGGGGGTGAGCTTTGAGGGTGCAAAAGTCCATATCATTCTCAATGAGCCCCCCCCCCCCCTCTCTCTCTGCCTCCTGGTTGTTTTATCAACACATAGGTTCTCAGCTACTGCTCCTGTGCCATTTCTGCCTGTCTGCTGCTAGGTTTCCCTCATGGCCCATCATGGAATCACACTCTGAAACTGTAAGCAAGTCCCCACCTAAATGCCTTCTTTTATAAATTGCCTTGGTCATGATGTCTTTTCACAGCAATAGAAAAATAACTAAGACAGTATGATAAAAATAAGTTCAATGTTCTGGATATTAACTATGTCTTTTGACCAGTATGTAGCTTATGGTGAACCATCAGTGATTCCTAACTGTCTGTCCAAACAATGACATTTAGAGATTGAAGTTTAATTAGTAATAAAGACTGCAGAATTAAATCAGCCAAGTAACCAAATAAACAATTGTTATGACTCAATGTCCTTACCTTGTCACTACAAATCATTACATATAATGTGAAACTTTACCAAAGACCTATGAAATATGCAAAGAAAGAGGAATATGTGACTCGCAGGAATAAATAGGATACAAACATTGTTTTTGAGAGAACTAAACAGTAAACTTGTTGAAGAAGTGTTTACGAATATGTCCAAAGATCCAAAGAAACCATGCTTTAATGACTAAAAGAAAGTTTTGGCAATAAAAATAATTATTATTTCAAATAATGTTTTCCAACGGATTTGAACAAAGAACCATCAAACCTAAAGTTTTTACATCAGAACTAGGAGGGAAACAAAGAATAAGCAAAACTAACAGAGCTTCAGGGAACGTGGAGCTCCACTAGAATTACTAAAATCTCTATATTGTGCATGCCCATACACTCCGAAATACAACTGAAGAAAACCTTAACTCTAACTGCCAAGCTTGAAGTGCTGCATCTACATTAACCATGAAAAACTATCCCCAGACACATCATAGTGATAACTGCATGCTAAATTCGAAGACAAAAAATTACAAAGTCACAGATTGTAATGTGAGTTGATAGGCAGAAGGCACCAGGAGGATTCATACCTGAATTCTCATGCAAAACCCTGGGGGCCTGAGGACTAGAGTCATACGGACCAACCAAGTGTTGGAGTTCTTGTCTTCTAAGACTGTAATGTTAATCAATGTGCTTTTCAAAAGTGAATGCTGAGTATAGATATTCCCTGAGAAAATGAGATATCTGTTCCTAGTGGCCCCTACTCTATAATTGGTTTTTAAATAAAGTATTTTTATTAATTATTTGAAATCTCCATACAATTTTGAACAGATTCAACCAAACTCTTTCCCCCAACTTCTCCCAGCTGTACATTCCTGTCTTCCTGCATTCTCAATAACTCATGGACTTCAATCTATGCTGGCCACACCCATTGAAAGGCCTGACTCATCCCACCCCTTCAAGACATCAGCTCTCAATAGTTCCTTAGTTAGGCTCATGTGCTTCTCCACGCTCCATGCAAGAATACTGATTGGCTTGACTTTGTCAAGGTCTTCTGCAGGCAACAGAAGATGCCTTGAGAGTTCATGAGTGCATGAGTCCTGTCGTGCGCAGAAGTTTCTGAATACTTCAAGTCTCCCTGACCTCTGACTCATACATCTTTCTGCACACTCTTTCTGTGATAATCCTTGAGCCATGGAGGGCACTGATGTAGATATAGCATTTCTACAAGCAGTTTTAAAGTGTTACCCAAGCATGAAGCAAGTGATATCTGAGGGAAGCCAAGTGTGTGTGTGTGTGTGTGTGTGTGTGTGTGTGATAGAGAGGGGGGAGTAATTATGTATGTAACATTTGATAATATAATTGCATTTTTAAAATCTTTTCTCTTGACTAGTAAAGAAGTCAATTTCTTAAACTAGTATGCATATAATGATGTTACTTGTCAGAGTGTGATTTATTTGACAATGGTAGTGGGTTAATATAAAATTGTTGTAGGAAAACAAAAGATAACATGGTATTTGAAAACCATAGTGAGAAGAGAGAAAAAAGCCAAAAGTAAACATAAAAGCACTATTCATGTGGATTCATTCACATTACTCCTACAGTCTCTTCATCTCACGCTCTCTTCCAACTCACTATGTAGACATCGATGACATGAAACTTGTGATCGTCCTTCATCCTTTTCCCAAGTACTAGAATCCTAGGTGTGCATCAAAAGGGTTGGTGTTAATGAGATGCTGAGTATGAACTGAGTGCTTAAAGACAATAAGTAAATACTTTACCATGTGAGGCACATTTCCAAGCCCCCTTAGCTTTGTAAAACAGTATTATGTACAATGATAAATATACCAATGCATGGTTTAGTTTATGTCAAACATGACTATCACATATGTAATAGCTGTGGCAAAAGAGAGTGAGAGCGAGTGAGCAAGTGAGAGAGAGAGAGAGAGAGAGAGAGAGAGAGAGAGAGAGAGAGAGAACACAATTGTAAAACTTCAGTATTTTGCTGGAAATAAATCACTGAAAAAAAAGTAGATTGAGATAAATAAAAATATATTTGGGGAGTTATAGGCCATCTACTAAGAAAATGGGTCAAATACATTTTAAAGTATCATTACAGGAATTAAAATACTGCCGTATAAACATATCTACTTCCAGTAGAATAAGGCAGGATGAAAGGAAGAGAGATGAGGAGAATAATGGAAAATAAAAAAATTGAAAGAAAATTTGGAGCTTTAAATTCATCCCTACTTGTGAGATATTTAAAAGGATACTGAGTATTGATAATGATATATAGAGATTTTAGTACATTGTTGGTGAGATATAAATGCTATAGTAACGGAAAAATACTTTGATATTCTTCAATACAATTTACAATAGACTTAACCTTAAAATCAATTCTACTCTTTGGTTTATAATCAATAAAATTGAAATCCTGTAAAGAATATTCACATTAGCAATATGCAAATAGCCAAATGAAGAAACACAAATGTCCATAAACGATGAAGAGATAAGTAAAGTGTGATACAGCCATACAGTCTACCATAGAGAGAAGTCTGGGAAGGAGCATCAGGAAGAAGCTAAAAACAGAAACTAAAGAAGAAGTCAAGGAGGAACTGTGAAGCAGACTTGTTCTATGGTAGGAGAGAGGTGGGCTGCCTAGTGATATATGTGGTATTTCCTCTAAGGAAGGTGAAAATGTTAGATAATAAGATTGTGAGGATTAATAAAGTTTTTGTTTGCTTTTTAAAAATTTTCCCTTGTATTGAAACGAGATTCTTTTCTCTTATAATGTATCCTAATAATACTTTCTCCTCATACTACTCTGCCCAGTTCCTCCCCAACACTCCTGCACCCTGGATCTGCTGCTCTTCTCTCTCTCACTACAATAGAACAGGTTTCTAAGAGATAACAATCAAACATGACAAAAGAAAATGCAAGACAAAGATAAAACAAACATACTGTATTTGGGCAAAGTGACCCAACAGAAGGAAAAGAGTCCCAAGCGCAGACAGAGGAATCAGAGACCCACTTTTTCCTACACTCATGAGAATACGAAGCTAAAAGCTACAGTATGCATGCAGAGGAGCTGGTGCAAACCTGTGGAGTCCTGTGCTTGCTAATTCAATCTCTACAAATTCATAAGTGCCTTGCTTAGTTGAGTCAGAGAGGCTTGTTCTTCTAGTGTCCCCCATTCTTTCTGACTCTTATACCCTTTCTGCCTTCCCTGCCTGGAGCTTTCCTGAGCTCTGAGGAGAAGGATTTGATGGAGACGTTTCATTGAGACGTTCTTTCCACGTGCCTGGCTATGAATCTCTGAATCTGTTCTCATCTGCTGGACAAAGCTTCTCTGATAAGGACTGGATAAAACACTGATCTATGAATATAGCAGAATATTATTAGGAGTCATTTTATTGATAGGATTTTCCCCATAGATTCCAAGAAGTGTCTATTACACCAGGTTTCCTCATCATCCCTCATACACCCATCAGCTCGAGCTGTCTCTCCCTGCAAGCTCTCCCTCTACCCTGCCTACCTTTCCCCTCCCCACCTGTTCTTCCCATTCTGACTCACACCCACCCTTAGGCCACATGCAATATCTATTCCATTCCACCCCCATGTTGAATCCATGTATCCCCCAGAAATAATACATACAGGATAAGAAATAAACAAATTAAAAAACAAAAAAACAGGAGGCAGGAAAAATAGGCTTGCAAAGAGGTGGTTCTTAAGGAAATCTAAACCTCTATTAACATGTAAAAGCAAAGAGGGGATTTACAAATTCTTCTCAGAAGAAATAGAAGGTCCCATCGAGGATTACTAAGTAAAATTTTCCTAATTTAAAACCCTAGTGAGGAATTCTCAAGGGGTTTTACTAGATAATGTCTACCAAATGCTAAAAATATTAGCATTTATATTTATTCCATACAATAAGAGGAAATATTTCATGTTTATTTCATGTGGGGTTTTTGGCATTGCACTGATAGTCAATCAAGACAACATGATACCTCAAACCCCAAAAAGAGCTGAAAATAAAGGAAAATATTGAGCAATATTCTACAAAAAAAAGAGGGTAAAAAAGTATTTAAAATATTAGCACGTTCAGTTCCACTCAGTGTTAAAGAACTCACACACATCTTTCCAACTGGATTTTACTTCTAGATCCCAGATAATTAGGGACTCTATAGTAAATCATGGTTTTTCACCACTCAACAAGTTAAAGAAAAAATTTGGATGGTTGCCTAATCAATGAGAGGTTTACCTAAGTAACAAAGAATGAGAGGAAAACACAATTATCAAGCAGTATTGATGACACACAAAAACTGATGTGAGAAGTAGACTGCTGTTTGAAAAAACAATTCATTTGGGCACTATAAAATAAGACTTCAAAGGCTCAACCCATGAGACAGAAAATCAGAAAATTAGAATTTGTCAAAGTTTGAAAGTTTAGATTTTCTCTCAAGTACTCACTGCCTTCAAAGTCACTACCTGAAAAGATGCATATATAATTACAGAAATCTAGTAAAAACAAACCATTGCCAATGTAGAATTATGAAAGAGTCACCTAAGTTAAGCAAATAGTATCCTCTTGGGGTAACATGTCACCTGGCTAACAACAAATAATGGCTGATTTTGAACAATAATAGCATTGGGTGAGATTAAAGAACACACTTTTATTCTGTATTCTGTATAAATAGTAGAGAAAGCATCTCATTTTCATTATGCAAAGTTTATACAGCTTAACAAGTAACTTAGGGAGACTGTCAGGAAGAGGAAAGAGCACAGTTTGGAGCAGATTCTTAAGTAGAACCCAGCTACACTGTGAATGGCACATTAGTGCTCTACCTCATACCACATGTCAATACCTCCAAAAACATGCATATTACAGTGTAATGAGAAAATACACTGGTTATATAAAAATTCATTTCACTTGCCTAAGAAATTAAATTTCCATTGTTAAATTTTAGCAAGAGTATAAAAGATGTTGTTATTGATACATTTGAAATTACAATCAGTAGTTGAATGATCAAACTTTATTTGGAAGAGTAGTTTGAATAGATCACATACATATAGTAGAAATCAGATTTGGATTCTACAAAATAGAAACAGAAGGTACTCTGCCCAATTCATTCTATGACGCCACAATTACTCTGATACCTAAACCACACAAAGATCCAACAAAGAAAGAGAACTTCAGAACAATTTCCCTTATGAATATCGATGCAAAAATACTCAATAAAATCCTTGCAAACCAAATCCAAGAACACATGAAAAGGGTCATCCATCATGATCAAGTAGGCTTCATCCCAGGGATGCAGGGATGGTTTAAAGTATGGAAATTCATCAACGTAATCCACTATATAAACAAACTCAAAGACAAAAACCACACGATCATGTCACTAGATGCTGAGAAAGCATTTGACAAAATCCAACACCCGTTCATGATAAAAGTCTTGGAAAGATCAGGAATTCAAGGCCCATACCTAAACATAATAAAAGCAATATACAGCAAACAAGAAGCCAACATTAAACTAAATGGAGAAAAACTCAAAGCAATCCCACTGAAATCAGGGATTGCCCACTTTCTCCTTACCTATTCAATATAGTACTTGATGTCCTAGCCAGAGCAATTTGACAACAAAAGGAGATCAAGGGGGTATAAATTGGAAAGGAAGAAATCAAAATATCACTATTTGCAGATGATGTGATATGATAGACTATATAAGTGATCCTAAAAATTCCATCAGAGAACTCCTAAACCTGATAAACAGCTTCAGTGCAGTAGCTGAATATAAAATTAACTCAAACAAATCAATGGCCTTTCTCTACACAAAGGATAAACGGGCTGAGAAAGAAACTAGGGAAACAACATCCTTCACAATAGTCACAAAAAATATAAAATACCTTGGTGTGACTCTAAGGAAGTGAAAGATCTGTATGATAAGAACTTCCAGTCTCTGAAGAACGAAAGTGCAGAAGATCTCAGAAGATGGAAAGATCTCCCATGCTCACGGATTGGCAGGATCAATATAGTAAAAATGGCTATCTTGCCAAAAGCAATCTACAGATTCAATGCAATCCCCATCAAAATTCCAACTCAATTCTTCACTGAGTTAGAAAAGGCAATTTGCAAATTAATCTGGAATAACAAAAAACTTAGGATAGCAAAAACTATTCTCAACAATATAAGAACCTCTGGGGGAATCATCATGCCTGACCTCAAGATGTACTACAAAGCAATTGTGATAAAAACTGCATGGTACTGGTACAATGACAGACAGGTAGATCAATGGAGTGGAATTGAAGACCCAGAAATGAACCCACACACCTATGGTCACTTGATCTTTGACAAGAAAGCTAAAACCATCCAGTGGAAAAAAGACAGCATTTTCAACAAATGGTGCTGGCACAACCGGCGGTTATCATGTAGAAGAATGCGAATTGATCCATTCTTATCTCCTTGTACTAAGGTCAAATCTAAGTTGATCAAAGACCTCCTCATAAAAACCAGAGAAACTGAAATTTATAGAGGAGAAAGTGGGGGAAAGCCTCGAAGATATGGGCACTGGGGAAAAATTCCTGAATAGAACAGCAATGGCTTGTGCTGCAAGATGAAGAATTGAGGAATGGGATCTCATAAAATTACAAAGCTTCTGTAAGGCAAAAGACGCTGTCAATAAGACAAAAATGCCACCAACAGATTGGGAAAGGATCTTTACCAATCCTAATCTGATAGGGGACCAATATCCAATATATACAAAGAGCTCAAGAAGCTCCAGAAATTCAAATAATCCCATTAAAAATGGGGCTCAGAGCTAAACAAAGAATTCTGAACTGAGGAATACCGAATGACTGAGAAGCACCCGAAAAAATGTTCAGCATCCTTAATCATCAGGGAAATGCAAATCAAAACAACCCTGAGATTCTATCTCATACCAGTCAGAATGGCTAAGATCAAAAATTCAGGTGACAGCAGATGTTAGCAAGGATGTGGAGAAAGAGGAACACTCCTCCATTGGTGGTGTGATTGCAAGCTTGTACAACCACTCTGGAAGTCAGTCCGCTGGTTCCTCAGAAAATTGGACATAGTACTACCAGAAGATCCAGCAATACCTCTCCTGGGCATATACTCAGAAGTTGTTCCAACTGGTAAGAAGGATACATGCTCCACTATGTTCATAGCAGCCTTATTTATAATAGCCAGAACTGGAAAGAACCCAGATGTCCCTCAACAGAGGAATGGATACAGAAAATGTGGTAATTTACACAATGGAGTACTACTCAGCTATTAAAAACAACGAATTTATGAAATTCTTGGGCAAATGGATGTTTCTGGATGATATCATCCTTAGTGAGGTAAGCCAATCACAAAAGAAGTCACTAGGTATCTACTCACTGATAAGTGGATATTAGCCCAGAAACTTAGAATACCCAAGATACAATTTGCAAAACACAAGAAAATCAAGAAAAAGGAAGACCAATATGTGCATATTTCATTCCTCCTTAGAATAGGGAACAAAATACCCATGAAAGGAGTTACAGAGACAAAGTTTGGAGCTAAGATGAAAGGATGGACTATCTAGAGACTACCCCAACCAGGGATCCATCCCATAATCAGCCACGAAACCCAGACACTATTGCATATGCCAGCAAGATTTTGCTGAAGGAACCCTGATATAGCTGTCTCATATGAGGCTATGCCAGTGCCTGGCAAATACAGAAATGGATTCTCACAGTCATCTATAAGATGGAACACAGGGCTCCCAGTGGAGGAGCTAGAGAAAGTACCCAAGGAGCTGAAGGGATCTGCAACCCTGTAGGTGGAACAACAATATGAACTAACCAGTACCCCCAGAGCTCGTGTCTCCAGCTGCATATGTAGCAGAAGATGGCCTAGTCGGCCATCATTGGGAGAGAGGCCCCTAGGTCTTGCAAACTTTATATGCCCCAGTACAGGGAAATGTCAGGGCCAAGAAGTGGGAGTGGGAGAGTAGGGGAGCAGGGCGGGGGGAAGGGTATAGGGAACTTTTGGGATAACATTTGAAATGTAAATAAAGAAAATATCTAACAAAATAAAATTAAAAATAAAGAAATCAGATTTGGGGAGGCTATTCCTATCTATGGAATATGGAAGTGATATATAGGTGGAATAAGCAGAATCTGTAAAAACAGTACCACAGTTGTTGAGAACTATATAATTGAGTAGTGTTATCTGAACTTACTTAACTGATCCGTCACCTAGGAACACTGTGTTCTCCTCGTTAGTCACTGAGTTTTCCATCGCTTTCATCACTGCGTTGAGGTCAGATGACAGCTTGATGAATGTTTATCTCTCCGTCTATCATGTGGATCCCAAGCATTGAACTGAGGTTGTGATGCTAGAATTGAAAGCACTTTAAGCCACCTCAGTGGCCCAAAACTGATTCTTCATAAGCAAATCTTGTTAGAATTATAATAGCTGACATAATATTAACTTTACAAAATAATATAAAATTAAGAATTCTTAGATGGCAGACATATTTACATTTTCATACAATTTTTATGAAGTCACTGCTGGAAACACTTGAAATGTAGACCTCACAGGAAGGATTATGCAAAAATCTCTTCAAGACTGGGCTCGCCTGGAAAAGCTTTGGCCCCATGTTAAGATGTTTTCGCGTGTTTGCATATGAATTTTTGCTTTTAGCTAGAAGGGATGTTTTGGGGGGACACAGTGTCATTTTTCATGCTTCTCATTTCTGCTAACATTACCAATGTTCATAACACCAATCAGTCTTGATCACTCTTTGGCAATGCCAGATGTGAATAAATCACCAAATACCCAGATGCACCTTTGGACTCTTGATCCCATGTGTGACCCAGAAACTATGAAAGAACTATACTGCCAATGGGAACCTTGAGAAAGAAACGGGGTCAAGTTGATTTGCCAATTTGGTGACACATGCTTTTGAGTTTTATACAAAGGGCAATAATTCAAAATGTGATGGTTTTTGCATACTAACAACATGCTGTGGAGTAGCAATGTCAAAGGAGAGGCATTTTCCACGATGTTTGTGTTCCCCTCTACAGTTAACATCTGCCATTTCCATGAGTAGAGAAAAGAATAATGTGTTTAAGGCTCTATTTTCATTAGGTACATTACACTAATGAAATTCTGACAATTCTGTTTCAAAGGAAATGAATATAGAGATATAAATTTCAAATCACTTTGTACCTCCTGACTTAAGAATGAATGAAAACAGGTCTTGGTTGGGTTTCTACTATGATGTTTATTGAAGGAAACCCCAAAGGAAAGAAGAACTACAAGTGCAGCTGAGATACACAGGGCGCAAATAAACAAAACAAAGCAAGCAAACAAACAAACAAACAATTGTCAGATATCTACCACTCAGTAAGAGAAAACTGGAGTGGCCCTTTCAGAAGATACCACCAAGGGCAGAGGGAAGCTCTTTAATTTCTGGATGATAGTTGGCTTATTAATAAGACTTAGGGGCACATATCAGTCTGGATCTGCAGTCATGGTGTTGGACTGGCTGCCCAGCAGGTCAGCTGCTCTCCTGGTGGGCAACGGAGCTTCTGAAGGGTCAGCCCCGTCCTTCTTCAATTGCTACACAGTGGCCAGTGGTGCCTTCAACCTACAGGTAGCCACCCTAGGGAAAAAGGCCATGGAGTTTGTGCATATGACTGAGACCAGTTCATGTTGGGTACAAAGCTTCTGCCTCAAGGCATATGCCAGCCCTACAAAGCTTGAATCCACAGATAGTGACTCTTACCATGACTTCCCGATTCCCAGCTGTCCTGGAACCCTGGCTGACCCTGACAACAGTGGGTCCTTGACTCTAGTGCTGTAGGACTTCCTCTCTGAGAGCAAACCCATCTGTGCCCCTGGCCATGGTATTGCTGGCCTGTGCTGTGCAGTGAAGTCAGGTCCTAGGTTTTCCAGGGACTTCTGTGTATGAGCTCCTCAGGGAACCTGACTTCACCTGCCTGCCACTGGACTTTGAAAATGTTGGGAAGGATCCTGGTGATGGTTTCAGTGCCAGTGAGCCTAATGCTGTGCATGTGGTGTTGGGCTGCTAACCTGGTCACTGGCCAGAGTGCCAATTCCATTGCTCCTGCTATTTAGATCCTGTTCTTCCTCTGCAGCAGCTAGCAAGATGGTTGGATGCTTTCCTGGTGACCTAGAGACAATAGTCAAACTAATTGTGGCCTCTTCTGCTGGTCCTTACCAGCTTGACGGTGACCTTCATGCCTCCATTTGGACCCTGTGAGCTGCTGGAGGCCTCAAGGAATTAAGACTTGTGGAGGGCACTTATAATGTATACTAGACACACCTTGCTCCATTCCTAGTGCACAGTGTGGAACCTCTCAGCTGGCTAGGCAGCCCTTGAGAACTCCAAATTCAACATTCCAAGAATCATCCATGGGACATAGTCATCTGTGGGGTCTTAGGATGGGGGATTGCTTTTTGTGTGGCCTTTTTGCTATTCTCATCCCTTAGCTGTTCGCAGGAATCATGAATAAAGGATGAACAGGCTGGGTCTTACTCTGAACAGATCTTGCTGAAGGTGAACAGTGTATGTTATCCTGCCCCTAAACAGGCAGTATCCTTGCTGAAGAAGTCTGCTCTTGTTCAACTCTTGCTGCCCTGTGGGTTTGAATGCAACAGAGGCTGAAGATCAGTCTTGCACGGTCCTAGGTCCTTGGAGTGGACACGGTGTCACTTGGTCCCACATGACATGGGAAAAATATATTAGTGTCACACTTTGAGATCCTCTGTTTAATGGCCTCTAGCTTACAGAAGCCTCAGTCATCTACTCCTATAAAGAACAGCCAAAGATGGGATTGAGCTATATAGAGAAGGGGGAGCCATGAGTCCTGTCTCCCAGACCCTGAACAAGCTTTTGCTGAGGAACTGATATGGTCACGTGACCACCTCCCTCCGGGACATGCTTCTTTGCTGTTGATCTTGGGACACCTGGCCTAGACTGTAACCTCCAATGAGCAGCCTTTTAGCCCTGGAATATAGCTGTCCAAGTAACTCTGACCTCTACACTTTCATCCCCACTTAACTTTGCATGCCCCAAGCTTTAGAGGAGCACCAGTGCCAGAGATCTGGAGGAATACCTTTTGGGGGTTAATGACCTTTAATGAGAAAAGTCCAGAATAAAGTGTAAGAAAGAAACAGGAGAAACCCCTGTGCCTGGATTCCTCCCTGCTCTTGCATGGCCCCTATAGGCCATGAACACTATGGAAAGATGGGTAGTCTATGACAAAATCTTTTAAAAACTACAAGGCTGTGCCCCACACCTGGCTAGTTCAAGCACAGGGTTGGTGGTCTATAAACAACAAATATATTTCACATACTTTTTGAAAGAAAAATTAGGTCTTGGGACATAGGACTTCCCAGAAAGCAGACTGCCTTCCCTTCTTACCCAGAAATTCACAAGTTCCTGGAATTTTTATTAAAAATTTTATATAAATAAGCAATCATCTTGAGGCTATAGTTCCTGGTAACAACGTCTATGGATGCAATCAAAACATGAACTTAGATTAGAAAAAAAGAGGATAAGGAAAATGGGGAGGATATTTTCTTAAAGATACATTTTTATTAAAATGCTTATTCTTTCTTAATTCATTCACATTGGGTGTTATAGCACCATTAGTAAATTGTTATTTTTATGAGACTGTTTCACTTAGGAAATTTCTTAATTCATTACATTTTATTAGATCAGCAGTAATGAACCAAAAACAATATCATTTATTTTTATTACTACTGTAGGTTAAATCACAATGATTTATACTGCCAGATTGAAGCAATGACTGTGTAATTACTCGGTTATTGTCAACGATATATTTTTCTTAAATAAGACACTTTAACCACATGTAAAGTCGATAAATACAGAAACTTGTGAGGGAAAATATGCAGCCACCATCTTGCACTTAAGGCACCATGTACTCCTGTTCTGGTTAGCGTGTGAGGGATGTTAGAAAATGGGCAAATGTCTGGTATAATGAAGTGGCAATGTGAGCATGCCACAGTCAAGTTATGCGGTATTAAAATGTTATTTATAGCATTGTAATCCTAACAGGGCTAATTTTCTTAAGTAGAAACCATACTCAGCCATTCCACATAGAGTTTTCTGGATGCTTGCTTCTCTGGCAAGGAGATTATTTTCTAAGGGTCTTATGACCTCTAAAGCTACAATGCTGTCAGGCAATGTTCTTTTGGTCTTACCTTTCTAAACTTAGATCACTTCCATTAGTCCTCTCTTCTAGGTAGTGAAGAAGAGACGTGCTCCAAAACTTTGTAATTTGTAAGAAATTGGCAATCTGAAAGAAGCTGTTTTCTTTTCCTGGGTAAATAATCTCAATTTACATAAATGTTGACATAGCAAATCAGCAAAGATCTTGCTTGTTTTTATTTATTAATTATGTGTAAATATTTACTGCTACCATGGAATTGTTGCTTCCAAAATATTGAGAGGAAAAGCAGTTATGGATCAGTTACCCATTACCTTTACTTTCTTTCCAAATAATGTCAAAAGCCAATACATTTTTGCCTCTTATTTGGCAACAAAACCTGACCATAACAATCATAGACATTATTATATTCTTTGTTCTTGTTATAACTATTGGCCAGGTATTTTGTTGTACATGCTCAAGAGTCTACTAGAATTCACTCTGACTTCTCTAATACGTACTGAATTCACCATATTATGTTTTGGAGTTGAGAAAAAAATAACCCATAACTAAAGACCATTGAATTTTGTGTATACACACACACACACACACACACACACACACACACACACACACACATACATACACACACACACACACACACACACACACACACACACACACACACCACTGCAACAAAAGTGTTATGTAATCTTCCAGATCTTAGCCATCTGGGAAGTGTAAGGCATAGCCTCCTTCTCATGGCTTGAGCCTTTTTAGCCCAGCCATTGGTTGGCCACTCCCATAAATTCTAAGCCACAATTGCCCCAGGACATATTGCAGTCAGTTGAAGATTTCTTAATTGGATTGGTATCCCTGTTCCACTACTGGCAGCCTTGAAGATGGTTGGTTACAGAAGATTACCTGTTCCAACTCCATGGTCGCCATTACGAGGAGTCCTCGTTAGGGTTACGCTCAGAATTTCCACTGCTCTTGACTTCCATATAACCTCCTAAATGAGCCCCAATCCCAGTTGTTTCTCCCAGTGCTTTCTCCCTTCATTCCTCCCTCCCCAAGCTGATCCTTACTGTTCCCATCCCTCTGCATCACTAGTCGATTCACAAAATCTATTCTATTTTTCATCCCCAGGAAGATCCATGCATCGCTGCTCCTTGAGTCCTTCATGTTACTTAGTTTCTCTGGTTCTGTGTATTATAGCACGATTATTCTTTACTTAAGAGGGAATATGCATTTATCGTGATCTGAATACATATCATGATTGTCCTGAGTCTGGGTTGCTTCACTCAGGATGATTTTTTTTTTCAGTTCCATCCATGTGCTTGTGAATGTAATGATGTCATTTTTCGAATAGCTGATTAATACTTCATTGTGTAAATGTACTACATTTTCTTCATTCATTCTTTTGTTGAGGAACACTTATGTTATATCCAGTTTTGGCTATTATTCATAAAGCTACTATGAACACAGTTGAACAAGAAGCATCAGATGAAGCATCTTCTGGGTCTATGTCCAGGAGTGGTATAGCTGGGTGTTGGAGTAGATCAATTCTCAATTTTCTGAGGAATTGCCATATTAATTTTCATAGTGGCTGTCCAAGTTTTCAGTATCACAAGTAGTGGAGGAGTGTTCCCCTTGCTCCACACCATGCCAACGTGAGCTGCCACTTGTATCATTGATTGTATGATCCAGAGACCTACAGTAGAGACAAACACAACTGAAAAAAATTCAGTGAAATGATTCCCAATGATGTTCTGCTGTACTCATAGATTGGTGCCTAGCCCAGTTGTCATCAGGGAGGCTTCATTTAGGAAGCAGATGCAAAGACCCACAGCCAAACAGTAGGAAAAGCTCTGGGAAACCCAAGGAAGCAGGCCATGGTGGAAGAATTACAGGAGCCAGAGGGGTCAAGAACAAAGGGAGAATAAGGCCCCCCAAATCACCTAAGCAGGACTCATAGTGGCTTACAGAGACTGAAGAGACAATTCCAGAACCTATATGGGTCATCAGCAGGCCTTCTGCAAAAGTGCTGTGGTTATATAGGTTGATGTTCTTGGTGTTAGGGACTCCTAACAGTGTGAGTAGGGGATGCCACTGACTCTTGCCTGCTTTGGGGACCCTTTTCTCCTATAGAGTTTCTGTGCCAGAGTTAATATGAAGGTTTGTGCCTAGTCTTATTTCATCACGTTATGCTGTGTTTGTCTGATATCTGTGGGAGATCTGCTCCTTCCATAAGGGAAATGGATGGATAGGAGAGGTAGAGAGGGCACTGAAAGGAGTGGAGCTAGGGAGCTGCAGTCAAGATTAGAGAAGGAAAACATCCAGAGTGTTTCTGTGTGAACTTTGTAGATGACAACACACTGCAAAGTCAAAAAGTTTGGCACAACTGGGTAATGCTATTCCCAAATAAACATGATTATTGTTTGTCAAAAAAAGTTTTTTACATAAGAAGTTGCAAATTTGGTTTATTCTTTTCAACACATGATGAGCATGCTTTGAGAAAAGGAAAGGAGAAGCAGGGTTTTAAATTCAGATCTTCTGCCTTCTTTCATTTTCAAGTTTTTTTTTTTTGTTTGTTTTTGTTTTGTGTGTGTGTGTGTGTGTGTGTGTGTGTGTGTGTGTGTGCATCGGTTAAACATTTTTTCTACTCTGCCTAGTTAATTCTGAACTGTGGATGGCAGTCAATCCAGGCTTCCAAGCCTTGTGTCACTGGTGTTGGACTAGCATAAGTATGGCTAGTCATTCCACATTCAACGCATGCAAAAGGTGGTCTTATCCTAAGTGACCTGGGCATGGAAAGATGGTTATGAATATTCATCAGAATGTTTTATCAACATGAGAGTCAACTTAGAGAACTCAAAAATGAATTCGTGATGTATATTTAGAAGGTTACCCAATAACAGAGCCTCCTAAATTCTAAAAAGGCAAGGAATCCTGTCCCAGTGGGTTGTAGGCATTGCCAGATTCCCAGAATTTTCTGCCCTCACTGTAATGTCCAATCTACTTCTCACAGAAAAAGTCTTTCAGTTTTATTTTGTGTCACAGACTACTGGGAGATGAATAATCACCAAACATTCTCTTAATATTATAGTGTGTATTCTAAACTAAATCATAAAACATATATATTTAATTACTACGGGCAGTTTGAATAGCAGCACACAAAACATATTTTCACTCTTTCCTTCTCCACATTTGTAGCTCTCCTTAATGTATATTTCCCCAGAGATTTCTCGGGACACATAATTTTGCTTCATTTGTAATCATGTGACCATCTCTCACAGTAGATGTGATGGTTACTCTAAATACTGTCAACTTGAATCTGGAATAGGAGCTAAACTGGCAGTCATATCTGTGAGGGATGATTTAGATTAGGTTAGCCTCTGTCCATGACTGTGAGGGAGTAGCTTGATTCCTTGAAGCAGAAAGATCCACCCAAGCCAAGGGGTACACATTCCCTGGGCTTGGATTCTGGACCGCCTATATGGAGGAAGCTGTGTACTCCAATTCCTGACTATGAAGATAGTGTAAACAATGGTTTCAAGCTCTTGACATTTAGGCTTTTCTCCCATGATGGACTGCACCCTGCAACCATAGGCCAAAATAAACCCTCTTCTCCTCCCGTTGCTTTTTTTCAGGGCATTCTAACACAACAAGAAAAATTACGAAGACTACAGGTGACATCCTTTGTTTTTCTTCTAACCAGATGGATGCACAAGAGGCTGAACACCTCAAGCACGCTCCTGCAGCCGCGCACCTTCACCTTGTGCCAGCAATGTAGACTGCACTGAAAAGGGAGAGAAAACCTGAGCCATCTAAATTGGTTTTTGTTGTTGTTGTTATTTATTTGTTTGCTTATTTGTTTGTTTTGTTGTTTGTTTGTTTTGTTTTTGTTGCATATATTGTGTCAGAATAAAACTAATTTTAAAAAGAATTAAACCTTTGCCTTACTTTGGTATTGAACAGTGGTTATTGTTAGCAATATCCTACCTCTCCTGTCCCTGTTATATTCTAGTCTGCTTTACTTTTTCTCTGCTGTAAGTGTGAATAAGGGAACATCTGGTCTTTGAAGGAATCTCTCTCCCTCTCCCTCTCCCTCTCCCCCTCCCCCTCTCCCTCTCCCCCTCCCCCTCTCCCTCTCCCCCTCCCCCCTCCCCCTCCCCTTCCTTCTTTTATTTTGTTTTTGTTTTTTTTTCTGAGTTTAAGGCAGAACATCTTAAGGACTTAAAAGCATCAAGGTTAGCTTATTTAAGTAAAATACATGCATACCTGGTAATCTCAAAGGAAATGGTGTGAGATGCAAGAGGAATAAAGAAAACAACACTTTAAGAGCAGTAGATATAAGTATTTTATCTTTTGGTTTTTGTAATATTATTAGGAAAATGTTAAATTTATGGCCAGTCTTAATTCAATCAACAAGTTAATGACCCAAATATTACAGTTTTATCAGCACACTCTTGCAAATGTTAATCTAATCTGTCTGAACTATGGTTTCTTAGTTAGCCTTTTTTGTCTTAGTTGGCTTGGAATTTATGGTCTGTCAACCCATGCCTTTCTGACAGATGACACAGTCAGAACTTGTTGTGTTCATTAACTTCAATGTTTAAAAACAAAAAAAGGGCAAACTCAAAGAGAAAAGAAATAAGAAGGAATGAAACCATTTACTCTATAACTAAGGCAAATAGGGTCCTTTATTAAAGACCTAGGAGCCTGAGGAGATTGGAGATCCCATGGTAAATTTCAAGTTGATTCCATGACAAAGCAGGAGTTTTGTTGTCCTCTCTGATTCTTCATTTTTCCCTCATCTGTTGTTTTCTTAGGTACTGCAACCAACTTTGACATCCTTAATATATTAATTCATAGCTCTTTCATGGGGCATCTCCACCTGCGGAGAAGTGCCTGACCTTTTTTTTTTTTGGTTTTTTGGAGACAGGGTTTCTCCCTATAGCCCACCTGCCTCTGCCTCCCGACATTATTTTCTATTGGCAAGAACCGTAATGAAGTTGACAAGGTCACTTAGGTGCTTAGGGTAAAACTGAATACTACTGTCCTAAAATGAAAAATATATGAATAAAAATGATTCCTAAAGACACAAAGCTATACTCATAGACCAGTACTTTTTTCAGCCATCAAGAGAGAGTCCTCTGCTGCAGCAGATAAGAACAAATACAGAGATCCACAGCTAGACAGAGAGTGAGAGACCTTGAAACACTTGGCCTTAAATGAGGTGTCTTCAGTAGATCCCTACCATTATGGCTCAGCAAAACTTACAGAAGAAGAGGAAGAAAGAGGGCAAGAATCAGAAGAGACAAAGGACACCAAGAAAACAAGACCCTCTACATCATCACGAGCAAAGCTTATATGAGACCACAGAGACTGGGGTAATAAGCACATGTCTAGGTAGGTTCTCTTAGCATGTACTTTTATTTCTAATGTTTATTTATTTTATACCAGTGTTTACAGTATATATTTTGCTTTAGTGTTTTCATGGGATTTCTAGTTGTGTGAATGAATGGGTCTCTGATTCTTCTTCTTCTTTTTTTTTTTTTTAAATTTTCTTTTTTTCTTCTTCCTTTTTTTAATTAGGTATTTTCTTCATTTACATTTCCAATGCTATCCCAAAACTCCCCCATGCCCTCCTGAGGCATATAAAGTACTGAGGCATATAAAGTTTGCAAGACCAAGGGGCCTCTCTTTCCAATGATGGCCGACTAGGCCATCTTCTGATACATATAATTCTTATGCCTTCTCTTGGGCTCTTTTATTTCTGTTTACTTTTTCTGTTTGTTTGTGGTTGTTTTTGGCTTTTTTTTAGTTTTGCTTTTCCAATTCTGATATGTTAGCTCTTGTTTTTACCTTATTTTATTATTAAAAAAATAATTCAAATTTATGATTACCTGGGCTGAAACTAAGAACTTAGAAATGCTGAGACATTGATAAGGATGTTAAATTCCTTTAAAAACCAAAATGAATTGTAAAGGTAATATAGGTTATTTAACGTGAAACCTAAAAATATTAAATTTTATAAAAATTAATCTAGATTCCTTGGAAATGAATAAGTTTATATGTACTTTAAAGTGGATAATAGGTAAAAATTCAAGAAACAAATTCTGAATTCCACTCTTTTTCAAGTATTTGGGGCATTAATGATGTTTTCCCCTTGTTAAAAAAAATCTGAAAATATTTCAAACAACATGTTTTCTCTGTGTGTAGAACAGTATTGCAGGAAAAAAATGGATAGAGAAAAAATATTTAGAAATAAATAGAGTGAAAGGCTAGAGGCAAGGGACTGTTCAACTGAATCAGCAGAAAGTAGGATTTTTTTTTTAAAGTTAAGAGTCAGAAAGTGTTTGGTTGTTTTTCTCTATTTCTTCTTATGCCACACTTGTCTGTTACCCTGAACTAACAGACAGGACCTCCCATTTTCTTCAATTCATTTCTGCAGACTTCAGTGCCCCATTGGCTATGGAGAGAGGAAGCTATACTTTAGAACCAGATCAGAGGTCAACATTTGTTTGTGTGCTGCCTTGATGCCACCATTCCAAGTGCTTTCCAATTGACCAGTTCTGATGAGAGCCCAGTTCACAGAGGAAGCATCTTATTTTTGATACATTCCACCTAAGGAGATAGAAGGTTCTATTAGAAAAGCTACTGGCAAACCTTGGTATTAGAAGGAAAAAAAAATAGAAGCAGCATTGTATTGTACAGATCTGAAAGACTTCTGAATGCTACTGCCTGTGGCCTTTGTGGTCCTATGCTGTCACATGGTAGGTGTTATGCATGCAATGTGATTCTAGACTTTTCAAAACTTAATTGAATTCTAATCCTTGTTCATCCTTATTTGTTTGTTTCTTTGTTTTTCCATCATTCAAATGTCCCCTTTCTTAACACTTACTGCAAGATAGACTCCTATAAACCCCAGGCAGACTTCAAAATATCTGTGTTTTGAGTATTTTGGCTTGAGTGTCGAATCCCCAAGCAGCATAGGCCATCAAGGTAACCAGTTTGTGTTTCCAGACATAATGGTCAGGAAGAAGGTGTACCTGTGCCTGAGCACTCAGTCTCTTGCACTGCATGTCAGAAACTACCTCTCTCCAATTTAGATGTGCCCTAGCCTAATTCAACAGGCCAAAGGTCCTAATTGCTAATTTGCTAAGCAATTTATCACATATTACCTATAGCTTCTCAAGTCAGATCAAGTGCGGCCACCCAAACATGGCAATGAATTGAGACAAGGGAAATGGCGATTAATTCTCTCAGATGCTAAATATTGGAAACATACTTTTAATTTGAAACATTACTGTGCTTTCTACTATGTGACTGTTTCTGTAATATGTATATAAAATGTGTTTGAACATGTACAATATGAAGCTTTAACTGCCTTTCTTGACACAATTAACATAAAACTGAAACTTACTTGGGGTTCAGGTTCAAGCAGTGAGTGATTAGAAATCTTGCACAAATCTTTCCAGATAGGATGATGCTCTAAATAGCAGGGAGATTTCCTTCTCAAGCAAGCTGCAAGTGTAGACAAAGGCCTGTAGAGAAGGAGTCTTTAGCAGCTCTTTGTTCAACAGGGACCACAAGACCTTCATAATCTGGATTTAGAGAACTTTCATATCTTTGCCCAATCATTTATTAATTGCTTAATATTTTAATCCTGACTACCTTGTCTATACAATCAGGAGACTCCAGCATATTGACAATAATTATAACTACCTTGAGAATGTACACATTAAAAAATCCCTGTGGTATTTGGTGATGATTCTACTATTGACTCTCAGCAACAATGATCAGTGTTAAAGACAATGGCTTTCAAAGTCCTCCGTGGCAGTAGTGGTGGTCAACCACCAAAATGTCCCAGAAATGTCCCGTGGATCTTGATACTTGATATTATAATATGTGACCAAGACATCAAAGGCAAAGTTTACAAGCTGGATGCTAGCAGTGAGGTGCTTACATCTATATCCAATGTCCTTTTCCAACTCCAGTGCCGAGGAACAGTGCCAGTATACCTGCAGTGCAACAAAGGAGTCACAACATTCCTGCTTTCTCACATGTGCATCTTCTTCATAACTTATGAATCAAGTTATCTCTGGTTAGCCAGCCCCAAAAGTGTGAGCAAAGGAGAGCTGGCCCTGTCATTTATGTGCTGTGAGGTGGCTTGTGCACAGGGGTGATGCCATCCCAAACCTTTACCACCTGCCATAGTATGAAGAGCTGGTCCTAGAGGATGTGAGAGCAGCTGAGATGGCCCAGTGCCTCACTGACTGCAGCACTTGGGAGAGTGGGCCTTGGGCCTTGCCTAGGTAGCACAGTAGATCTCGCTCTGGTGGAATGGATGCACATGAGCTGGCCTGAGGGCATGAGAGTGGGAGAGTTGACTCTGATCCATGCCAGTGGCAGCACTGGGTGGGCTAGGCCAGACAGTGCTGGCAAACTCATCCTGGTGATGCAGATAATGGAGAGCCAGAGGGCTGCCCAGCTCAGTTACCACCTAGACCTAGATTCAGGGCATTGAATTGGCCCACACCAACACCTAGCCCATCAATGAACTGGCTGAGTATGTGAAGAGGCTAGTTCTGCAGATCCAATGCTGCAGGATCTCCATGATACAGGGCAACAACACAATAACCAGGAGGAGTCCCGGTGAGGACACAATATTGATGATATGGGAAAAGCCAGATGCTATGAACCAAACCAATGATTCATTGCAATGTAGATTTACAGGTGAATATGTGTAGCCAGAGGGGTATACTGTGTCCTGAAACACTGTGACACACTTCAACTTCCACAATGAGATGTATTCTATGCTTTTTTTGTTTATTTTAATTTTTTGTGGGGTGGAGAATAGATATAAGGGGATTGGGCAATGACTGAGACAGGGGTATATAATCTAACTCTCACAAAGAATCAATAAAAAGTTGAAAAAGGAAAGAAAAAAGTTATAATGGAACTAACAAGAATAATCACTATTTTTATAATTTTCAGACTTTGTTCAAGATTTGGAGCTGGCTAGGCAACTATGTGGAGACCATACAATAATGTGTACGTTCAGGAATATATCCTAGTCTAATAAAAGAGTGGATTTTTGTTTTGTTTGGTTTGGTTTGGTTTGGTTTGGTTTGGTTTGGTTTGGTTTGGTTTGGTTTGGTTTGGTTTGGTTTGGTTTGGTTTGGTTTTTCAAGACAGGGTTTCTCTGTGTAGCCCTGGCTGTCCTGGAACTCACTCTGTAGACCAGGCTGGCATCAAACTCAGAAATTCTCCTGCCTCTGCCTCCCAAATGCTGGGATTAAAGGCATGTGCCACCACCACCCAGCCAGAGTGGATCATTTCTTAAACATTATCTTAAAGTTGTTATGTGGGTTCTTGGAGATAACAATAAATACTGAGGTATTGGGATGACTTATAGATTATGCTTTGAAAATTATTTTTTGTCATAGAAAATGTAGTAAGCTCAAGTAAAGAACATTTGGTTTAAGAATACACTGAACACCATTTTCAATTATACATAGTGGCCATAGCTCACAAAACAGAGGTTTTTTTTAAGTGCCCTAAAAATTATGCTTTCTCGTGTTTTGTAGATATTTATACTAAATGCAGGCAGGCAATGTCTTTTTAGAAGAGCATGTCTATTTAGTGTCCAATTCAGTAGCTTTAGCAAACACTGTTCTTTTCAGAGGAGAAATGACAGTGACATTGCATACACATCCCAGGGTACTCTGGAAGTAAAATAGTCACATCTGGTCTGCTAGTTTCTCAAGGTAAGATGATCAGTAGTCCTTGGAGAAAGACAGTTTTACATAGCACCTTTGATTTTGCAGTTTTGAATTGCTCATCTGTAAAGCACTTTTGTTGACTGAAGGATCTCGGAGTCAGAGGGAACAAAGACATATTCACATTATAACAGAGACGTGGACACACACTTCAGTCTAAGTGTCAAAGCTCAGCGGATATTTTTATAAAAGGAATATCTCACTTGCCAAGAGTGACACTTGAAAACTAGCTTCACTTAGCATCTCAGGTCTCATGAAGAATACACAGCAGTCCAAATGCTATGAAGGCATAACAAGAAATAAGCAAGCCCCTTCACCACTTAGTAACTTCACCTTGTTTTCCTTCTGAATGATGGAATACATTTGAAATTTCATAAGGCATCAGTTGGGCACCCATTAATTAACCTGAATTTTGTTTACAAAGAGAGTAATTGGCATCTATGTCTATGAATCTATTTTCCTCATAACTGTTCTAAGATACTCTCCACACATCTAATAGAGAGGAAATGACTAAGCAGGGCTAAATATTCCAAGAGTTTTTGTCAAGCATTTCTTTGGCTCTAGAAGAACTTCTCAATATACACTTACTGGAATCATGGTAGCAACCCCTGAGAAACAACTTAAATTTAATGCCTGCCCAAGTCTTTCTTTTGCTAGTTATTTTTTTGTTTTTGTTTCCATGGTGGAATGAAGTTGGATCTCACCTTCTGCAGCTCGATTTTGCCCCCAGCTTGATGCTTGTCTCAAGAAATAAGTATCACAGAATGTTTGAAGTTTTTCCAGTTAGGGGAGTGGGGCTGGAGACAGACTAGAAATATGCCGAGTCCCTCAATGTTCAGGGCATATTTATGAGGGATCAAGGAACAGTACAACACCGGAAAGGTCTAGAAACTGAATCTTAAGCACCCCATGTCTTAAAAATTCCTTAGGCTTTCATGTAATCATCTGAAGTATTGCTTCTGCTCTGTACAGACTCAGACATCTACACATTTTGTGGTCACTTACTTGCTTCTCCTATAAACACCTGAAGAAGTCACGTGATCAGATAAACAAGACTCAGGGAGAGAGGAGGAAACAGTATATTACACTCATGGCTGCTTGTGTCCACTGCTCACTGTTATGTCTCCTTGGGTTTGTCTGTTTCTTAGAGAAAATAACAGGGGTAAAGCACTTTTATTATTCTTTCTATATCACAAACATTTCTAAATCACACATGCACACACTCATACACACACACACACACACACACACACACGTTCAGAAATCAAAACTGCCTATGAATTCATTGAGCTCAACTGGACTAAACTTCTTCCTAGTCCCAGTGGATGACCAGCTGAGAGCAGCTAGCCTAGAGTTTGGCTCTGCTTATCCCTCTCCACTTCCCCACAGTGACCAGTTCTGCTTCTTACAGTGTTGAAAGCTGAGGAGGGAAGAGAGGTAAAGGGTGGCAAAGTCTGGCTACGAATGAAACCCAGGTACTTTGGTATCACTTTCATCTAAGAGAGTAGACACTTTAAAATTGAGCCCTTTGCTTCTGTTTTTGTTGTATTCAAAGGTTCCTCGGTGCAGACTTCAGCTCTGGAGAACCGACCTGTTTCATCGCTCTACTTTAGTTAACTATGTCCCTATAGTCCCTGCTTCCCTCTAATTCATTCTATGTGACCTCTCTCCTCCCCTTTCTGTCTCCTTCCCTCCTGCACCCCCAGTGCTGCACTTGGAAAAGGTACATTTCAACTGAGGTCTGACTGTCCCTCTGGTCTTCAATGCTCATGCGCTAGTTGGAAAACAGCAAGCCAACCATGTATTTCAGATATGCCTAGCAGAGCTCTCATGCCGTGACCTTGCTTCAGAGACTCATTTAGTCAGGTGCATCTCCATTTGGGGGCAGGGGTTGGTGGTGTTTATGGGTGGTCCAGAACATAAGCTAAGTTCTCTGAAAAAACAAAACAAAACAACTAAGGTTGTTAAAACCCTTTTCACCGAGCCCAAGAAAAAGCAGAGACCATTCTCTTCCCAAAGCTTTCCCCACCCCCCAGAGTTCAGTCTTTTTCCCATGTGGTTACCATTGTTTCAAACCAGAAATAGGACATAGTGGATGGTGGCTGTTCCAATCTAGAACCACCTTCTTCAAAGCTTCTGCTTCACCATCCGCCTCTCACTGTGAGAAGGAGATATGGATGCCATCTTTGGAGGTGCCTGAACTAAAACGAAGAAAAACAGTGTTCGTTTTCATCATCTTCTTACATTGAAAAACAAGATCTAATTCTATTCCTGTGAGGATTCTATACATTTTCCCACTTAAATGATTGAGATGTGAGATAATTTTCCATAGATGCAAGAGCATACTTACTCTCTGTCCTTTAAGGCTTTTCCATGATAGGCCACTCTTAACCATGGGGCTTTGTTGACCTCAATTGCCTTATCATGGTATTTCCATAGACCTCAGCCGTGCATTTTCAGTAGAGGTATACATATATTTAAATATTTTCTGAGCTCTTTTGATATTGCTGCTCTGATGTATGAGAGGAAGAAAAATATAAGTCAACCCTTTTCTCTGTTGTAAAGAAAGAGTATGTAGGTTTGAATGATTCTTCTTCACTTGCTTGAGGACTATGTCTGTTTCCCATGACTGTGGACAGATCCAGCTATTAGACAGCAAAAGCGGAGAAGAAATCTGTGAGTTGGAAATAGTGACATTATCTTTTTCTTAGCGTTGTCAAGATTATAATGTGTACAATAAACAGGTCTGTAAGTAGTGAGGGTTTATTATATTCTGGGTCAAATTCCCATTAGCATTATTAAATTAACTGTCACGTTGATCTTCACATCTGCATCCCAAGAGACAGAAGCATTCTCTAGACTCTCATTTATAAAAGTATGCCATAGTGATTGATTGAATGAGGGCCTCTTTAGAGGTGCCTTGCTATCTACAACTCTCAGGACAACCTTTATGAAAACAGATTTTATGCAAATACTGCTAGACTTTGCTTTGAGGAGTTGGCATTTGTCTTTCTTATTCATTGTTGTGTGTCCATGTCTGACATACGCTCTTCCATGCTCTAAATGTATAAAATATAAATATTGTGAATTAATAGGAGGCATGTTTAGACATCTCTTCTTTAAATCAGTAACAGACATTTGGCAGAAAAGAGCAAGTTAACCCGAGAATCATTTTTGTTGATTCTGTTGCTATGTTTCAAAACTTGTGAAATAGTCAAATTTACTTAAAAATAAAATGTTAAATTAAAAACTTATTTAAATAAAACTCATGACAAGCTTCCCGAGTTTCTTTCCTTCTTTTTTTTAGTAAAATCAATATCCTAAATTAATTTTCTTTCATAAATTCATATGTTCATACACATTAATAAATAATGCTTTCTCTCATATTTTTAAATATGCAGATGTTTTAATGGGAGTGGCTGGTATTCTTTAATTTGCTTATTTGGACCACATTACAATTTTTAAATTTCATCAAAAGGATTCATGAGTACATAGTCATCGATTTGAACAATCATAGAATTCATTATGTGAGTAGAAGAAAGAACAGTTATCTGTTTTCTAGCTAATGCCTATCTAGGTTATTTGTAAATTTGCTTTCATCAGTGGTGCTGCAACAAACATGCATTAAATCGTCACATGTACATGAACACTAGGTTTCTGGTATGGGACAACAGGTACGACAGCTGAATCAGCAATGGGGGCTAGATGCTGTCTGTGGTCTCAGAACTGCCTGTGTCAGCACGGTCCCTGGCAGTGGATAAGCAAGCCCAGTTTCTCAAGCCCCCATCAGCACATGATGCTTTTTGACTTAAGCCATTTGCCTGTGAGACTGGCCTTTTGCTACAGTACTGTGGTTTTCACAGGCTGCTCTTTCCATGGATCATGGCCACTTCTTCACTCACAGGTGAGATACAGCATGCTAATTGATCATCCAATAACCCTTTTTATAAATAGACTTTAAGGGTGTTGTTTGTTTGCTTGCTTTTACAATGGTTTAATTATTTCTCTTATATATTTTATTTTTCATCACTCCCAACCCCTGAATTTTTTCTTCTTTCATAGCTAGTGTCCAAATAAAGCTTCATAATCATCTCCAGCTTTTAATTTCTTTTTAAAATAATACATGGATTTAAAGTGCTAGTACACAACTTTAATCCAAGCACTCATGAGATAGAAGTAGGTGGATCTCTGTGAGTACAAAGCCAACCTGGTCTGCACATGTGTTAAGCCAGACCGTGTAGTGAGAATTTTGGTTTCCTTAAAAACCCAATTATTTTTATGTGAATATGTTTTTGTTTTAATCCCAGGTATGGGGTATGGGACTGTTTCAGATTGTCCACAGCAACTGACTATGATTTGTCTGGTGCTCTGGCAGGGGCGTGTTTCTGACAGCTGAAGGTAGTTTATGTTTGGAATTCTGGGGACTCTTGAGAGGGCATAAAAATGCAGGAGCCCCAAGAGAAGCTGCTGCTGCCCCTGCTGCCGCCCCTGCTGCTGTGACTGTTCTTGCTGCTTGCTGGATTGCTGGATTGGTGGTTGGAGATATTCTGACAATGAAGATTGGATTTGCCCAAGGATCTCGACACCCCTAATTAGCAGGAAGCAGTGTAATGAGACTGATGCTCCCTTTCCCATGTAAACTTCTTTCTCTCCTATCTACTATTGGGAAGTAGAAGGGGCTGGGGGTGGAGAAGGGTGGTAGGTATAAGTACCCAATAAAGCAGCCAAAAAGTACAGTTATAAGATGGGAGATCTTGTCTCATAAAAACTAAAACAAAAACAAAACAAAACAAAAACACACAAAAACAACAGCCCCTACACATTCATTAAACAAAACAATCCAGCAAATAAGCAAAACAAAACCAACAAAACCCACAGAAGCGACAGACAACAAACACAAACGGCACTACATGCAATCCTGTTTATTTTGTATTTTCACCCACACAATAACTTTTTTCAAGTATCCAAACTATTCAATAATTTCACCCTCTATAATAGAGTATAGACTTCAACATACTTCACCAACTGAATATCCAAAAGTCCAATCTCATTCTCATATTTCAGAGTCTGATTTTATACTTGCACTGAGTGTTACAGGAACCAGTATACACCAGCTTTTACGCTCAGCCCTTCACATATCTTATGATTTCTCTTTGGTTGTACTTTCTTTTACTTTATAGGCTTCTGTTTCAGTAAACCTTTCAGTGAGAATGCATGAGTGGTAAGCTCACTGTGTTTGTGAAATTACATTTGTGTGCTCACTAGTTAAGTTATTTTTTATTAGATATTTCCTTTATTTACATTTCAAATGTTATCCCCTTTCCTGGTTTCCCCTCCAAAACTCCCTATCTCCTCTCCCCTTTCCCCTGATCACCAAAACACCCACTCCCACTTCCTGGCCTTGGCAGTCCCCTACACTGGAGCATAGAACCTTCACAGGACCAAGGACCTCTCTTCCCATTACTGACCAACTAGGTCATCCTCTGCTACATATGCAGATGGAGCCTTGAGCCCCACCATGTGTACTCTTTGGTTGGTGGTTTAGTCCCTGGGAGCTCTTAGGGTTAATTCATATTGTTGTTCCTCCTATAGGGTGCAAACCCCTCATTAAATTTTTATTACTCACTTTTATTTTATGTATTTGAGTGTGTGTGTGTGTATGTGTGTGTTTGTGTGTGTGTCTGTGTGTGTGTGTCTGTGTGTGTGTGTGTGTGTGTGTGTGTGTGTGTGTGTGTGTGTACTAACTACAGTGGCCTGAAGAGGAAGTCAGAATACTAGAGGTAGAGTTAGAGATGGTTATCAATTGCTTTTGTATGTCAGAAACTGGGTCCCATGCAAGAGCCACTTACTGTTGAATTATAATGATTGGGTTGTTACTGCAACGTGCACATACAATTTTATAGGGAGACAATAGTAAGACGTTATGTATCTGGTACATCAGAGATAAGGAACTAGCCTAGTTGGAGAAGAAACTAGGCTTCATGTGTTGTTTGATCTCTTGTTTTCTTTGTGTGGAGATCCCAAGCCTGGTGTTCTTGTGAAGGTGACAAATATACTTAAGAGTGAAAAAGTCATCTTAAAACTCACACTAGAAAGTTGGCATGGGCAATCTATCATTTCTCCCTCTGTGGTATAAAGCAAGACCCACAGTATATCCAGAGTCAAAGGCAAAGGATCAATACGCCACTTCCTCACTGAGTCAGATGGCAAAGCTATATGGTATATATAACATGGTTACAGGAAAAGAACTGGAAACAAACTCATGCTCTCCAGCAAGTATCAGCAGTTACGTGTTAGAGCCACAAGAGCTGAGTCTGCTGTCCTCTGGTGCCCATGATGCAGAGGCAGGTGAATGCTCCTATTTAACATGTCTACCTTTTACCTTGGTAGTTTTAAAGATTGTCTTCTTATTACTAATATTCTGATAATTAAACATAGTGTTTCTGGGGTTGTAGAGATGGCTCCTCTGAGTACTTCCTGCTCTTGTAAAGAACTTGAGTTAGATTCCTGAGATCCGTGTGGTGACTTAAGTATACAGGTGACATTTCATGGGGACTAGGCATGGAGGTAATACCAGCATGTAAAATACCCATGCATACATAATAAACAGTTAAAAATAAAATGATAAGTAACTATTTTCATCTTATCGTTGTAGCTGATGGTAAGTTGGGTGTTTTATATCTGCTCCTCAATTTTTATAATAAAAGATTTGAAAACTTTACTTTTTATGCCAAAACTTTTTTGTAATTTTCTTTTTCCTCCCTTCTCTTTCTCCCTGATCTGTACAAATATGTTATAGCAAACATTCTGGTTCACTGGCTTCATTTTTCTCCTTAAGCTAAACCCAATGCATATGAACTGTTGGTGGGTTGTAGCAACAACAACTGCTTATGTGTACACAACAGATCTTAGGACAATTCTGTCCTTTTTGTGTCTTCATTTCTTGCTTACTTTACTTATTATTTATTTATTACATAGGTGCCATGGGTTGAATACAGAGACACCATATATTAAACACATACTGTACTGTTGAAGTTAAAGCAATGGTAACTTTTGCTCTTTAAAATGAGTTCCCTTCATCATCTCTCAAAGGAACTGAAGTGTTTGTCAGCGTTTGTCAGAGAGTTAGATAAATCTATTTTCTTCTGCAGTGGCACTTTCCTAACAATGTTGTACAAACTAGTCTCCTGATATGTATATTTGACTGTGGATTAAAATTTAATAGGCCTGGCCATATGCCTGGGAGTCTGTACTTCTGGCAAACTCTGTGGTGATGCTGAGGATTCAGGCCTAAGGGTCCCAGTCTGAAAATATTCTGACATGATTAGTCTTTTCAAATGGCTTTCCCCTATTTGACATGTTTGGCATCCAACTCATTTTGAGTGGAAATCATTTGTTTAAGTTTTTCTTTCTCATCTCCCCTATCCACTTTCCTTACTAGAGACATTTGGTAGTAGACTCCACATAACTTCCAAGCCTCCTGAACTTAAACCATGTCTTTCCCTCACTGTGACATATTCCTTAACTGTGACATACTGAGGAGACACTGTGTCCAGGTTTATAATTGTGCTCATGCTGATAGTGTGTCTCTGTGTCCTACCTCCTCCTATAAGAAGCCAGAATTCTGAAAGAAAGAAAGAAAGAAAGAAAGAAAGAAAGAAAGAAAGAAAGAAAGAAAGAAAGAAAGAAAGAAAGACAGGGAGGAAGGAAGGAAGGAAGAGAGAGAGAGAGAGAGAAAGGAAGAAAAAAGGGGGAAGGAAAAGAGAGGGAGAGAGAGAGAAGTTTTTTACATGTGTTTTCTGTGTTTTATGAGTGGAATTGTAGTTCTTTTAGCATGAGTAGCATAAAACAGTGAATTTAATTTCTTCTCCTGTTTTATCATCTCAGGCAAAACAGTTTTAATTCATAGATTTTCCACTAGTTAAACCCTTTGGTGCAGTAGACTTTTGCTTTTAATTACACTCAAAAATTTGTACATATAAACTGTTGCTTCCACAGATATATTGATCTTCCTCACAGGACATATGTGTGTGTCCATATTTTTTCTATCCTCTGTTTAAATTCCAACTGCTATCATTATGTACTTGGAAAGTAAAGATTGATTCAGAATGTAACTCCAAAGATACCACAACCAGACTCTTCTGTGTTTTCATAAGGCAAAGACCAGGATCTCTACCCTTGAAATATAATGAAAGATCTGATACCAAATTATAATTTTTAAATACTTATAGGTAAGTGGTGTTTCTATCATTTTATATGCCATTTAAACTATTTCTAAAATTTTGTTTTTTAAATGAGCATCTGTCAAAATGAAGTTACAGAACTATATTTTTTATATGGAGATAAGTTTTAAAGTCATACAATGCAGTGGGAAGAAAAACCACATATACAATAGCATCTCTGTAACACATGCACAGATCTAAAGTATTATGAGATATTTGGTTGGTAATGATTCTCTGTAAACGCTCAGTGAATAACTGGTCACCACTTAATATATTGGGCAGTTTCACATGTATGTATACACTGGGTCTCCATAGCTTATCTGTGCTGCTAAAGGGATACTTACGCACTACCATTCCTGTTCTACAGATCTAATAAACTATTCCAGAAAAATTATTTAGCGTATGTTTATTGAAAAAAAATGTGGAAAGAGGCATCTTTACATTCTTTCTGTAACATATTCTGAGGATTTTCAAAAGCTAGTGATTCGAGTGGAGGGCAAAAGTATGATATACCGGGCAAGAACCTCACACAGCTCTAATTCTGTAGCTAACAACAGACATGACTTTAAGGTAACTTACTTTGACTCTGTGAACCTCAGCTTCATGTACAGAAACACAAAGACACCTTTGCTTCCCCTAACAAGTTATCATGAGACTAGAATAAGGTAACAGGAACAAGTGATTTTTTTTAAGCCAAATAAGATATATAATGGATTCAAAATAGGTAATGGCCTTCAATACGTTGCTATCAAGATGATACCTACCCCTTTCAGAAATGACAGAAGCAGAACAAATAAAGAAGGAGTGTCCCCTTTGTTGGTGACATTTCATTGTGTAGCCAGCTGGCATAAAGTAGGAGACATTCCTTTCCATACCATACTGTGACTTTCCTGGAAGCCCCTCGTGAAACATTTCTCTATCTTGCTCCTTCTTTGAACTTCTACTTTTTTTTTTTTTTGACTCTTTTATTTTATCACATCCTTCTTGCCTTTTGGTTAGTAGGTCATAGCTCAGAATGAGTTCGGAAGCAAAAACATACTTCAGCAATTAGCACTATGGAAACTCAAGCTGCTTTTTGGCAATATTCTAAAGAGACGATGTCAGCACCTTTCATCCCAGCTTTTTTGATAACTTGTATTCCGTGTCCTTGGACTTGGCAGGCTCTTGGTTCTGGAGACACATTCTTAGGCTTAGAGTGAGAGGAACTTAAAGCTACTAAATAGGGACATTAGCCGCAGCTGAACTAGATAGACTGAGTTAGTGGGGTTTTGTTCCTGTCCCGTTCTCTCTATTTTTAAATGTGATTGTACTCAGAACTATTCTGAACATTGTAGTTAACTCCCTGCAGTCCACCTACCTATCTTATTATTAGCCACCTTCTTCAGAAATATTTTTAAAGAAGTTAAAAACGACACGAAACAAAACGTCTTCCAAACTGCTTTACCCCTGACTTCAGAGGAAAAAGCAGACGCTGGGCTGCTTTCATTCCTCCCTCTCTTGGAGACAGGGATGAACACATGCTAGGACATTTGGCCTAACACAGAAAGTGCTTTGTATTTTAAGGAATATTCCATACTCAGACCGAGGTGTGGCTTATCCACAGTGAGAAATGGATGAGGAATAGTTCTCTATTAGCTCTAAGAAGGTTAGCCTTGTAAACATTAGCATAATTATAATTAGATATTGTTGAAAGGGTAAGTAATCATTTCCCCTCTGCCTCCTCAATCCATCAATGCTCAGCAATTCTTTATGCTCATGACTTTCTCTTTCTGGATTAGGTTTATATAAAAAGCTCAGAAGTGATGGAAAGATGGCAGAAAGCTATGGTAAACCTGTGTTGTTTCAATACGATGAATTAGATAATTCTATTTATGTTTCACAACTGTTTCTTTCTATCATTCTTTTTAGCAATTCAATTACATTTATTTATATGTGTTTCTATGTGCATCAGGGTAGTGTGTGTGCCCCAGCATGTGTATAAAAGTCAGAGGCCAACTGTGGGAGTAGCTTTCTCCATCCTTGGGAACCAAGCATTAAGAATGATTAAGAATGTCATCAATTTTGGCTGCAGGTGATCCTGTCCACTTAGACACCATGCTCACCCCTTAACTTCTCTTTTATCATACCTATCAGGATTCTTAAATCTAAAATTATGATAAAAAATTATCAAGAAATTAAAATGTAAATATTTGATCAAAGCTTTATTATACACACACACACACACACACACACACACACACACACACATATATATATTTTCAACACAGGCCTAGTAGAAAAAGAGTTCACTGTTGGTTAGAATGTAACAAAAACCTATAAAATCACAAGGTTAAGTCTCTGGCCTTAACTTGGCTGCTTCGTATGTTCATGAAAGATAAAGTTCTCAGTTTTGAGAGTGTGAAAGTGGCAAGCTCTCCTAGTAATCACCATGTATACGAAGATGTGAAATGAGTCTTTGAGAGTGAAGCTCAGTTGTGTAGTCTTAAATTGTGATGGGCAACCAGTGGAGATTTCTGCGCAGAGTACCCTTGTCTGAGGTTAAGGCTGTGTCAGGACTCAAGCAAGTTGTTGCACAGTAGACGAGAACACCACTATCATGGTTGCCATGGAATTCCAAAGAAATGAGGGTGGCTTAGCTGATGCAGAGAATTCTGAAAGGTGCTGATGAAATATCAAACCAGTTGAAAACCCCTGACATTGAGCATCTAGCTGTATAATCAGAAGACAATGTCAACTATAGCCAGGAGATTGCCCAAGCCAACAAAGATTCACCTCTCATGCTTCAAGCCATGTCCACTGAGTTTAATCACTTCCTGGGCATACTTAGAGGCCACTTTATTTCCCAGAGTTTCTCCATAGCGCTTTGCTTCTATTAGTTCAGCAGACAGTTATATTACACACCACTGCCTGTCTATATGCTAGCAGTAGTAGTATCCCGCTGAATATTTGTTTTACAATCTAGAATGATTTCCTCAGTCTGACTCCTCACCATTCTGGTGCTAACTGCCTTTCTTCTCCTCAGAGGAACCACTCTTAGGCTCTTAGTCAGAAAGACTTGTCCACCACAGTGACACTGCCTACTGTCTTAGATCTTCATAACAATCACCAATTCTCCAAATAACAAAGTTTACTTATCTATTATTCATTTGTTTGCCTGTTTATTATTCTTGTAATAGAACCTGTCATTTTCTTAGTGTAGTGACCTTTTTATACCTTCCTGCAGAGTGAAATCATGATAAATGTTTCTCAGACTAATAACTGAAACTCTAATTTTTCATTTCACAATTAGCTATCTAAGTATGAACATCCTAAATATTAGGAGACAACCACCAAATAATTGACAAACATCACGTGGGATATAAACTTAGGCTTTTCAGGAATAGAAAAGAACACGGCGAGAATTCATCATACATGCAGTGCCTTAGAAACATGAAAGGCAAATGTTTACAGTGCATGTAGTTGTATTGCTATTAAGAACCCACTGTTTGTTCATGGTAACATTTCATAGAGAACTTCTTCCAGGATCAGAAATGCTGAATTTTAAATATTACTAGAGTTATTTTGCAAATGACTGGAGGTCAAGGTCCATAGGGGACTCTTAGTGTTCATGTGTTCATGTGAACTTGGGCCAAGCCCATAGAAGGCAGCCAACTCCAAGAGAAAAGGTGTGAACACCCTGTCCCTGCAGATGTTCTCTGATTATTGTTTTTGTAAAGTTCCTCCTGTGAAAGTACACCTACAGCTTCCAAATGGCAACTCAATCTGAGGAATGTATTTTAACTGACAGAAATCTGAATATTCTATCCTGAGTTATTTGGCAGTCATGCAAACTTGTCTAAACATGGCAAATGAGCACTCCTCCGACACTACTGAGAAAGAGTGAGGATGCATGAGAAACCTGCATCGGGTAGCCACACCCTGCTTGGTCAACTATAGCTGCATAGACCACTTCTAAAGAGACTGGCAGAATTTGTGTAGATATATTTAGTCTAATGACTGTGGGAAGCCATCAAGGAGGAGCAGTGTATTTTCCGAATTTCTGTTCTTGAATAAAGAAATATTATAAATCTCCCCCAAGAAGGAAAAGTGTCACTAAAATTGTGGTGGCTGCTATTGGTAAGTAATTATTCACACATTCTAAATACTCTCAAAGTATAATTATTTGAACAAAGTAAAGTATATGATCACCCCCACATAAAAGCTTGTGCCAATGATTTTAGGCATATATCTAACTATCGTGCTTCTGTGAGTTTTCCCATTCATAAGTGGATTCAAGGTAAGTATCTCTTCCATGCTGGCTTGGAAGGGATGTGTGATTCTATTATTGACTGTGCTGGAGAGATTTCTGTTAACTTGCCACATTCTAGAGTTATTTTGGAAAAGGGAACCATAATTCAGAAAATGATCCCACTAGATTAGAAAATGATCCCACTAGACTAGCCTGTGGACAAGCCTATACAGTACATTTCCTTGGTTGATTTGGGAGGACACAGGTCACCGTGGATTGTGCTGTCCCTGTGATGGTGATTTTGGATGCTATAAGAAACCAGGATGAACTTGAATGATGACCAAGCCAAGCTACACTCAAAACTTGAAATATTTGTACTAATTATCATAAATAATGAATACCATAGCATAGAACAACGAAAAGATAGACATTACATGATGATAAAAAGTGTACTTTGCTAAAATAATAGTTATCCTAAATATTTATGCACCTGACAGTAAAACTTCAAAACATATGAAGAAAATAATGGATAGAATTCAAAGAAAAATATGAAATATGTAGGCCTGGGAATGTAGCTTATAGGTAGAATGCTTTCCCAGTGTCCATGTAAATCTGTGATCAAGCCCCAGTACTACAAGAGAACATAAATGCATGGTTCAGTTTGAGATTTCATAATTGGCAGAAATATACCCAAAGGAGCAAGGATGATGGACAACTTGAGGCACCAAGAGCCATCTGTGAAGAACTGTCAGTAACTAACCTCATCTAAGAACAATACCACATACAACCCTTCCACATACACATCGAGGGAAGTTTACCAAAGTAGAAGTCAGCCTGGGATGTAAACAAAATTTAAGGCCATTTTCAAATTCAATTTGAGACAAAATGTTACTGTTATTGCTAAGGTGTCATGACAAAATGAAACAGAAATAAGTAATGAAAATTTAATACTGATCTACTATTTATGGGAAAATTATGTAAAATATTTGGAACTGAAGATTATGTCTCATGGGAAATGTGTGTGTGTGTGTAGGTTTTTCTTTATTGAAAATATATTTTTATATTACAATATATTCTGATTATGGTTTTCCATACCTCAGCTCCCCAGATCTATCTCACTTCTCAATCCACTCACATCCACATCCTTTCATTTACTCTCCCATCAGAAAACTAATAGTCATATAATAATCTAATAACAATGAAGTAAAAATAAACAAATCGAGGTCGAGACAAACAAACTAGCCAAAAGAAAATGAGCAAAATAAAAAACACAAGAAACACATAGAGATGCAGAAACACATATACACACACACAGAAAACTGATAAAATCGGAAACCGGAAACCATAATGCATAAGCTAAATATCTGTAAGGTAAAGAAAGAAAGGACGTGGTGCAACAAAATATCTCCAAAAATACGATTGACTTTGTTTTGGTGTTGGCCATCTACTTCTGATACTCCATTGGAGAAAACTAATTTTTTTCCTTTGTGAGCAATTAGCAACTGGAAGTAACCTCTGGGTTAGGGGTAGAAGCTTATATCCACTTCTGCTGTCAGCACTGGGACTCTATCCTGCAGGATGAGGTCTGGGCAGGCCTTGTGAATGCTGCCACGGTCTTTGTGAATTCATACATGCTTTAGTCTTGCTGTGCATAGAAGGCTTGTTTTCTTGGTTTCCTCCATCCCTAGTGGCTCTGAAAATCTTTCTGCCTCCTCTTCTGCAGAAATCTCTGAGATCCAAAGGGAAGGATTTGATGGAAATAGCCCATTTAGTACCAAGTGCTCCAAATTCTTTCATACACTGTTCACTGTCCAGTTGTGGATTTCTGTATTAATTCCCATCTATTGCAAGAGCAAACTTCTGGTATTAGCTGAGGAAGACACTTGTCTGTGGGTATAGTAGAATACTGTGAGGAGTCAATTTGTTGCTATGTTTGTTTTTTGTTTTTGTTTTAGGAGAACTATAGTGTTTAGTTTCACCTAGTACCTTGCCTTATCTCGTCTCAGGTTCTTGTCCACTTGTGTAATGTCAAAGATGAATTCCATTTCATGGAGTTGGCCTTAATTCCAATCAGATAGTTGTTGGTTACTCTGACAACTTTATGCTTCTATTGCACCAGTGTATATTATAGGCAGGAAATAAGGAGTTATTTTTAACATAATAAAAATGAAAGCATATCTCAATGTAAAAAACATATGGAGGAAACTTTTAGTAATAAATATTTTTTAACTGAACTCTAATTTTGAATGTTGTGAACTAGGAATAATAAAATACTGTACATACGCCTGATGGAAAAAGTACTCAGCTATAAAGAACGTCACTTGAGAAAACTTGGATAAGAGACCCATACATAAAGTAAGTATGTCAGGCTCAGAACCACTGCAAGATCACACTTGTATGTGGAATATAAACATGTTGAAATCTTGGAAATAGAAAGTAGAATAGATATTCTAGCTGGCTGTGAAAAGTATTAGGCAGGGAAAGATGGGTGGTTGGGGGAGGGGGTTGATAAGTGGGTTCCAAGTTACAGTTAGGCAGGAGCAAATAGTTCTTTTGTGCTACTGAAGACAGTATAGATAATTGTGTAATATATATCCATATATACATATAGATCCATACACACACATATATGTCATATAAATGTCTATATATGAAAGGATTCTAATGTTTTCATAATAAGAAATGTACATGCCCGAGGAGGCAGATACCTTTAGCCTGATTTTATCAACATGGTGTCCATGAGATGGCTTCGTTGGTTAGGGCATTTGCTGCCAATGTTGACATCCTTAGTTTGATTCCAAGCCCCAGTAGTGAAAAGAAAGTACTGACTCTGAAAAAATGTTTTATTACATATGTGCTGTAGCATATTTGCATCTCCCCGCAGTCACAGGCATGTGTGCACCACCCCCAAATACACAGGAACCTCTGTCATGCACACACATACACACACACACACACACACACACACACACACACACACACACAGAGAGAGAGAGAGAGAGAGAGAGACAGAGAGAGACAGAGAGAGACAGAGAGAGACAGAGAGAGAGAGAGAGAGACAGGGGGGAAATACTGAATAGATGCTAAAACCTGAACATTGCACGACATGCTCATGCATTGAAACATAAATGGTTCCTTCTAAATATGAACACTTATCTCTTAGATGACTTTAAATAAGTAAACAAAAAATAAGACTTAACGAGTTTTAAAATTGTAATACATGAATAGATCTTTGTATATGCATTAAGCAGTACAAATGACATCATTCCTCAAACTATCATTGTTGGAAACTAGGGAGGTGGCTCAGTGGGTAAGCATGCCTGCTCTAAAATCATGGGGAACAGAGATGGAATTGCCAGCATGCCTCTAAATAGCTGGGTATGGCTGCAAGTGCTGGTAACCCCAGCATTGGCATGTGAAAACACTAGATACTGAGAACTCTCTGGCTAGCCAAACTACCTGAAGTGGGAGCTACTGAGTTAGTGAAAGAACCTGTTTCAAGGCAGTAGGGCAGAAAGCAGCAGCGTATACTACACATCCTACACTGGCCTTCAAATGTATATTCAAGGGCTATTAACTCCCACAACCAAGTGCATGCACTGTGTACACAAATACCAAACATATAAAACATACACTGGTGATGATAAAAATGATAACCCCCAACAATCACAATCAAACTTGTGAAGATAAAACATGGTGGTTCCTCAAAAAGGTAGAAATTGATCTAGTCACTCTTAGACATGTACAACATGGACCCTCAATCCTACCACAATCATGCTCATTGCAAGTTTATTCATAATAACTAGATATTGAAAACAACTTAGATATCCCTCAACCAAAGAATGGATAAAGTGGATATTAGCCATAAAAGTACAGAATACCCAGTATACAATACACAGAACTCAAGAAGATTAACAAGCCAAGTGAAGATGCCTCAATCCTACTTGGAAGGGAGAAGAAAACAATCACAGGGGAGGGCAAAGGGAGAGAGAAACCTGGGTGGGAGAGGAGACAGGAAGGGGAAGAGGGAAACATGATCAGGTATTGGTGGGGGGGGGGGGGTGGAGCATGGCAAATAGGACTGAAGCCCTGAAGGCGAGCAGAAAGAATGGAAATAGGCAACCTTGGGAGATAGGAAGTGGGGGTGGCTCAAGCATATACCAGAGACCTGGGAGGGAGAGACCTTGGATGAAGTGCTCTACAGTGGGGAGGGGGAACTTGTAGAGTTTACCTCCAGTGGAGGGACAGGACATAAAGTTGCCATCCCACAGTCAAAAAGTCTGACTCAGAATTGTTCCTGCCTAAAGGAACTGCAGGGACAAAAATGGAGAAGAGCCTGAGAGATAGGAGTTCCAGTGACAGGCCCAAATTAGGAGCCAGCTCAAAGGGCTCCCTTTAGTGATGCTGTGGTGTGCTTGCAGACAGGAGCCTAGCATGGCTGTCCTCTGAGAGGCCCAACATTGCAGCTGAAAGAGTCACAAGCAGACACTAGAACTCAAACAATGGACAGAAGCTGGTGACCCCTGTGGTTGAATTGAGGAAAAGCTGGAAGAAGCTGAGGAGAAGGGTGGCACAATGGGAAGACCAGCAGTCTCAACTGACATGGACCCCCAAGATCTCTCAGACACTGAGCCACCAACCAGGCATCATACACCAACTGATATGAGGCCCCTGACACATATTCAGCAGGGACCGCCTGGGCTGGCCTCGTTGACAGAAGACACACCTAACCCTCAAGAGACTTGAGACCCCAGGGAGGGGGTTTGGGATTGGGAGCATTTGGGAGACTGCCTGGGAGGAGTATGAAGACTAGACTGTAAAACAGATTAAAGAATAAAAAAAATAGGTTCAAAAAAGAGAAAATTTGGTACATTTATACATGGAATGTTACATCATGAAATTTGCAATGAATATAACTAAAAAAAAAAAAATTGTCCTGAATGAGATAACCCAAACCTAGAAAGGTAATAATGATAAGGATTATCTTATGAATGAACACTACCCATTAAAAAATATTAACCAACGTACAATCCATAGACCCAGACAGGTTAGGTAAAGAGGAAAGTTTCTCCCTGGGAGGGGAAAATAGAGTAAATTTTATGGATGGAGTAGGGGGATAGGTAAGGATAAAAGCATGGGGTCAAGTGTGGTGGTAGATGGGTGGGAGGAGAGAGTGTGGAAAGAGTAGCTTGGTTTGGGGGCCTTGTGGGAAGTAGTGTGAAATCATAGTGCAATGGAAACTTCCTAGACTGCATGAAGGTAATGCTAATGAGGAATTCTAGAAATGGAGAGAACAGGAAGTCTCGCCTGGCCAAACCTTGTCACCAGGCGAGTCTTCCAGTAGGGTGACTGGGTTGCATTCAACTGGGTTTTTGGCCCAGGTTGTCCCATGTAAATCCCTCAACAATCAAGGCTGATGTTAAGACAAAGCTTTGCTCAAACACTGAGAGTGGGGCCCCATTGTGGAGGACAACACCCACACAACTCACTGGACATGGATAAGTTGAGCTGGTGCCCTTATCCCTATGTTCTAGTCTCTTTGCTGTGGGAACGCCTACTTCATGTTACCAAAGGAGAAACATGGACAAAAATCCAGTCAGAAAATCTTTGACCTACAATCTGTTCTGTGTGAAAAGTATGCTAGGGCAAGATATGATGTCATGTTCCATCAATGAGGAAGCCTGAAATGAAACATGGTGGTGGGGTACAGGGCTTTGGAGGGAAGATAGAGAATCGGGAGCTGTCACTCACTGTTGCTGAGCATAGAAATTACCAAGGACACCTTAGAAGGAGAGCAGTTTCTTCTAAAATTAAACGTGAGTTGTAGTAATCCTACTGTCCACCTGCAATCCCATTGTGTAGCAGTCAACCCACTGTGTCATGATAATCCCTCTGTGTTTCAGAAATTCCACTCAATTTACCTAGGAAACAAGAAAAGATCCTTAGATAAAGTGTGTTCACAGATACTTTAGCAGCTTTGCTTAGAATAGGAATAACTACAAACAATTCAGATGTCCTTTATCAGGTTAATGGATAACTGAATTGTGGTATGTTTACATAGTAGAATACTACATGTAAAATTACCAATGATTGACACTTGCAACAAGGTATATTGATTTCTAAGGGATCGTTCTTAGTAAAAGTAGCCATCGTCAAATGATTAAACTTGTTTGGTGCCATGCACATGGTCCTCTCAAATCAAAAATGGCAGCAATAAAGAATGAATCAGTGCTTGCTGAGAGGTCAAAGGAAGATGATGTGATCCAAGCAGAATTATGAAGGAGTTTTAAGGGATGATGGAATTGTTCTGAATCGTGGTTTTGTTGGCTGTACAATATATGTGCATATGTTAAATGTCAGGGCCAGGAATCAGGAGAGGGTGTGTTGGTGAGGGGGGGAGGGAGGGGGTTTTTGGACGAGAAACCAGGAAATGGGATAACATTTGAAATGTAAATAAAGAAAATACCTAAATAAAAAAAGATGTCACAATGTTATTTCTATAAAATTGTTTATCTCTGAGAATGCCTAAAATTCAAAACACTGATTTGAAATGCTTCAAAGGATTTGGAAGGACAGATATTTCATCTATTGCTAGTGTGTGTAAGATGCTATAGATGAGGACAATCTGTTATTTTCTATCAAGGTTAAATGTAATCTACCTCTAAAGCCAGACATTCTATTGTAGATGCCCAAGTGAGTTGAAAAATATCCTCAAAATGTATCCTGCACATGAGCTTTGAAGAAGCAGCATTCATAATTTGCAAAAATTCAAGAGAATCATGATATCCTACATTATGTGAATTTATAAACAAACTGTGATACTACCACAATACGGGACGTGATTCATTGATAAAATAAAGAGACATCAGAGCTTCTAGTAAATCAAGTGTGCTGTTGTATACCTGTAATCTCAGAAGCTTTGAAGTAGAGGCAGGAGAATAAGCTCAATGTCATCCTCAGCTACGTAGGGCGTTTGATTCTACCCTGGAATACCCGAGACTCTCTCTGTATGTAAACACACACATTTTGAAATATTGTTAAGGAGGCCAAATGAATGCATATTCTCCAGGGAAAGAAACCAGTCTGCAAGGGCTAAATATTATGTGTTCAAAGTATATAGCCTTATGAAAAAGCAAAACTGTAGATTTCGTAAAGGCTACTAGGGGACAGGGTTCTGGACAGGAGAGATAAAGTGGTAGAATACAGGAGATCTTGAAGGCAGTGAAATTTCTGAGTATAAAATACCCATGGTGGGCCAATGACATTAAATATTTGGCAAAATATATAGAATAGTACAAGTGGTGAACTGCAATGTGCACTGTAGACTACAGCTAATAACCATGCATCACTGTAGGCTCAATTGCACTGCACTAATGAAAAGCAATAATAGGGAAACAGTCTGAGTATGTGTGTCTGAAGGGGCCAAGGGGCAAGGGGGAATAAATGAGAATTCTCCAAACTTTTTACCCAATTTTTCTACCAGAGCTAACACTGTTTCAAGGAAAATAATCTAGTAATGAAATAAGTCAAATTTACCATGTTTTAATCTCAAAAAATGAAAAATGAAAAGAGATACAGCAATTATAATGGTTTAAGCATCAAAAACTAGAACTGGCAAGAAGACCTAGTGAGACAAGACATAGGAAGTGAAGTCTTGATGTTTCACATATCTGAGAGACATGAGTTTAATTGATTTTTTTTCTTACTCAAATTGGCAGTAAGAGTGAATTTTATTTTGTATATAAAGAAAATGAAGGCGTGTTGTAGTATTTACTAATTCTTCAAGTAGGCATAATGGTAGGTACTTATACTGTAAGCAATAGCTGAGCCATGGAGCTATCCTTTTTCCCTAGAACTTCTTTTAAGACAGTGTATATTATATGTAAATTGCTGCTGCCTTTTGAAAGTGGTTGGGGTTTGTTGAGATATTCCCCTAAGACTGTTGTGAACCTCCACATCTTCCTTGGTAACATTTCATTCGTATGACAATATGTCTATATTAATATATAATAAACACCTTTAAAGCCCTGGTCAGTCCTTTTTTGATTTGGCTTGGCTACACTATTATGATAAATTACCTTAAACAAGTTCAACCTGGTAACTGTGGAAAAGGTTACATTTTCTTCAATTATCCTTTTAATCAATCTCCCAGGATAATCATTCTGCCTAAAAATATGTTTCTCAATACTAATTTCATTACCCAGGTGATTCTCATCACTAATCATTAAAGTACAATTCTCCAGATTCTTAACAACTCTTACTTGAACTTAAATGGGTGATTAGATTCAATATGCAGGATATTACCTGCACGGTGGTCTTGATAATATATTCTCTATTGTAACTATCTTTGCTCCATCATACTAATGGATGTTAAAAAGGAACAAAGCTCTCTATTAAACTCTCCTCAGCAAATCACATACATAAATGAAGATTATGTTTGAAAAAGAGATAATAAAAGACATTCTTGCCTTCACGCCAAGAAAACCCAGTTGACGCTGAATGTCACTCACCTTTTCAAAATCACAGACAGCATCTTCAAAACACACTGGCAAAGTACCAGCCATCTCATGTTGCAGTTGCTGTGGTGTGTTCTTTGCTTGTTTTAAAGCAGTAGCATGCTTTATCGAAGCCAGAAAAATACCATGGCTTTCCGGGTTTTCTTCTATAGTTATTCCTCACTAGGCATTACTCAACGTAGTCTTCCATGTTTTCTGGGTAAGAACATATACCGCCTATTGATGACTGAAGGAATTTAAATGTAGATCTTTATGAGGTACTGCGAAAATACACAAACCCTAAGACAAGTCTTTTTAAACCTCCAACATTCACATTGCAATGAGACCTAGAGTGCCTTGAGTGTTTCACTTGTGGACACTTTCCTCTCAAAAATCATGTTCTCCTCAAACTTGTTCTCCTGCAAGAGCTGTATTTCTAACTATCAGTAGATTTTGCTTGAGTTTTGGGAGAATGCCATCTACTTGAGCTTACTGATATGCAAATCTTAAATTATGGTAAACAGCAATTTCAGAACCAGTTCTCAGGATAAAGTGAAATCGAAACTGCATCTTGACACTTTCATGTGTTCATTGACTAGAGTCCGTAATTTAGTCGATTGACTATTGTTGTTAAGATTATTGTTACTTATATTCTAGATTTTAAAATTTGCACAAGAGCTTTTTCTTAATAAGAAAACATTTTGAAAATTACTTATGTTTGTTTCTTCCTTTTGTCTTTCATAGTTTAACTTACATTAAACGAATCATTAAAATGTATATGTATTTTAGACATATATGGGGTATATGAGACGCTTCTCTAATGCAGACATTGTATAGTGTTAATATCAGGGTAGACATGCGTATCCCCTCAAACAGTTGTCTCTTTTAAACTTACAACAAAATTCAGTGTTTGTGGGATCCAGTTTTCTTATTTTTGACAGGTTTGCGCCCACCACAGAAACTGAAACAGAGCTCTTTAGTCAACCTTCAGACTCGCTTTGGCTGCTTCTTTGCAGTCAGCTCCATTCCCACCCACATCCTGTCCAAAATTATTCTGAAGAAGTTTAAAATAGTAAGTGTTTGAGGAAACCACTATTTGATGAATTTCTTTACCGAAGTGAATGTTTCTGGCTACCTCCCATCCTTATATTAGGAAAAACTTATGACTCCATGTAGTTGATACTATCACAAAATAAACCTAGGACATCTACAGATATAAAGAGATGAGTACCGAATGTGAAATATTGTCTCTACTTTTAATGTTATATTTGATTTTCAGGAACTTCTCCTATATCTTCTGTTCCCACAGGAGGGTAAACAGAGGTTTATTTATTTACTTATTTATTTAATTTATTTATTTTTGAGAACTAGATCATGGTGATACTACCAAAGGGGGGGGGAGGAATCCCACCATTCTTTGTCACAGTGACTTACATGGGCTTAAGCACTAGACTTCCTAAACCAAGACTTATCACTTCAGGGTTATTTCCACGTGACCTGTGGAGAATAGTCATGAATAGGAGGAGAAGACATGTGGTTTTTCTCTGCTGTAGGGCTGAATTCCTCTGTGCGAGACTAGAAGGCAGTCGGGAGTGTTGTGAAGTAATCATGAAGTTACACGCTTGTCATTTCTTGTACACTCACTCAGAACTAATGCACATCACTTTTTCCAATTATAATCATTCCACCACTTAACAAGCACAAAAGGCCTTAGATTCCAATTTGCCACTGACGCCTCTCTCTCAACTTGCTTGTTTCTTGGCAGTTCAGTTGTGCTGGATTGTGTTTTGCTCCTATAATAGAGTTTTCCCCTTTCCTAAAGCATACTTGCAAAAAAAAACCCATAAATAAATAAACAAAATAGAACAAACAAACAAAAAGGCTACAGAAGGAGTCTACTCAAAATTAGTTTCACATTACCGGCCTTCTGTTTCCACTGCCGAGGTGTATTTTCATGTCTTGCCAGTGTTTTCTACTACACTAAATGTTTGTGATATGTGTATTTGTGTGTAGACTTTTCAGCTGGCCATATCAAGCTTTTGTAGTCTTTGTCTCTTTACGATGAATTCTCAGGCCAGTGTCTGCCTCTGCTAGTGTGGATACATAAACAAGCCATCAGTGGTTCCAGAAACATCATCGTCTTCACACTTTGTTAGCAGCTGCTTCCTTCAGTGAGTATTAATATGCTGGAACGAGCCATGAGACGGGCCGGCTTTGGATACGCAGCCTTGAACATGAGCTACATATAAGAGGAAATTGGTATTTTCATTTGCTGCGCATGCTTTAATGATATTAAGCAATCTAATATGGTGCGTACGGCGGATTTCGGTAATGTTTCTCTTGAGAATTTCCGACGGTAATGGCAATTTAAAATGACAGCCTTACATTTATATAGCTCCTTTCATCTCCGAGCCTTGCCACTTTATAAAGTTAGATGAAGCAATCACTCGACTTACCCACCACAGAAATTCTACCACCTCCAGGGCAAACCTGAGCTTACTTTCAAAATTGACTCAACATTACATATAATTATGACAAGAGGCAAAAGCAACACAGTGAATGAAGAACTAATAAGGGACACAGAAAGATAACATAATTTCCAAACGAATTTTTTTATTAAAGGATAAGAATCAGTAAACAAATATTTCCCTGGGGTTATTTAATAAGCACTGGCGCATAGGACTGTGAACACCCATGCCAACCACTAGAGAGCATTTTAGGGTTACAGATTTAAGGCTGACTCTCTGAAGGTTGAATTTAGACTGTTGAAAGTAAAAATTCAGAAATCATAGAAACTTCACAAAACTAGGACAAGAAAAGAAATACTCATAGGATGATGATTCTTAAAAAGATCATATTCTTCTCCAGGCTGAAACCAAGATACCCCTGCCTCTACCTATGTCTACTTAGCAAGATGACGTACACATATACACTCAGAGAGAAGTAGCAGAAACCCAAAGCTTGTGAAAATCCTTTCAACACATATCAATCACAGGCATTCTTAAGTGGTTCTGCGTGCAACTGAATTCACTTTTTCTTGATCCATTATTTTAGGAATTACATAGGGAGGTGAATAAATTCATAGTTAGGCATGAGTACCAGGATACACATTTTTCATGCTCTAATATATCTGAGGCCATGTCCTGTGGAGCAGAAAACTAGGCTCCAACTATACCTGCCTGCCAAAAGTATTCAAACAAGAAGCTGCCATATCTAGAACTAAAACGATCCAATTGATCATGCCTGTTGTGTCTCTACTACCTTCTTTCACACCATTCACATGTTGATGCTTCTGTTGCTGCTATCTACAACTCCCCAAACCAGTAAAGCAGGCTAATCCACATTGGCTGTTTGGCTTACTAAAACTACTGCATTTATGGATGTAATAATCTCAATCAGTGGTTTCCACCCCACCTTTGATCATTCAGTTCCCAGATAAAAAACACAGAAACAAAAACCACAAAACTTATAAAAATATAATAATTATTGTATTTATAATAAGCCTTACTCAGCACTAGAGATAGACTATTTACCCTCTATGCTATTAGTGTCTACTTCTTGACTATTGGCCCCAAGGTATAACTTGCCATGTTTTGCCTGGGTCACTCTTACTCTGACTGGCCAGCCTTCATGGACATGTCACAAGATCCCTTACCACATGGTGTTTTGTTCTGTCTCCATTCTCTTTTCTCTCTTCTTCTCATGGCTCTGACTTAGATGCCAAGCCTGAGAACTGAATCTCTACTTGCCTCTCTTGCATCTTTATTGACAAATCAGGGGTAACATAGGGAGCAAGGGTACATCCGTCGGTGTACCTGAAGGTCTCCTCTCTGAGGCATCCAGGACCAGTGGTTACACTACAATACATAGCAACAAGCCAAACCTCGATATATGGAGACTTCTGAAACTGTATATTGAGAACCCCAAATGTTGTAGAGAGACAGTGCTTTGTATGTCTTTTTTTCCTCCTCACACCTAGCTATCAATGTTTTAAACACTACTGAAAAACTTAGAGAGCTATGATTAAAAATGAATTCCTCAAAAGCGATTTCCTTGGTAAGTTTTAGCTGCTAGGTCTTAGGCATTCTCCAGGATCCAGTAGTCCTTGAGACGTTTATAAATATAGAAATAACAGAGAGGTGAAGAAATTCCTTTTAATAACTTTATCCTATGGGAGTACTTTTAATTTAAATGTAATTGCATTAATTTAAGAAACCATAAATGGGATATATCTATTGAAATAAATCTACATTAAAAACACTTGAATAAACTATAAGTACATAGCAAAGTTTAAAGAGAAAAGCCGGCTGAATGGGGGTTCTGGCAACATAAAATTCCCTTGTTCCAACAGAGCGGGAATCTAGGCATTGTATCACAATACACAGATGGCATTTTGGAAAGGACATATTGCAAACACTGAAACTGCCTTTCTATAGCACACACAGCCTATATGCCTCCTGTTCATTAACAAAAGTTAATGCCCAAGAAGGGCCACCAAGCTAGCTCCATTCCTGACTAAGTCACTATGTGGAATCTATCCTATCTTTACTTCATCAGTTTCTCAACAATTCAAGCAATATTTGTTGAGATTGAGACTCAATGTTAGTTTCCAAGGTCAGCATTAGCAAGAGTTAATTGAACTGTTCATTAACATTGCTGCAGTAGTTTTCTTTTTCCAGTGGTACTTGTGTGTTTGATTAGACTACCAGGTGCTTATATTCGCATAGCTTCTTATGCAGTGTTAGAATATTTATATGCAAGGTACACTGTCAATCCTCTAGGAAATATCAATCCAGGTAGTAGAACAATCAGACTGGCTACATTATGAGATCCAGAGGTGTTTTCCACCTAGTGTTCCCCTGGTAGGAAGAGGGGAGTTCTTCCTCTTTTATTGTGTGAAAATATGGACCAAGAAAATCCATGTTCTATATGCTTAAATTATGTTCATTTCAGCCTAGTAGACAGATCCTTTGGTAAAAAGGTTTTTAAAGTTATTTGTATGACCTATTAAATTCAGAATATTATTCATCCAACTTGAATACAGGGTTGCAAGTGTTTTGCTAGAAAATAGCTTGCTCTCTTTTCTGTGAACAGAAAGCCTTATTAAAGTAACAGCGATATTAAAACATATTAGTATAACATATCAAAATAACAGAGACTTTTGAAACTGCAGAGAAGCACCCAGTCCCTTCCACACTTCATAGACTAATGCCAACTCTTAGACGAATTTTCCTGTGTAGGAATTTCTTTGGAATAAACTTTCTGCAACTGGTTATTTTTTTTATAATAAATGACAAATGGCAATAGATGACTCTCAAGGTAGGCCACTACAAGATTGGGACAAAAGGCTATGCTATGATCATTCTAATTTTCCCTAATTCTTATAACAGAACACTTTTAATCAGTCCAAATTTGGTGAGATCCTTTGAGCAGACAAGATTCAGTCTAGAAACCTGAATTCTTTTTGCATCCCTCATTGGTTGTCTGCAAAGCTCCCTAGATTAGTTTCACAATAAAAAAGTGCTACAAAGTTTGAACCTAAAATGTCACCCAAAGACTGAGGCATTTAAGACTTAGATTGCCAGTTGATGGGCTTCTTTAAAGGTGACTGGATCATGTAGGCAAGGATCTAGTCCACTGATGAATCTATAGATGTAGTCCTAATTTGATACTGTTGATGGAACTCAGGGGCACCTTAAGGAGGTAAAGTAATTAGAGAAGTAGGACTCTGTATTTGAGAAGTAGGGGGATTGTGTTTGAAGAATATTTTTTTTCTTGTACTTTCCTTTATCTCTGGGCTACACAGCTGACATGAGACAAGCAGCCTTCTTGTGAATTGCATTGCCTCACCACCGGTCCACTGCCATGGAGACATGAAACAGCATAATGAACCCTCTGAGAACGTAAACGGAAATTCATTCTTAAACTGTTTCTCTTCAGTATTTGTTATAGCATAAACCACAGCCAGTCAATAACCATGGGAGGCACTTGCATCTTTAGTTCCTTTATATATCTAAGACAGTTTGTTATTTAATAATAGAGTAAGAGGGACAGGGGAAGGCTGTCAAGGAAGGGGATTCAGAACAATTCACAGCATTGTTCTCAACATGTGGAAGGGTTGACAGAACTGGTCAGAAATTGAAGGAGTAGCAGGGTAGATGGAGGAGGCAAACTGTATGCAATTGATATGCCCAGAAGAACATCTCACCAGCGTCCATTCATAGAGCTAGCAACGAGTAAGATTATAGATTCCCTAAAGAAAACTGGTCAGCCTCATAAAAGGCTGAATGGACCTCAAACTTTTTAAGTATCCTGTATTTGCATTCCATTTTTAAAGTTTTCTCAGTCTCAGTTTTTATTGTGTGTAATAATGGAAATAGCCTTACTCAAATTTGTGAAATTCTCACAAATTATTTCTAAATTGTGAATTGATAATTCTGAATGGCATAAATGAAATAAAGTCTTGAAAATGAACTCCTGCATGTCCAGTGCTATAAATAATGACCGAGGGTGGGAAAGTTTGCTTCGGAGAAGGAAAACCACATGAGCTTTGCACAAATGTGATCATGAAGAGGACGATAATAATAATAATTATCTCCATAGAGACACAACATTGGTTTTTGTCATCCAAATTTTTGTAGAGCTCCACCAAGTGGAATCTGAGTCTAGCCATTTGACTGGCTCTGGTTATCAAGAGACTAGCTAATATATCTTATGCAACTAATTAAGAAACATTTTGTACTGAGGTCTAACATTCCATTGATTTCTGAGAACATGACTCTGTGACTGAGCCTTGCAGTAAGCACCTTGATCATTGTCCTCAATGCACATACTGAAAAGCTGCCACCTGGGCCTGGCAGAGTATGGAGACTCTACTATATACCTGTCTCTATTAGGTAATGTCAAGTAGATGAAATATGTAAGGCTGGACTTAGAAGATAGAAAAATCTATCACTATAGAGGACAAGTGGCTAGCCAAGACATAAGGAAAAAATTGTAAGGAAACTGCTTAGAGATTGCTTTATGGACTATAGTAATTAAAAATTCATAATAGAAGACCAAAGGCAGAACCTAAAGGAAGTCCTTCATTTAATTAAGAAATGGGTGACAGAAACGTAAACAACAAATAGTACAGTTTGGAGTGTGCATGAGAGTCAGAATGTCACTGAAATGAAGTAAAGAGAGACATCTAAAGGGAAAGAGCACAAGGTTTTAAAGGCTGTGTTGATAAGACAAGAAGTAACCAAACACACCATAGCTGAGGACATTGGTGGGCACAGAAGAAATGGTAAGAACTACTAATTTATGGTTTTAAGAACTGAAGAATGTTATTCATTAAATAACTGCTATCTTGAAAGAAAAATGGAAGAGGAACATTATAAGAAGAGATATTTACAAATACCTAGAAAGATAGTAAATATATGTCTGATTAACACAATGATAGCTTATTGAATGTGACATTAGCTTCCACAAAGACAGACACAGTTGAAGACATGTTACTTTGTTTGATATGTCATGTCTTCATCTATAACTAATATCTTTGGTATCACTTCTAAGAAATCTTCAGAAAGCAAATGCATACTCACTTACTGAATGTAGGTACTAACGCTCATTTCAAGCCATTAATAATTTTTCTGGGAATGTTGCTTGTTTGGTTGTTTGACTGGTATGATAGTTTGGGTATGCTTGGTCCAGAGAGTGGTCCTATTAGAAGGTATGGAATGCTGGAGCAGGTGTGACCTTGTTGGAGTAGATGTGTCACTGTGGGTGTGGAGTATAAGACCCTTATCCTAGCTGCCTTGTATCTAGTGTTCTGCTTGCAGTCTTCAGATGAAGATGAAGAACTCTCAGCTCTGCTTGAACCATGCCTGCCTGGATGTTGCCATGTTCCCACCTTGATGATAATGGACTAAAACTTTGAACCCATAACCAACCCCAACTTAATGTTTTCCTTTATACGACTTCCATTGGCCATGGTGTCTGATTAGAGCAATAAAACCCTAACTAAGACAGAAGTTGGTACCAGGAGTGGGGTACTGCTGTGATAACACTGACCATGGTTTTGTTTGGCAGAATGTGGATTTTCAGACTTTGGATTTGGAAAGCTGTGGAATGCTTTAAATGGGGCTTAATGGGCTATCCTAGGAAAAATATGGAATATTTCATTTCTGAGAGTGATTTGAATTGTGGAGACGTGGCCCAAGAGGTTTCAGTGGAGAATTTCAATGTGTCATAGAGACTGTTTTGTGGTATTTTGGTGAAGAATGTGGCTACTTTCTGCCCTTGTCTGAAGAGTCTACCTGAGGGTAAGATAAAGAGACTTAGATTAATTGTATTGACCAAGGAAGTCTCAAAAAAGCCCAGCAGGACTTTGTTTTCTGGTTAAGTTTCATGAAGAGTGTTTTGAACAATGGTAGCAAGCTTAGGAAAGACAAATATAAAACATAGTTTGAACATTAAAGGGGCAACAGAAAGTGAAATGTATCTGAATCCTGAGTTCAAGGACATTAAATTGAATTAAGGAAATAGTGTCCTTGGGGCAAGATCCCACCCAGCAAAATTTAGGTCCAGCCATTTTAGTAGAAGCCTTTCATTCCAGGAGGCAAAGATTAGCAGTTATCTGAGTTCAAGGCCAGCCTATAGAAAGTTCTAGGTGAAGAAAAACTTAAATCCAGGCTTGATGGACCACACCCTTAATCCAAATTTTTAAGAGACAGGCATGTAGATCTCTGAGTTCAAAGTCAGTCTACACAGAAAATTCCAAGGCAGCCAAGTTTAAGAAATGAGTGAGTTGGAAAACAGAAAGCTAGTGATAATATGACAGAACAAAAGGGTATGCTCCAGCCCAGAAAGCAGCAAAACTTTGACAACTTCAGCCATGTGTCTCTCACTTTATAGTCAAGAAGAGAAGGTGACTACTTGTATAATTGATGCTGGTTAGCTGGAGCTAAGAAATTAGTGGTGATCAAGAAGAGACCAGCATCAATGAGTGGAATCTTTTAGGAAGTGATTTCTGAGAGCACAAAGAAGTTGTGTTCCATAGATAGCCAAGGTTGTACCTCATGCTGAAGTTCTACTTGGTAATGTGTAAGAATCACCCAGGTGGGTATTAGGTTTGAAGCCATGAAGTCATCATGAAAGTGCAGCCTCAGCTGTAGTTTAAGGCCCAGAACTGAAGCCGTGAAGCAAAGGATGTGAGGCTTGGCACAATGAAGAGATCCTATGAGAGGCTAATGGTGAAGCCTATCTGCAGAAGTAGACCTCAGTGTATTAGAGATGCCAGTATCATGGGGTTATCCTCAAAAACAGCAACAGCAGTCGAGTGGGTCAACTTGAGCTTAGAGTGTTACAGAAGGCAGAGCTGGAGGAGTGACACCAGCCCTTTGGAGGAATCCAGATTATGTCTGGATCCCAGACACTGAAACAAGAAGCTGTAACACTGAAGTTGCCTTGGATACCCCAAGATTTTCAATATGCCAAAACCATGATATCTCCTGAGGAATGCTTCAATGGATAAAGAGAATGGAATCAGCCCAGCAGAAATAAGTTTGTTGCAGTCAACAAAGATGAAAAAGGAGTTAGAGATCTGAAGACTGCTTTGACATCAGACATGAAGATGCAGAGTTTGGCGTTTGCCCAGCTGGTTTCCTTTCTTGCTTTGGGGATTACAATTAAAGGATTGGATGAATCTCAGAAGAGAACTTGAACTTTGGATTTTAACATTGCTGAGACTGCTATACACTATGGTGACTGAAAATTGAACTAAATGTATTTTTCATTATGCTATGTTTAGGTGTGGCCCCGATAGACTCTTATGCTTGTACAAGCCTATGGGGGCCAGGGAGTAGAATGTGATAGTTTGTGTATGCTTGGCCCAGGGAGTGGTCCTATTAGAAGGTGTGTAATGTTAGATTAGGTGTGACCTTGTTGGAGTAGATGTGTCACTGTGGGTATGGACTATAAGATCCTCATCCTAGCTGTCTTGAATCTAGTATTCTGCTTACAGTCTTCAGATGAAGATGAAGAACTCTCAGCTCTGCCTCCACCATGTCTGCCTGGATGCTGCCATGCTCCTGCCTTGATGATAATGAACTGAACCTCTGAACCTATAAGCCAACCCCAATTAAATATTGTCCTTTATAAGACTTACATTGGTCATGGTGTATGATTACAGCAGTAAAACCCTAACTAAGATAGCTGGCTTACTTAAAAACGAAAAAACAAAAAATAAAAACAAAACCAAACAAACAAGCAAACCCAGGAATCTAGAAGCTTAGAGAGGACATGAGGCTAGTACTTTACCTATAAGTTAAAAACACAATTTATATTCTAAAACAAGATGGAGGGAGCTATAATTTACTTGATAGTTCAAAAAATAAGCCTAAAAATTAAGTGTTTGCATACTTGCAAATGTAAAATCAAGCAAATTTGAAGATCAGAGTCTTATATATAACTAAATATTAAAAATATGGTGCACTAAATGATCCAGCTCTCAGATCTCACCAGAGAAATTTCTTTGTGCAGTGACAGTAGTACACACAGAAACTCACAACAGGTCAAAGTACACAGACCTGTCAGTAGAGTCCTCAGCCATAAGGGCGACATCTATATCACATCTCATAACATTTAATTTTGGTTGCAAATTCGACATATTTGGGAAGAGGATGCATTTGTTGGGGGACTTGCTTCCATCAGAATGCACTGTGGGCAAGTGTGTGAGACATTTCCTTGATCAATCATTGGTCTAGAGTGGTCCAGCCTACCATGGATGGTGTCATCTCCATGCCAGTAAGCTTGGGATGTATAGAAAATGAAGCTGACCATGAGCTAAGGCATAAGCCAAGGCAATATTCTTCCAGTATCTGCTTCAGTGTCTGACCCTGGTTTCATACCTTAGTTTTCATCAGGGATGGACCATAACATGTGAGATTAAATAAGCACTTTCCTCTCCAATTTGTTTTTGGTTACTATGCTAATCACAACAACAGATACCAAACAAGAACATAGCCGATCTCTCCAAGGCTCCCCTGTACCTCTATGACAGAAGAGGGGACAGAATAACTAGAAGAGTCAGCAGATGGTGAGGACAGAGGTGCAACAGTGTCTTCCTGACATTACAGAACCAATGAGCTTATGAACTCACAGTGACTATGATTATCTGCAAAAGATCAGGCTAGTCAATATTTCAGCTTGGAGAGGGCCAGAGTCTGTGTAAGGCTTCCCCACCAGCTGAGGAACTATTGACAGTTGATACCTATTCGAGAAAGATAGTTAATTTTCTTTGAGGGTGTAGCCACAGAGAGGTTGACCGTGCTCCAGTGGATGGTCCCATATCTATGAGGATATGGACAGCATAAATTTGACTCTGTAGGTTACAAAAATTAGACACATGGAGTTGGGAGGAGGTGGAGTATTGAGAAGAGTAGAGGTACATATGGTCAAAACATATTATATGGATGTATGAAATTCTCAAAACATAATTAAAATATTTTTAAGAAGAAAACTATTAGACAGTGAGATTGAAATAAGACTGTTTAGTGGAGTTATGGAAGAAAAAAATAAAATTATCATTTCTCCTCTTCTACCTGAGTGGCACCACCAGTCATCCCACCAGTCAACTGAGAAGCTTAAGCTCAGATGAGGTCAAGAAGACTAAAGCAAGCAGCAGCACTCAGTGCTGCTTTTGAAAGCTGAGATGACTAAACACTTACTCTGCTTGGCTTCAGGAGCATTGCACATTTTTATCATATCCCAACCCATCTTCTCATCATCTAATGGGCAAGACTAAAATTTTAGTTTGAAAGCAAATGATCCATTGGTTTTCCATGCTAGAGGAGAAACTTGGGAGCCTACAGAACTTTATCTCTTCATTGAAGAGATATAAAACATCATATTTAAAACTGGTAAACCTCTAGACTTACACATTATAGTCAACTGTACTAGCCTTTGCTTACTTACCAAAGATAAAGACAGTTGTTCTTGGATCTGAAAGCTGGTAATATCTCTTTCATTAGGATTTACATTATATTCCATAGTTGGGCACTGAGTTTTTTAATTATCAAAAGTATTTGAGGCCAGGGCGGCGGTGGCACAGCCTTTAATCTCAGCATTTGGGAGGCAGAGGCAGGCAGATTTCTGAGTTCGAGGCCAGCCTGGTCTACAAAGTAAGTTCCAGGACAGCCAGGGCTATACAGAGAAACCCTGTCTTGAAAAAACAAAACAAAACAAAACAAAACAAAAAAAACAACAAAAAACCAAAAGTATTTGAAAAAAGCCAGAAAATGCCTCCCTAATAACTATACACTAATTGTCACAGGTAGCATATATCACATATATCCATGGATAATTAATTTGAAATATATTTCTTAATAATTCTAAGAGCACTGGGGAATTTGATATGATGTAGCATGAGATTGGAAGTCAAAATTTCTGAACGTGAAAACACAGTTCACCAGGTCACTGTAAGACCTTTGAAGAGTTATTTAACCTCTAGAGAAATGTTTGATGAAATGCAGATTGTTTCAAGAATAGAATAAGATGTGTATAAACTCCTGATCATAGCACCTGGAAGATCAATGTTTTTTTTTTTCCTCTTATTCAAGTTGGGAAGATTTTTACATGGTAGACTGCTTTATTTTTAAATATTTATAGAGCTTTACCCCACATGACTATCCTTCCCATATTTTTAAACAGTCAAAATAAAAAGTTAAACATTTATCTTCTGTCACCTGAAGTCTAAATCTTTCATTATGTCCATATTAGAGGGCATTTCCTTAACTCTGGAGAAGTTGAGGTGCTTTGTAAGCATAAAACAAAATTAGTTTTCAGTTTCTCAAGTGAGAGATTGCTAGCCCAATGACTTGACCAAAAAAAAAAAAAAAAAAAAAATCAGCGACGTCCACCTGTGCCATATAATCTGCACACACTGCATTGAAATATCAATTTAGAAATGCCACTTTCCTGGAGCAGCAAGTAATTATCTGGAAGAAACATATTTTATCACTACCTGTAGCTCATATCAGGCAGCAAATCTTCAGTCCCTGGCGCATGATCCCATGTTTCCTTACAAATTGTGCTGCTGAGCTGTGCCGCATCGTAACACTTTTAAATAAGATCTTGACACCTCTGTCATTGTGCAGGCTAGGATCTAGACCACAGGAGCCCCCATCCCCCCCTTTAATTTGAACACAGTATTTTTCAACTAATGACAAGCATACATTATGTTTTTCCACTCTAACCAAGGCTCTAAAGCTATTTCAATTTGACTGGAGCGTTTTCTGCCAAATGGCTACACAGAGCACATTACCCACCAGAAAGCACCACGGTGATGAGCGCGCCCTGTCACCTATCCTGCGCGTCGATATGGGGGTTATTTGATTTGAAATTGGATTCTAGCCTTCCCTGATCTGCTGTGTAAATGGAGAAGCATGGGTTGAAGGAATTCTCAAAGTTTATGAAGAATAAACTCTGAGTCTTCTACTTTGAGTCTAGCAGAAGTTCTCATCTCAATGATAAATATTCAATGCTGAAAGGAGAAGAATATTTTTCTCTAATGGAAAGAAAACTTCGGAAAAATTATTCTATGCATGAATTTCTTCTGTGATACGAGTTGGGTGCAAGTTGCAGGCTTTTGTAGCAGGGTGGCTTTCTGACCCTTCTTTAAAGATTTAAGACTTAGTTCAGAAGTTCACTGAATGGGATGAGATGTGCTTCTTAAGTATGGAGCCTTCAAAAAATCTTCTAAATATATAATATTCTCAGCGAGACATGTCAGTCATTGTCAAGATGAAAGTCGTTTAAATGCTAAGTTCCTGGTAAACTGTGCCTGTGTTGTTGGGCCCTGTTCACAAAGCAATACCTTAGCTGTATGTGTAGAGCATACAAAAAAAAATAGGATTTTATTATGGTATGTTCAGTATCACTGAAGGCTGTGATGTGGGTTTGGAGGAAGGGAGTTTGCTATGCAAGTTACATGCTCATCACCACTATGTGTATGGCCCTCAGGGCAGCATAAAGAACTTCAGAGAAAACATATTAAATGGGCATGGGGAAGCATCCTTTTTGACCCACATGAAAGGGCCTTTGTGTAGATCTCATGAGCACAAGATTTTATTTTCAAGTGGATAAAGATGTGCGGTTTCTTTAGAATCAAAGGTAGATTGGCAACACTTTCTATAAATGGCAAGATAATTATGAGCGTATTTGGTATTCAGTGTAAAACATTCATCACTTTGAATAGTTTTGGCATCAAGGCAGCTGTAATAGGCAATCCCACAAGAGTTCCTTTGTAATTTAGCATTAAATGATGTCCCCTTATTGTGACGGCAGTTGAGAAGTTAAAAGACAGAGAAAGGAAGAAAGAAAACACAATTCTGTGCTCAGTCCAATGCAGCTCTGCCAGAGACT